>NC_034604.1:4490318-4520342 GCF_900095145.1 Mus pahari | reverse complement strand
ATCAAGTGTCCATAAGTATGTGGGTTTATTTTGGGTCTTTGATTTGATTACACTGATCAATCTGTCTTTTTCTATTCTGCTGTCTTGCAGTGTTTATTACTATTGCTCTGTAGTATAGCTTAAATTTAGGGATAGTAATAATATGTGAAGTTCCTTTATTGTACAGGATTGTTTTTACTATCCTGGATTTTATCTTTTTCCATATGACGTTGAGAATTGTTTTTTCAAGGACTGCAAAAATTGTGTTGGAATTTTGATGGGAATTTTTTTTAAATCTGTAGATTGCTTTGGGAAGATGACCATTTTTCACTATGTTAATCCTACTGATCCATGAGCATAGGAGATCTTTCCATCGTCTAATATCTTCTTTAATTTCTTCAGAAATTTGAAGTTGTTCTCATAAAGATCTTTCACTTGCTTGGTTACAGTTATACAAAGATATTTTATGTTATTTGTGACTAGTATGAAGGGTGTTGTCCCCCTGAGTTCTTTCTCAGCCCTCTTATTGTTTGTTTAAATGGGGTAGGATCGTGCTTCTAGTTTCTTCTAGTTAATGTTGTACCAAGAAACTTTGCTGAAGGTGTTTATTGGCTACAGGAGTTCTCTAGTAGAATTTTTGGAGTTGCTTATGTATACTGTCATATCATCTTCAAATAGTAGTACTTTGACTTCTTCCTTTTCAATTTGTATTACCGTGATTTCCTTTAGTTGTCTTTTTCCTCTAGCTCAGACTTCAATGTTCCAGGGGTGCAGGTGGAGTTGTGTCTCTGAAAATGAAATTCAACTGAAGCAGAGCTGAGTTTGCCCCTGCTGTGTTTGCCCGGAGTAGCAGGAAGACAGACAAATTGTGTTAGTTGCTGATGGCTGCAGGCATCTGGAGTTAAAGGAGTCTAGTGTTTATTTTCTCTGTCTTATATAACAGATGAAGTAGGAAAGAGACAATTAAGGGCATTCTAGGCTTCCTGAGAGAGGAGAAATGCTTTAAATATGGATATCTCCAGATGCCCATGTGTGGCAGGCTACTCTTCCTGAGGTGAGGGCTAGATGCAGTGACTCATCCTAGATAGAGGAATATATGTAGTAACTCATCCTGGAACTGTGTGTACCTCCACTAGTGTTCCCATTGTGAATAAATTTGGCATATGCGATGTAGGCAATAGAATCTTTGCTAAACAATAAACACTTTATCGTTATTGCCACATAGAATTGGCTTATGGATCACCCTAAGAAGAGCCAAACACAAAAGTGGAATCAGGGGCAATGACCACTAAGCATGTTGTAGAGAAAGGCATCTAAAACATGGTATTATGCATGGATGAAAATGAAATGACTTGTGAATAAATGACAAAGAGCAGAGGCTGAGAACAGAACATTTGTTCAAAGTTGACCCTATCAACAGGAATAGACAATTTAATACCTAACAATGGAACTGGTAGCTAAGTAAGTGATATGTGGGTATCAGGACACCAAATATACACATCTTAACTAAGAGAGGTTGGCACATAGCCCAGTGTTAGAGCACTTGCCTACCATGAACAGGTATGGTCTCTGAGCACCATGGGAAATAGCAAAGAAACAAGAAAACACAAAACAAAGCCCCACTGAGCAACATTTATAGAATAGTTCACCAGCACTTGTTATGTTTGCCAAAAACAACAACCACCAGCACTCCCACAGACAATAAAGCCAAAGCAGATATAACTAAACAGTATGTGGAGCCTTCAAAGAAAGCATTAGGCATATAGTGCCATGGACTGGGTTCAGTCGGCCTCTCTCAATCCATGGAGAGTCAAGGTTTCAGACAGGTGGGCAAAGAGTTGACAAGAACTGACAAACAGACACAGACACAGACCTCCAGGCTTAGCAGGATTATTTTTATTAAAAGTAGCTTGATACTTTCCTTTTAGGTTTGTTTTTGTTTGGAGTGAGGGAGGGAGGGAGGGAGTGAATGAGTGAGTGAGTGAGTGAGTGAGTGTGTTCGTGAGCACATGTACATTTACTTAGGGGATACATTCATGTTTGTGAATATGGACCATAATACACATGGGGAAGTCAGAGGACAGCCTCAAGTGTGGGTCGTCAGTTCCCACTTTACTTGAGTCAGGGCCTCTTTACCATTTTCTCACTGCTCGAGACTAGATCCCCTGTTCATCTCTGAAAACTCTACAGTCTCCTGTTCAGTGTTCAGAAATGATGGTAATTCATGTGCTGGAACTATACACCCAGATTTTATGTAGAGACTACTGTAAAAAGCCTTTTGGGGTACCGCTTGGCAGGAATCTGACATTGGCTAAGGACAAAGAAGTGGGCTTCAGACAGGTGTCTGACATTGGCCATGACAAGGAAGTAAGCCCAGGCAGGAATCTGACATTAGGGCAAGATATGGAATCCACAAGAATCTGACTTTAGGCTGTGATAGGGATATAGGATAAGTCAGGAATTTTAGTCTTAGGGTGGAACTAGGCCTCAGACAAGATTTTTGGGCTTGGATGAGGAAGTGGGCTCAAGTATTTCAGTCATTATGACAAACCCTTTTTAACAACTGTCATGGCAGTAATCACAGGACTTTGCTTGCTGCTTTGTTAGTTCCTTATTGTACTGCTCACCCAAAATACTTGCATGTAATTAAAGTGCTTTAAAAAGTGGGTTGGAAAATAAAAATTGGCCTTCAGTCTCAGAATTGACTGGGGTCACGCTACAATGTTGTCTGTCTGTCTTTTTTCCTTTTAATCCTCGCTCCTGTGCTAGAGAACCTGTTGACTGACTGAGCGGGCTTGGTCAGACCAGGGGTCTCATTATTGTGCAGCAGATGTCTATACACACTAAGCCTTGCTATTAAGCTTCAAATAATTTTTCATGATTTCTCTAACTATTTACAGAGAAATAATTTAATAAAAGTTTATACTAAAGCAAAATAACTTTGATTAAAATAAAAATCCTCTCAGGATAACTCCATTAAGAATAAGAACACTGTTCATCTTTATCTATTCTTTGATGCTTATTTCCTCAAAAGTAGTTAAAAGTAACTCCTTGTGCATGGGTTTAGATGGTAAATATCAATGAATAATAAATTAGAAAGTACTTTATACTATTTAATATAAAATGATTCCATAAATTTTATTGTGTTCAATTAGACGTAGCTTAAATTTTACTATCTAATCTTTTTAGGGTACAGTTATTTTCTGCTGCAAGATTTGATGTTGCTATGTAACCACACTCTACTTCCATCTCTGGGGTCCTTTTATCTCTCAAAACTGAAACTCTTCAACCACAAGCCATCAGTCCCTGTTTCATTTTCCCCCTGGCTCCTGGAGATCATCCCTCTCCTTTCTATCTCTGTTCACATGCCTTAGCTCTGAGTACTTCAGATGAACAAAACCACACAGTGACAAGTGTTGTTAGGTGACAAGCTTTTTTCGCGTATCATAATGTCCCCAAGTGTGCTATTCTGTTGCACACGTATGTCACATTCTCTTTTTTAGGTTGAGTAATGGACTGCATCCATGTGGTAGCTACTGTAGATAGTACTGCTGCTATGAATTCAGAAATAAAGACATCATTTTGAGGAATTGCTTCAAATTACTTCCACTCCTTTTTTTTCCCAATATACTCAGAAGGGCTTATGACTGCTGGTAGTCACATGGTAATAGTGTGAACTGGTATTTCACAGTAGTACTGATCAATACTTCTGTAATAATTAGTAGGTGATGAATATTTTAGTCTACTTACTCATTTATATCTCTGTTCAAATCTCTTTCTGAATTGAGATTATAGTAGCTTGTTTGCCTTACTGGTTTTTGTGTTAGACAGTTTTATGGCAATTTGACACAATCTAAAGTTATCTAAGAGTCAGAAACTTCAATTAAGAAAATTACTTCCTAAAATCAAGCCATAGGTAAGTAAGGGGAGGGCTCAGCCCATTATGGGTGGTGCCACCCCTGGGCTGCTGGTCCTGGGTTCTATATGAAAGAAGGCTGAGCAAACCATTTTGTGCAAGCCAGTAAGCAGCACTTGTCCAGGGCCTCTGCTTCAGCTCCCACCTCCAGGTTGTTGCCCTGTCTGAGTTCTTGCCCTGACTTCCTTCAATGAAGAACTGTGATATGGAAATGTAAACCAAATAGCCTCCTTCCTCCCCAATTTTCTTTTTGTCATGGTGTTTCAATATAGCAATAGTAACCCTAACTAAAACAGCATTAGGTATTAAAATTTCTCCCTAAAAATGAATATTAATCCATATTAAATATAAGATCTATAAATGTTTTTATCACTTGGGAAATTGGATTGTATTTTTATCCTATTAACAATATCTTAGGTGTGTGGTGGGGTCAAGTAATGTGTGCAGGTCTGTGTGTGTGTACATATGCTCATAAAAGTATATGCATGTGTGGAGGCCAGGTAAAAATCTCAAATGTTGCACCCCAATAGCCATTTAGATTTTTGGAGATGGAGTCTTTAATTGTCTGTGGCTCATAGATTCAGCCAAGCTGGCTAGATTGCCTTTGCCTCTTCAGAGCTGGGATTTCAAGCATATACCACAATGCCCAGCCAACATTTTACTGAGAGAATTCTAGAAACTGAACTCAAATCTTCATGAATGCCTTGCTGGGGTATCACCCCAATTCTGATAGTACCTTTTGATGAACATATATTTTAAAATTGCATGATGTCCAGCTTGCTTTTCTTTTGCTGATTATGCTCTTCGGGCTATCACTGAGTAATCATTAAAAAAATGTACTGCTGAACAGCTTATGCTTCTATACTTTTGAATTTATAGAAATCATAATAATGTTAAACATTGTCCAGAGTGACTCCAATAGGAAAAACCATGGAATGTTAGAAGGGGGAACCTACTGAGAAGTCCTTAGATTACTGGTAACATTCCACACACAGAAGAACTGAAAGCAAGGCCAACCCCGTCTTCCTTTTCAGCTTTCAGGCTCATGATGTACCTCTCTAGTGTAAAGCCCTTAACAATGGGACTGCTTAGACCTGGACGAAGCCTCCAGAACAGTGAAGTAAAATAAAAAGTTTGCATTCATGATCTAATTTCTTTACCTATTTACTTATAATAACAGGAATCTGGACAATATAATCCTTAACTGACTTATTTCTAAGTTTTCTAAATTTTGTTGATATAATTTATTTAATGAATTAAATTAGAGGCATTAGTCTTGTTGGCTATCTCTGTACGTTTCTAGTGAAAGAATACACCAGCCCGTGTGTAAAGAAAGTAGCATTATTTCTAAGGGTTAAGACATAAAATGCAGATTATGAAAGAGATCTCAGGTATAGTGCAGGCTTTCCTTTCCTAAGCCCAAGTGCATGTCCTGTCTGGCAATTTCAGAGCAGGGTTTGACTTTCTGAATGACTCTGGTAACTTTCCAGCTTAAGAAAGAACAAATGCAAAAGTATGTATGGAGGAGCCAGAAAGGAAAACTAGAGTCCGGATCATTTTTTTTCCATCTTAAAAGAAACCAAATATTTTACCACATTGTGGCTGCTTCACCAGGACTGGAAAGGCCATGGATGTGGTCACTCTTTTAATAGTGTCTTAGTGTAAGGCAGCATGACATCTTTAACATACATGGATAGAGCTTTTGTAATGATGTGAGTGTTGTGGAAATCAGAATGAATTAACAACTAGCCCAAGCAATGAGCTTCAACTCCTTTCTTTTTCTCAGATACATGAAAGAGTAAACTTCAAATACATTTGGTTAAAACTAAATCTCACATCAATTTTATTGGATTTTATATAAAAAATTTAAAGAACAGGTTGAGTCAGCCTCTTTTTTACTAAATTTAGTTGGAATTCCCTATACAGTTTTAAAACTATGTCCTTATACTACATAATTTAGAAAAGCTTGTGGGACAAGTTAGGAAAAAATACCAACTATTTGTCCATTTCTTCTCAGTTTTGATGTGTTTCCTTTGGTTAAATAAATACTCTAAAAATATCACTGCCCGATGTTAGAAAGACAGTCTGATATGTGTGCATATGTGGGATGTTACTTCACTAAGATTTATACCACTGCCATTTAGGTTAAAAAATGATCAATCAATCAATCAATCAATTGATTGATTGATTGGCTGATTGACTGGCTGATTTTAAAATGAAGCACAAAACTGATTTGATAAGAAATTGTTTGCAACAACAAACATCAGTCCAGCCTAATTATTTGGGGGAGTTTGCGGGACTTATTTGATCTCTGAATATTCCCACAAGACATGATCTGGGGTGTGGATGGCCATTTTATACGGAAAACATTTCCTGACCACTGTTTTGCACCCTAGGGATGTGGAGACCACAAATATTACAGTTACTAAACACAGACAAAGAAAAATTGCAGTAATGTGTCCAAAACAAAAAAACAAAAATAAAACTTTATCTTACTTCTCAGTATGTAGCATTTACTAGTTGTTGTTTTTATTTTTAATTTTTCTAGACAGGGTATTGCTATGTAGCCTGGCTGTCATGACTGCAATGCACTATATACACAAGGCTGGCCTCAAATGCACTGAGATCCACCAGTCTCTGTGTCTTGAGTGCTGGGATTAAAGGAGTATGCCACTATATCCTACCACCTTCACTAGCTCCAACAGATTAATTTGCATGTCATATCCAGAGTGACAGTAACTATTTCAGGTATCTTAGAGTCATGGAAGAAAAGACAGGACTCCAGAACACCCAGGAAGATGATATGGCTGTGTTCTTGGGTGTAGGAAATATAGGTTTGACCTTTGCCAATAAAAATATTTCCTGGCCAGGTGTGGTGGTGCACGCCTTTAATCCCAGCACTCAGGAGGCAGAGGCAGGCGGATTTCTGAGTTTGAGGCCATCCTGGTCTACACAGTGAGTTCCAGAACAGCCAGAGCTATACAGAGAAACCCTGTCTCGAAAAACCAAAAATAAAAAAAAAATGTCCTCAGTACCCCCACAGATATGTCGTATGTAGCATCCTTTAGAAGCAAAGTTCCTGACAAGTAGTTTTAGATGTCCTGCTGAGCGAAGGCTTATGAGTAATAGAGGTAGTGCTTATTTGGATGTGTGGCTGTGAACACTTGGAACTACCAGAAGTCATTAAGTCACTCATTGGTCACCAAAAATACTTTCTGGTCCATTGCAATTTTGCTTTTATCACCTATAAAACTAACCCAGAGAACTGAAAATAGTCTTTTCCAAGAAGAGCAACAGAGGTCTTGATTTGGCTCATGTGCATTGGATTCTTTTTTCAGAATTATTTACGAGAACATCCTAAAAGTCAAAGCACTGATGAGTTTGGCAACCAAAGTCACATGTACCTCACATAAATTGCTTACAGACTGAGCAGGAGAGGGACAAAGGGAAGGAAGGGGGAGCAGAGCTTGCTTAGGAAGAATTTCCTCTGTGACACAGGGGAGAAATTTCCCAGAATCTCTGCTGCTGGTTGGGTTCTGTTTTAAGGAGTAGTGATTATTCACTAGTGATAAAGATATGTAAGTTTAATCCAGTCCTTTAATAGAGACATGAAAGTATTTTGAAAAAAGAAAAAGAAACCAGGAAATGCAGATGTTTTCATAAAAAATATTTTATAGTCATTTCTTCATGGTTTATATATTTTAATTCAACTTTAAGTTTCTCAGAAGATAGAAGATACAGTAAGTAGAGATGGTTGACAAGGTGCTGATCTGTGCCCTTCCCCATGTCTTGTTTGGTCTCTTAGTGACCCAACTCACATAGAAAAAGTTAGTCAGATCATACAGACAGGAAAATGATGAAAAAGTAATTATTGACTTGGCCAGCACTGACACCAAAACTCAAGTTATTGCAACTCCAAAGCCAGGATAGTAATCACTGCCCAACAGTCTCTTTCCAGGAGAAGACTAACTCACAGAAAGGACCTAAATCTCATGATCTAGAAATCCAGAAATCAAAGCTAGAATGCACTGCAGAATCATCTCATTTGGCACATTCCAGTAACTATAAGCATTATATTGTCATGTAATAGTATATATTACATGTGCTTCATCTGGTTCACTTCACCAATACTGCTGAGTGCGCAAGAGTGCTCTGTTATATTTGGTTTTCTTTCTTTCTTTTTTTTTTTTTTTTTTTTCTTTTTTTGGTTTTTCGAGACAGGGTTTCTCTGAATAGCTCTGGCTGTCCTGGAACTCACTTTGTAGACCAGGCTAGCCTCGAACTCAGAAATCCGCCTGCCTCTGCCTCCCGAGTGCTGGGATTAAAGGCGTGCGACACCACACCCGGCTTATATTTGGTTTTCTTTGTCTTCCCTCACAGTCCTTCCCGTAGATATTCATTTTCATTTGAACTATGATACCAACAATTTAACTCTCTTCTACTCCTAGTCTCACCCCCTGGTTTGCTACTCAAAATGGAGCTAAGAACCAGCCACCATGTCATACAGAAGCATTTAAAATATAAGGATCACAAATATCACTCTGGCTTCAGTGGAACCACCATTTCTCATCTCCTGGCCATAACTTTCAATGTTGCTTCAAATGACTTTTGCATACATATTTGCAGTTTTCTGGTATTTGGGTGGGATGGATAGTAGAGAGCTTTGTAACTCTGTGTCCACAATCATTATTTGAGCATGAACTTTCATGAGACCATCAAGTACAAATTTCACCAGAAACTTTGAGTCAGTAGACTAAAGTTAACCTTTTATTCAAAATACCAATTCTTCCCTTCAGATTATCATCTTTTATTTGAGACATACATCTTTTCCCAGGGGGTAGCAAGCAACAACATATGTAGCTCTGGTCTCTAAGCTTTATTTCATGAGCTTAACTTGACTACTTCTTAATCACCCTTCCCTAGTTATTACACAGCCAGACTGTCGGGACTTCCTATCTCAACCTGATAGTTCCACAGTCAAGGTCTGGCACCCTAATTTCACTGGCTTCTCTCTATTCTTGCTACTGAAATAATGAAGAGTCTAATCTTTTTCCTCTGAATTTCTACATTGAGTTTTTATGGCATTTTTTGCCTAACTATTCAAGCTAACTACCTTTCTTCAATCAGAATTATTGTATTCCTTTTCTTCTCCAGCATAATGGAATCCTCTGAATTCCTCCTCCGACTTCTTCTATAATGAGCTGCTAAGAAATCACTTGGACTGCCATAACCTCTGCTTTAGGATCTCCAAGTGAATACCTGGCTTAACTTTCGAGTGACGACCCTGAACCACCATCTTAATTTTTTCTAACACCTTTCAGACTGCTGCCTTCTCAATTTCCATTATGTAAACATACAAAGGACTCTTTGGGTTCCTTGAGCTAGGCAGCATCTGTCCCCTCTGTCATCCACCTTTCGTTATGGCCTACCTTTGTATTCTTCTGGACAGCATGACCCTCGCTGTGACATCATGGCTCAGAGCACCTGAAAACAATACATCCAGTGGTATCTTTTGCAATGTGTATGTTAATTCTGAACCATGTGAAAACACTGCCTTTCAGTTCACTCTTCATTATAGTCTACACCTTCGTTTTCCTTTGGTTTTTGAATTGTAGAGCCAATATGTCCCTGCATTTGAGAGTTGAGAAGAGTGGAATCTGAATGGGTGAAGCTGACTGGGGAAGGTCACAGGATGTGAGCTTCCAACTCAAATGTCAATGAAATATGCATGTCCCTTCCTTCCTCCCTCCCTGCTCCTGCCCCACCTCCTTTTTCTCTTTCCTTCTTAGGTTTCTTTCTTTCTTTTTTTTTTCTGGGGCAGGGGTTAGAGGACAGGGTCTTATGTTACAGGCTGACCATGTAGTAGGAATAGCCTCAATTTCACATCCTCCTGTCTGCACTTTTTAAGTGCTGGGATCACAAGCCTTATTGATGCAGTGCAGGGGGTGGCCCCAGGGTTTCTCCAACACTAGATAAGACCTCAACTACCTGAACAGCAGAACTGCCCTTGCCTTTACTAAAACTCTTCTCTTTCCCCATGAACACAACTCCTAAGCCCCATTATATCTGCTTTGCGTTGTATGTTTGCCACCTGGACAGATGCAGTAATTTAGATCAGTATTTTCTTGCTCATTTAGAATGCGTCTGCAGTCATAAACTACCAATGACTTGAAGTTCTGATGACCATTCATCACAGATACAGAATTCCACTTATGTGTAGCCACTAGGCTGGGCTGGCTGTTTCTCATTAATAGGCAGTGAGTCTTCAATAAATAAAGGTGCCTAGGGCTGACTCATGACATGCTCCAGCAGTGGGTGGAAGGGAACAGAGTGTGGTATACTGGAGTTTGACTCATAGCTACCAACCTCATTCCCCTTCCCCTGTGACGCCTCTGTCTCAACTTCTCACTCAATAAGCCAAAGATCCACTGTCACATACTATATCACCCTTTTAGAGTGATGGACATCGATGTGGCATTTAGGATGTTCCTTGTCTTCCTGCCAAAGGAACATTCTCTCTTAAGGAAGGAAAGAGGTGTGCTTATGAGATGCCAGGCTATGGAAGTGATCAGGTTCTAGACATTGCTGTCATAAAAGACTGAGTCAGCTTGATAAAAGCCTGCTTTTCTTAAAATAAGCAAAACTAACAAAAAAAAAAAAAACCAGGTGGAATAAGAGACACCAATTTAGCTCTTATAATTCTAGCACCAAGTGCAATCTATAAAACAAATAGAACATTTTCTGTGGAAGTACTCAAGATATGCTTGGGAAGACCAACACAGGGCAGCCATAGGATCTGAAAGACATGAAATATTATACAAAATCGGTACTTGTTATGTAGCTAACTCAAAGCATCCTGTGTTCTCCCTACTCTGCCATCCTCCTTTAGGGATAGGGCACTGATTAGGCATTCTACAGATTCTAAGAGAGTACACTTAAACAGTGATAGCGTGAAAGTCAGGAACTTGTAGTGACAAGAAGCCAAGTTCAACATTACATCCCTCAGTGTCTATGGCTGTTCATCAGCTGAGCTGAAAACATTGCTCAGTTGAGCAAAGCATGCAGCCTTTCTCTCATCCAAAAGTGTGAGTGATAATCACATACCCTTCGGCTTCTGTAGTGTATGCCTGAGTAATGAGGATTAGCTGCTAACATCAGAGTATAAGCATGTATAGGAGGAACCCTTTCAATGAACAGGACATCTGGTGAGGGTTAATTGTGGGGTTAACAGAATGATAAACTTTGCTGTTCTTGGCCTCTTGGGGCAACAGCAGACACAGCAAAGTCATTCACACCTGCAACTGATTTAGGTCCTGCCTCAGCCTGGATGACTCGTGGCGCAAATAGCCTTTTTAAATTATAGCTCACAGAAACCTCCTTCCGACTCCATGCTGCAGAGCATCTGTTTTTGCCCAATATGTGGTTTCTGGGTAATTAAATCCATCTTAGAAAGGCTGACCGCAGCCAAGCCTGCTCTGTTCCTAATGAGGTCTAATGAGGGCTAATTTGACCTTCCTGTTCACCAATGCTATTGAGGCTGAGTGCTTAGTGCAGGCCACATGCATACTTGTGAGTATGTCTCCTAAATGTTTAGGACAGCTTTTCATGGACCTAGCTAGGTTATGTATTGCTCTGTTTCGCCTGAAAGAGAATGACATTACAGACATCTGTCAATCAGCAACTGTGCTGATTTCAGGGTAAATATTTTTTATAGCATAAACAGGTCTCTTAGCTAGCTTTGAATTGCTCTGATAAACACCATGACAACTAGAACCTGGGGAGGAAAAAGTTTATTTCATCCTTGTAGTCCATTACAAAGGGAAGTCAGGGCAGGAACTTAGGGCAGGAGCTAGAACAGAGCAGGAATCTAGAGGCACAAACTGAAGCAAAGGCAGCAGAGGAACACTGCTTCCTAGATTGCTTCCATAGCTTGCTCAGTTTTCTCTCTCACGTTCTTAGGGGAAGTACTGCCCACAGTGGGATGGACCCTTCCATATCAACCATTAATCAAGAAAAAATGTTAGGTCCCCTGTTCCATGGTAAGCCTAGATTGTGTCAAACAGGAAAAAAAAAATTAACCAACACAAAGGGCTGTAGGTTAAAATGGTGTCCCTCATCTGCTCAAGACTCGGGCTGCTGGGTGAGGCGGGTGCAGGAAGTTGGACTGATTGCATCCTATGCCACTGCTGGGCAGGTGTCCGACTGTGAGAAGCCACAGGACTCTGCTGCACGTTAGAGAAGCAGCAATCTGGGGTCCCTGCAGACCTGTCCGAGTTGGCTAGGGTCCCCAGGCATGCACAGAGGCCAAGACAGGCAGGTTCTCAAGCTCTCAGGCACCGCAGAATGGTGTGTGGGCCAGCGGGAGGGTTCTAACCCGGGATCAAAGGAAAAGGGGCAGGAGAGAGCTCTAACTGGGGATCACAAGCCTGCGAGGATGGAGGATGAGAGTCCTAAACTTCCTTGGTTGGCGGCTTGGGTTGGCTGGCAGCCATGGCTGGAAATGTAGGGAGGCCTCCCACAGGAGATTAGACATGGCTCTTGGGAGAAGACCTGATCCTTTGCTCCAGCATGGCAGATCCCGGTGAGAACAGATAGTCCATGATTTATTAAGGTGTTTATTGTTGGAGAGAGGAGTGTCTGGGAAGGGGGCTAAGAAGGTAGTAGAGGCAGAGAAGGGCAGAGAGAGAGGGAGAGCAGAGAAGTAAAGGCCAGCCATGGCCATGCGGGGAGAAGGGGGAAGTGAATTGCGGAGATGGGGAGCAAGAGGGCAAGAGATAAGCAAGCAGGAAATAGGAGTAAGAGTAAGAGTAAGAGAGGGAGGAGGGGGCAAGTAGCTCCTTTTATAGTGGGTTAGGCCTACCTGGCTGTTGCCAGGTATCCGTGGGGAGGAACACACCTGGCTGTTGCCAAGTAACTGTGGGGGTAGAGTCCAGACAGAATACTAGGAGCTTGGAGTGTTGCTCTATGTAACTGATGGCCACAGAATTATGGCGCTGGGGCCTCATTTCAGAGGCCTAGACTCTGAGAATGTGGCAAACTTCCATCCCTTAAAGAGTTATTTGCTGGATCTCTGGGGTTTAAACCTAGTTCAACTAGGAAACAGTCTGCCTTTCACGGTCCCACAAAAGGCAATAAAGACTTTATTTACAATGGTGGTGGTGGTGGTGGTGGTGGTGGTGATGGTGGTGGTGGTTGTATTAGTCAGGGTTCTCTAGAGTCACAGAACTTACAGATAGTCTCTATATAGTAAAGGAATTTATTGATGACTTACAGTCTGCAGTCCAATTCCCAACAATNGTTCAGTAGTAGCTGTGAATGGAAGTCCAAGGGTCTAGCAGTTGCTTAGTCCCACATGGCAAACAGGCAGAAGAGCGAGAGCTAGAATCCCTTCTTCCAATATCCTTATATGGTCTCCAGCAGAAGGTGTAGCCCAGATTAAAGGTGTGTGCTACCACACCTTTAATCCCTTGAACTCGGAGATCTCTCTGTCTTAATATTCTGGAATCCATAGCCACTGTGCCCCAAGATCTAGATCAGAAACTTCTATCTCCCAGCCTCCAGATTAGGGTCACTGGTGAGCCTTCCAATTCTGGATTGTAGTTCATTCCATATATAGTCAAGTTGACAACCAGGAATAGCCACTACAGTGGTGTATGCTTGTGTGTGTGGTATGTATGTATGTATGTATGGTTGTATGGTTGTATGGTTGTATGGTTGTATGGTTGTATGGTTGTGGTCATGAGGGTGTACATGCTCAAGGAGGGCAGAGCACAACCTTAGGTATAGTTTCTCAGGAGACTTCCGCCTTTTGTTTGTGACAGGGTAACTTATTTGTCTTAAACTTTGCCAAGTAATGCAGCCTGGCTGATACCATCTCCATTTCTCGCCACCCTAGTATTAGGATCACAGGTACCAACCACCTCATCTAATCCTTTAGTGTGAGTTCTGAGGATCAAAATGCAGGATTTTATGCTTGTGAGTCAAATCATTTCTACAACTTTTGATTTATTTTTTTAAACAAATGTTTAAAATTGAGAAATAAATCACATAAAGGAAAATAGACCTCCTTAGCATGTCCCTGACTTCTGGTATCAGAACCATGAAGAGGAAGGATGCAAAGAGAGCCATGTAGATGTGACTCTCTTGACTGTATAGTTCATGTCCATTTACTTCTCTGTTAACACAATTAGCAGTGACAGGAAGCCAGTCTTGACTCTCTAGAGCTTCTGGTGAGCATTTGATATAAACAGGGGTAGGTACTATTAGTCCCCTAGGAATCAGTGCTGTGCTGTGGATCACAAAGCACAGACTGAGAAGGAGATCTAAATCCCAGCTCAAGCTACCTTCTCACTCCCTGTGGAAATTATGTAAGTCACTTGAGACCTTTGGCTTTTTGTTTAATGAACTAGCATATAAAATTTGTATTTCATCAGTTATTTGATTCAAAAGCCCTATCAGGTTTTCAAGTAGAAGGTTAGAAGTTGATTATTTGTTTGTGAGTAAGGGTCTTGCTATGCCAAGCTGTCCCTAAACTTTATGTAGCTGAGAATAACACTGAACTTCTGGTCCTCCTGCCTCCACTTTTTGAGGGCTGGATTACATGTATACCATTATGTTCCATTTATAGGCTAGGTATTTTCCTTATGGTGGGTTATAAGCATTGGAATTAAAACTTTCACTGCACAAGAAACACCCTTTCAAGTATGATGCCTTGGGGTTTAAAACAAATCAGTCACTTTACAATATGGCTGATTGGAACAAACATAAAAGCAATTATTCTGAATTAACATGTGTAGGATTTGCCATAGCTAAAGCCTGTATTATTTAACCAGTTTTAGATACATCTAAAATAGCTTTATTTCTAGCCATCTATTATTTTTAGTGTGGCCTTCACTAAGGGTTTTGGGCTTTGTTTTTTGTCTTATAAACTTGTATATCTTAAATAATTTTTGAACATCTACACTAAAACTTGTTTACAACATTCTTCCCACTGGCCTTAGGTGATTCTATTCTGAAAGGTCTTAGTTATCTGGAGCTTATTTATATTTAATTAGTTATAGTAGGAAAAGCACTGAAGATAAAGATTTAACACACAACATGGTAACTACAAGTAATGATGAAATCTTTTTATGAAAATTACTTTTAAAAAATTAGTGTTGTTTTTGTTGCTGTGACTCAAACACCAGGACCTTGTTCATGTTCTAAATAAAGTCTATGTGTCTACCTGCAGAGTGGCTTGTGGCCCACATACAATCCATAAAAACAACCAAAACCACTGGCATGTTTATTTATGATTTCATGTCAAAAGTTAGGCATTCCAGTTGTGTATAAGAGATTTTTAAGCATTCTCACCTTAAGAGGGCAGAGATGCATGTGTTTATAGCCTGAAACCAGCTGTTTCACACATATGCAAACAACAACATGCTTTATACAAAACATACAATTTTATCATTTAAAAATAACTAAAAAGTTAGTACAGAGAAAGCTTGAAGTGACTACCACCTGCTTACAGCAAACTTAGATGTCAGAATAAAGGGGCTTAGTACTGATGCCAGAGTGACTGAGTCATAGCATTGATATTACAGAATGACTGTGCTTAGCACTGATGTCAAGGAGTGAGTGCAATATAACACTGTCATAGATTGACTGTGCTTAGAACTGATGCCACAGATTGACTGTGCCTTACATTAAGCAGCTGCTCTGGCAAATAATGAAGACAGGAAAGTTCAGCACCTTTTACTGGAAGCACTGTACTACCCTCTGAAAGATAACTGTGGATATGTGTACTAGCCTCCTAACATCTTCCCTTTGTCTTTCCAGGCACTAGGCATTATTGTGCTGTAAACCCTGTCCCTTTCATTAAGCCCTGATCACAATGTGTTTCTCCTGTTATCTCCATAATGTAGTCCACACATTTGTGTTTATGTTTATTCATGCCTTATCTTCTTTGAACTGCATAAAATGTCCAATTTTTAAAAAGCAATTTTTAAAGGAAGGAAATTGGTTTAGTCTACGTTGTGGATATTCCAGGAAGGGACCAGCATGGAGTCAGCTTCCTTCGTAATATCATGAAGGCAGAGCTGACATGAAGCAGGATGTCAGAGAAGGTTCGGGGCCGAGCTTGTTCCTGTGGCAAGTATCAATGACTTCTTAGAGCAGTATCCATCCACCCTCTACTATAATCTACCTGTCAAAGTTATATCAGCTCTCATTGCCACCACAATGCAGTCCAAGGTTCTAGCACATGAATCTTTGGAATGTAATTTACATCTAAAGCATAGCATAGCTCTCATGTTTCTGCCTTGCAGAGTCTCCTCTCTAAGGCTCAGTCCTTTCATCTATAATGAATTAGAAGACATAATATAGCCCAACAACATTCAGTGATGCTCCAAGAAAAACCCTACTTAATGTCAACTACTCACACAATGGTAGTTAGAATTTTATGAATATTTATATACTTTCATGTTTTTTTAAACTTTATGAGTCTTGTCTCATTTCTTAATTTTTTTTTATAACCTATGTTATGATGTCTGGACACAAACTTAAATATTTGTCATGTTGATTAAAATGAATATGCAAAAGATGTTATTTCAAGATAAAAAAAAATATGTCCTTTTGAAATGACAACTTATTTAGAAGATTTTGAAAGCTTTAGCTAAATTGGAAATCCTGTGTGACGATCCAAACAAAAGGAAACACAGAATTGAAAGCATTCCAGGAATTTAATCTCTTCAGACCTTTGCAAGAATAGCAGCTAAACTCTACCTTAAAAATAAAAAATCAGTTGGCTATAATACAATATACAATTAAAATATCTCATCTTGTCAAATTGAAAAAGAAAAACAAAGTTAAAAACTCAACATTTTCCCTAAATGATTTGAAAAATCAAACAACTAAAAATAAACTTTCATCCCTAAAGTAAGAAGCACGAGGCGATGCAGGGGGTTTCCTTTATGGTGTATCAGAGACCTTCATGAAGCTTCAGAGAGTAGAGACTTAAATAGCTGCCTGTACTGTTCGGCTCTGCCACTTTACCCATCATCTGTCATTGAAGTTAAACAATTTAGAGAGGGGGAACATAAATTCTAACCTGAAGTCAGGAATGCCATCAGTGAGCTGGAAGGTTTATGTTCTACTGGGAGGTCGCAGATTGCTGTCATAGTGATGAACAACCTAGCCCATGTCATTAACCCTGGCTATCTTACTGATGTTAAGCAAATTCCCCAGATTTAACAGCTTACCTTGTAGATTTTAGAAAATGGTTTTCTACTGAAGTTCACCAAGTCACATTTGCGTGATTTCAACTTGTAAACAGATTTTTAAAATAGTAGCAATCTAAAGTGTCTGACAAGTAGCCGATGTTTTAGACAAGACACTCTGGACACGAGAGGAGGAAAGACTTTAGTAAACATTTCCATATCACCCATTTTAACCTCCAGAACGAACCTCTTCTTCAGTTGGAAAGGCATCCTTCCCTCCCCGTATTAATAGAAGCTGCACTGAAGGAACCTGAGCTAGAGATTTCCCAGAATGTGAGAGAGCGGCTGGTTTTCCTCAGTCCCAGTAGGCTTGGTCATTTTATCCCATTTGCCTCTCGTCTATTTGGTACCTTGGCAGAATCACAAGGACAAACATTTGCCTGGAGAATCTTAAGTTGGAAAACTTTTACAAGTGCCCTTCCTATATGCAAACAGATAGCTCCTGCTTACATGCTATCTCTGCATAGATTTTTGAGTTACTACAGTATTTTAAAAATACATACAGTAAAAAAGAAAAAAAAAGTCACTTTTTCATTGAAGTCCACATTAACAGAGAATGTAAATACTTAAAATATTAATGGAGGTTATTGGGAAAAGCAACTGGAAACACATCCAGTGAAATGCAATGAGGTAAGCACAAAACCTCAAATGCATATTTGAAATCACTCAATCTAAGAATAAAGCTTAGTAGATGGAGTTCTTTTCTCACGTTCTTGAAACCCTGGGTTTCATCCCCAAAACACATAAAATGGGTATAGTAGCACACACTAGTAACCTAGCACTTGGGAGCTGGAGGCAACAGGATCAGAAGTTCAAGGCCAAGCTACTGAGAAGGCTCAATGTGTCAAGATGGATGACAGGTCAATCCCCTGAACCCACATGTTGAAGGAAAGACTGATGCTTGCAAATTGTTGCACATGTGCATGCAATTTTTTAAAAAGAAATTTCAAATTGATCCTTGACTATACACCAAGTTTCAGGACAGCCTGAACTAAATGTTCTGTCTCAAAAACTAAATAAGAAAAAAGAAAGAGAAATTTGTTTCTATTTAAACATATTCCATATTTTGCACAGATTAGAGATCTTCTTAAGTTACTTGTAGTAAGCATACAAATGCTCAGGGCGATTTCTAGAGGACAGTAATAAGTGCATAACCATATAATGTTGTAAATTTATGGATTTTTGATTTATGTGATTTAACAGGATATCTCTTATTTAAAGGAAGCCATTATTCTCTCTATTTGGCCAAAAAAGTACCTTTTGCTGTCTAATGGGCATCAAGATTTTTTAGAACACTATAGTATAGAATTAACTCAATAACTGTCCACATACTGAGTCCCAACATAAGTTCAGATCCAAGGGACTGGCTGTCTGAAGGTGATATAGGTGAGGAGAGGCCAAAGGACATTCACAGGAACAAGGATCCATAAACAACTTCAGATCACATACCAAAGGATCAGCCAATGGCAGGTACCATAGCTGCCAATATTTTCATTGAGAAGTGTTTTGAGAATTCTTAATACACTCCCTATTAGCCTTAGACCAAGAAAGAATTTTAAAATGCTGAGTTCAGACACTGGTGATATTGGTTTTTAAATTTGATTTTTAATGAAGGGGATAGCAAAAATAAGCATAAAAATAGTTTTTCCATTTTTTCACAATCCCCTGAACTCTTAGGTAATAAAACATAGATGAACCAAGTTTCCTTTAAATTATCATCCTCAAATAAACTGACTGCACATAATAATAATAATAATAATAATAATAATAATAATAATAATAAATTCATCTATCTATATACACTTAGCTGAATTCCCCTATCTCTCTTGCATAGATGTAGAAACTGTTCAACAGGATCGAGACAAGACTCTTGTGAACAGAAAACATAAGGGTGATGCACATTTTCACAAGAACAATCCCGACTCCTTATCCCCCATCCTTAAAGACATGGCAATCCTTCTCTTGTGGCTCCCTTTATTCTGGAAGGAGTCATCAATTCTCTTTTCTTCAGAGAAGTATTTCTGAAGTATTTGTCTTCTAAGTGCTTTCTCTCTTCACAGAAACACTTCAAGAGCTGGTTGGGCTTCTTTTCAAGGGGTGGAGCAGAGGTAGGGGTGTGAGTAGTGGGGACGATTTCCACATTGATTGTTAGATAGGGAAAAGCACATCAAGCTGGACAGACACTACGGTACCAAGTCAGACTGCCTGCCCTGGTTTCCAGGGCTGGCTTTGAAGCTCTTCAGTCTCCTCTATCTCCCTTGGTCTTAAAAAGAAAAAAATGTTAAATGGATTGAGCTTTAATCCCCTACTGTTGGTGCCACTTCTAAACTGTTGTTTGTAATGGGGCATACAGGTAGAATGTTGAATCCTTCCCATCTCACATTCCCTGTGACTGTTCGACAACACAGAATATATTCACTGTTACTTCTTTATATATTTATTTGTTGTATTTCAAAGGAAGTCAATGTACTCAGAGTTACTTTCTCCTGCCCCAAGAAATAAATAAATTAAACAATGGAGATCATCCAAATAATTAATTTTAGTCTTTAGTACTACCAACCACCACCTGGCTAAAGTTTGAATCTTTAATTCCATTACTACTACAAGCACTTTAAATATCTGATGTAAATTGATCAAAGCCATTTAATTAATAGAATTTAGAAAGGATTTTAAGTTTTTTTCTAAGTTCTAATATTTTGATATTATAGTATAGGTTAGTTCTTTAAAATGTTTATATTTGATAAAGTATTATTATTATTATTATTATTATTATTATTATTATTGCTAGTAATAGTAGTACTAGTAGTAGTAGTAGTGGTAGTATATTTTACTTCCAGGATCTTATGTACCAAAGAACTAAAGGAATAAAAATAAGATTAAAAGGAAGAAAGAAAAGGATGAAACATCAGAATTTTATTATTGTGGAATTGTTCTAATCAGTTTATGACAGAAGTATTTACTCTTTCTCTCCATAGGCTCCAGTGTAGTCAAAATAAACTATAACAAAAAGAATAGTGATGCCAAACTCTCTGTGAGAAATGATGTTTGGGATAACCCACTATTAAGAAGAATATCAACAGTAAGGACACATACAGACTGAGGAGCACCTGGTACCTGTACAGCAGGAGATAGGAGACATAGTCTACTTCCCATTTACAGTGGTTTCTATTTTTCATTACCAAATACCTGGATTTAACATGGCAAATGTTAAGAAATGACAACTTCGAAATAAATAAATAAATTATCAGAATGTGAGTCAGATGATATTGACATTGCCATCATTGGATTTGGCATTCACAAGACCAAGATAAAGTATCTTCTGGACTGCATTAGAAACATGATCACCATATAATAATAGAAAACAATGAAAATAGAGATATGGAGACTCTAACAATAAAAATACTACAATAAAGTACAAAAATAATTTTTAAAATGCCTTTAATATAACCTTTTCCATCAACCACACATAAAAGAAAATAATCAATCCTCATTATCAGTACAAAATAACTAAATTTACATCCATGGAGAAAAAAGTGAAACCAACAGAGTGGAATATTACATATTATAGAAGTTTTCTGAAGGCATTATATATTACAAAAATGTTAGAAACAAGTCAAACAGAAAATGACAAATAAATATTTGAAGGAATAATGACTCAATTTCCTAAAATCAATGATAAATATGAGTGCGTAGACTTAGCAGCCTAGAAAACCACATAGACAGGGACTGTACTCTCTGCACTATGTCTTTCCTTTCTCTAAACCAACTACATTTCATCATTAATCACAAATATTTGCAGAAAAACAAATGTAAAGAAAGGTTCTAATCCACAGGGCAGAAGAGTGAAGTATCTGCCACACCCAAGGACACAGGTGACCATGCCAGCAGACTTCTCAAAAGCCAGCAAAAACATGGAGTAAGAGAATCAATGTCAGTCAATACTTCTATATTAAGAATTCTATATACTTTTGCTACACTGTGATAAAACACCTTAACAAAAGCAACTGTGAATTTATCTTTAAAATATAAATAAGAAATGTTGAAAGATAATACAAAGCCTAAGGAAATCCGTACCCAAAAGAGTGCCATATAGAAGATATTAAAATAAATTCTTCAGGAAAAATAAGCATAGGAAGTCATAAATCTAGATAACAAAGGAAATGTAAAACCATCAATTAAGTAATAAATGTAAGTAAGACTAAATAGTAAATGTTTATTTGTTTGCTTGCTTGTTTCTTGGACTAATAAAACTAGCAGTTTGCTAATTGAAATCAGCATGCAAATCAAGAAAGTCACCAATGGCACTGACATTGAAACAGAAACGAGTATGTGACTATATGGTCTGGTACTATACATGGAATTATGTAGAACTATTATTATAATGGAGATTCAGTTACTTCAAAACATTCATTGCAATTCCTAAGCTAAATAAAAATTTTGATAAAGATGTGTATATGACACTTGTGTGTATGTAATTCTAGCACTGGAGAAATTGAGAAGGGTAGCAAGACTCTGTGACCATCCTAACCTACATTGTGTTATGCTATCTCAAAATAAAAATAAACTATATATAAAAAGTACAGTAAGGTATGTCTTAGTTACTTTTCCTTTTGCTGGAATAAAATACCTTAACAAAAGCAACTATGAAGATAAAGGAGAAAGAGGTTCTTCCTGCTTATGTTTCAAGAGTTTATCATCAAAGAGAAATGAAAGTGAAGGGACCTTGAAGATGTTGACCAAGTCACCACCACAATCAGAAAATACAGAAGGAATGCATGCTGCTGTGCAGTTCTATTTCACATCTTATTCAGTTCAAGAACACAACCACCACACCATGGAATGGTACCAAACACAGTGTCTGGGGCTGTGTTCTTGCCTACATTCACATCAACTGTCACAAGACCTTTCTGTATAAAAGATACCAGAAGTGAAGCTGTTACTATGACATGCCTGACTATGTGGTTTTCAGGGTATTGGACCATAATTGTGGCTAGAATTTGCAAAAGTAGTAGTATTCACCCATTGCTTCCTTCTACTGACTGTGAATATAAGGTAACCAGCAGTACCAAAGTCTTGACAACTTAACTTTCCTCACAAAGATGTACATCTTAGAACTCTGTGTCAGAATAACGAACATTTTATCACAGAAAAAGAAAAATAACTAAGACAATGCACTAAGGAGAAAACAAAATTCTGATAGCTCAACAGCACTCTCTAAAGTGACACTTCCTCCAGCAACTTCATAATCAAACAACCATGACACCTTCTCGGCCTGTGTTGAAATGGCACAATCCTAACTTCATCAGTTGACACACCATATGAAACCTATTCCAAGATTTGTAGGTTCAAGGTTCTATACCACCTCCAAAAAGTATTCAGGATAATGGAATAATTTTATGTGATTTTTTTTTTACTGATATGAAACAGATAAATCAAGATCAGATCTTTAATATGAATTACCAAGTTTAGAAGTTAGAAAATGTTTAAAAAGAATATTAAAACCAGTAAGGGAAAAATGTCAAGTAACATACAAAGGCAGAGTGAGTTCTTGGAATAATTTAGTTGAAATTGTGAGAGTCAGCAGTATAGCTGAGAAATGAAAGAAGAAAGAATGAGGGCAATGGTAATGAAACATGTGCAGGCCCATCACATTGGTAAAGCAAAATTCGGATCTAAAATCACTTCTCATGACAATGATAGAGGACTTTAACAAGGACATAACTAACTCCCTTAAAGAAATACAGGATAACACGCATAAACAGCTAGAAGTCCTTAAAGAGGAAACACAAAAATCCCTTAAAGAATAACAGGAAAACACAGTCAAATAGGCAAAGGAAATAAACAAAACCATCCAAGATCTAAAAATGGAAATAGAAACAATAAAGATATCACAAAGGGAGACAACCCTGGAGTTAGAAAATCTAGGAAAAAGATCAGAAGTCATAGATGCAAGCATCACCAACAGAATACAAGAGATAGTAGAAAGAATCTCAGGGGCAGAAGATACCATAGAAAACATTGACACAACAATCAAGAAAATGTGAAATGCAAAATGATCCTAACCCAAAACATCCAGGAAATCCAGGACACAATGAGAAGACCAAACCTAAGGATAATAGGTATAGACAAGAAGGAAGATTTCCAACTTAAAAGGGCCAGTAAATATCTTCAACCAAATTATAGAAGAAAACATTCCCAATCTAAAGAAAGAGATGCCCACGAACATACAAGAAGCCTACAGAACTACAAATAGACTGGACCGGAAAAGAAATTCCTCCCAACACATAGTATCAAAACACCAAATGAACAAAACAAAGAAAGAATATTAAAACCAGTAAGGGAAAAATGTCAAGTAACATACAAAGGCAGACCTATCAGAATTACACCTGACTTCTCCCCAGAGACAATGAAAGTCAGAAGATCCTGGGCAGGTGTCACACAGACCCTAAGAGAACACAAATGCCAGCCCAGGCTACTATACACAGTAAAACTCTCAATTACTATAGATGTTCTGGTATTCCATGACAAAACCAAATTTACACAATATCTTTCCACAAATCCAGCCCTACAAAGGAAAATAGATGGAAAACTTCAACACAATGAGGGAAACTAAGCTCGAGAAAAAGAAAGAAAGTAATCTTTCAATAAACCTAAAAAAGATAGCCACATGAACAGAATTACAATTCTAACAACAAAAATAGCAGGAAGTAACAATCATTTTCCTTAATATCTCTTAATATCAATGAACTTAATTTCCCAATAAAAAGACATAGACTAACAGACTGGCTACATAGACAAGACCCAACTTTTTGCTTCATACAGGAAGCCCACCTTAGGAACAAAGACAGACTCTACCTTAGAGTAAAAGGCTGGAGAACAATGGTCCCAAGAAACAAGATGGAGTAGCAATTGTAATATTACATAAAATCAACTTTCAACCAAAAGTTAACAAAAAGGGTAAAGAAGGACACTTCATACTCATCAAAGGAAAAATCTACCAAGAAGAAATACCAATTCTGAACATCTATGCTCCAAATACAAGGGCACCCATATTCATTAAAGAAACTTTACTAAAGCTCAAAGCTTACATCAGCCCCTCATAATAATAGTGGGAGACATCAACACCCCACTCTCATCAATGGACAGATCATGGAAACAGAAACTAAACAGACACGGTGAAACTAACAGAAGTTATAAACCAAATATGTCTAAGAGATATTTATAGAACACTTAATGCAAAAATATACATTCTTCTCAGCACTTCATCATACCTTCTCCAAAACTGATCATATAACTGGTCACAAAACAGGGCTCAACAGATGCAAGAGGATTGAAATAATCCCATGCACCCTATCAGATCACCACAGACTAAGTCTGGTCTTCAATAATAAGATAAGGAATAGAAAGCCAATATACACATGAAAGCTGACCAATGATAACTTGGACAAGGAAGAAATAAAGAAAGAAATTAAAGACTTTATAGAGTTTAATGAAAATGAAGCCACAACATGCCCAAACTTATGGGACACTATAAAAGGCAGTCATAAGAGGAAAACTCATAGCTCCGAGTGCCTGCAAAAAGAAACTGGTGAAATCTTACACTAGCAGCTTGACAGCACACCTGAAAGCTCTAGAACAAAAAGAAGCAAATACACAAGAGGAGTAGATGGCAGGAAATAATCAAACTCAGGACTGAAATCAACCAAAGAGAAACAAAAAGAACTATACAGGGAATCACCAAAACCATGAGCAGGTTCTTTGAGAAAATCAACAAGCTAGAAAAATCCTTAGCCAGAGGAACCAGAGGGCACAGAGACAGGATCCAAATTCGATTATTATTTTATTATTAGAACTAAATAGGGAGACGTAACACCAGAAACCAGAGAAATCTAAAATATCATCAGATCCTACTACAAAAGTGTATACCCATCTAAACTGGAAAATTTATATGAAATGGACAATTTTCTAGACACATCCAAGGTGTCAAAGTTAAAATAGGATCAGATAAACCATCTAAATAGTCATTCATTGTTTTTAGTAGCTGAGTAGTACTCCATTGTGTAAATGTACCACATTTTCTGTATCCATTCCTCTGTTGAGGTGTGGGGCATTGGGCTATGCACAGACAGGCTGGTCTCCAGTTGAGCTGAGGTCTGAACCCTGGAAGGGTGATAATTCACCTACATGACATGGTAGACGTTCCCTCATGCTCCTGGAACTCTGACTCCTGTCTAAGTTATTGTCCCCCACAGCCCCCACAAAAAAAAGCGTGGATAGCAGTCATGTAGACAATGCCCCAAGCTTCTGACCTTCAGCCTAAACTCCTCCCCAATTACCTAGCAACAATAAAGACAATAGGAGGGGCTCCTTGGCCCTACCTTGCTCTCTTACTCCTTACTCTCACCTTCTCACTCCTCTCTCTTTGTCTTCTCTTCTCTCTCACTTCTCTCTCATTTCTTTGTTCTCTTACCTCTCTTTTCTCTAACACCTCTCTCCTCTCTCTTTTTCCTCTCCTCTCTCCTTTCCTCTCACTCTCTCCCTCTTACTCTCTTTATCTCTAGTCTTTCCTCTCTCCTTCTCTCTCTTTTCTATCTTCTCTCTTTACCCCTGCCTCTCTACACTAAAGCTCTAAAACCATAGATAGTCTCTGCTCATCAAGATCTGCTGCGCTCACTCTCTCCAGTGTGGAAACCTCTCTTCCCTCATCCCTCTCCCCCATAACCCCAGGGCTACAGGAAGTGACCCCAGAGCCCTCAGGTTGGGCTTCCCCTTGTCCACCCCCTGAAGAGTAGGTCTGAGGCTTGGATGCCCACCAGGGGCTGAGTGGAAAGCCTATGGCAGCCCTCCCATATCTGCCTGTCCAAAGCATAGGTAAAACTCTGGCGGGGCATGGGTTCTTCCTGCCCCAGGGCCCCTTTTTAGTTCCCACACTGAGGGACATCTGAGTTCTTTCCAGCTTCTGGTTATTATAAGTAAGGTTGCTATGAACATAGTGGAGCATATGTCCTTATTACAAGTTGGAGCATCTTCTGGGTACGTGCCCAGGAGAGGTATTGCTGGATCTTCTGATAGTACTATGTCCAATTTTTTGAGGAACCACCAAACTGATTTCAGAGTGGTTGTACCAGCTTACAATCCCACCAGCAATGGAGGAGTGTTCTTCTTTCCCCACATCCTCACCAATATCTACTGCCATCGGAGGATTTTATCTTAGCCATTCTAACTGGTGGTTATGTCTCTTTATCCAGACTTGTTACCTGGTTCAAGGCAATGGGGCTTAGGAGGAGGAGCAAACTTGGCAGACGGCAAAGCCAGAGTTGCTTCTGGCCCCTACTGAGGAGGCCTTCCAAGGATCTTAAAAACTTATGTGAGTCATATTCAACTAAGATATTAGACTGGAGGTTATGTAGCAGGGGATGGGGCCTCCCATATAGGATCTCAAAGACCTAAAGTATAGGAGGTGTTCCTGGCCCTATACTTGAAGGCATAAGGCAGGAGAGAAGCCCAGTCACTGCCAGTTTCAAAGGTTAATTTGCTGAAGGCCTCCTTCAGGATCTGAGTCATCCTCTCTACTTGCCCTGAACTCTGGGGTCAGTAGGCACAATCTAATTTCCAATTGGTCCACAGAACCTGTGCTAGAAATTGAATTACTTGAGAGAAGAATGCTGGTTCATTGTCAGACCCAAGCAGGGTAGGAAAACCATACCTGGGTATGATGTCTTCCAGAAACTTTTGTGTCACTTCTTCTTTGTCACTATTTTGGCAGTCTTCTTCTTTGTAGATTAGGCATTTACCCATCCTGAAAAGGTATCTATAAAAACTAGCAAATACTTGTATCCATATGTTCCTCATTTTATTTATGTATAATCTATATCCCAATTAGCCCCTGGCCATTGACTCCTGATTCTGGTTCCTGGGGTGGCTTCTTGATTGGGACCTGAGGAGTTCATAGCCTGGAAGGTGGCACAATCTGAGAATACATGATCAACCAAATGTAAGGGTCCCTGATTCACTGAAAAATGATACCCAGGACTCCAATGGTATGCAAACTCAAAGAGTGCTTTATTCTGTAGAAGTTCAGTATGCTGGGGTCTCATATTACCAAGATAAACAACCAAGTGAGCTTGCAGGACTGATTTAAAGACCATTAGGGGAATTCTGGGATAGGTGGGCTATGTCTTACTATATTTCTAGGCATTACAGAACCATTACCAGGGCATGGTGTCTGGAAACTGTTGCCAAAGAATCCCCCCCACAATCCTTTTTTTTTCCCTAGTAACTGACTTCCCTGGGATTGCCTGGACTTGCCCAGTTCTTAGGCTTCGTCTCTTGAACTGCCAATTTGAAGCCTGTCATGGAGCCTGGCCTTCCAGCCACCAAGAGTGCGGACACCACTGAGGCCACTCACTTCACCTCTGAACACTGAGTTTTCTCACATACACTGAGAGGATTCAACACAGTCCACCGTACTGGGTCTTTGTACAGATATACACAGTGCCAGGCAGTGCAATAAACACTCAATAGTATCCGCATTGCACCTTTGCCTCCAAGTCTTTCTGTGATTACACACTGTTATAGGACACAGGAAATGAACGAAGGCTTAGACAGAGTGCTGTAGCAGTTCCTGTGGTGACTGTTGATTTTTAAAGTCATTCTATTTCAGCAAGTGCCAGGAAGTACAGAAATGAGCCCTGTCCTCTAAGTAACCTGTCCTCCATCCCACAGTGTCACCTGGAGAAATCCATCCAGAAATTCCACCAGCTTTTATATCTCTGTGTAGGCTTTATTCACATTTAATTATTAGTAAAAGAAAAAATAATAAGAAAAAGCACTCCACTGACAATTCCAAGCTAATAGGCATCTTGACACTGAACACATAGGAAAGGATGAGGAATCTGTGCTTGGCCACTACTTGCAAGACTTACCTCTCTTAGAAAAGAACGATAAGATCTCTCTTCGTAACCCCAGTGGAAGCAACAGAGCACTCCAGAGGTCTCTCCAAACCGCAGGTCCTTCGGATCACAAGTGAGTGGAACACAATCAACTCCAGAGAACCCAGGAGGGGCTTGTGCCCGCAGAAACAGGGACAAAGGAACACCACCCATCAAGAGGCGGGGTTCCAGTCCGGTTGGGGCCACCCCTGCCATCCCTCTTCCTAACCCCAGGAGAGGCAGCAGAGTGTTCTGGAGGACCCTCCACACCTCGGGTCCTCAGGATCATGGGAGGAGAATGAGCCTACAGAGAGGGTTCTTACCCCAGGACTCAGAAGGAGGATCAGAGCTCCAGACTTCTGGACACCTGCATTGCTAGAGGAGAGCTTGCCTGCAGAGAGTGCTCTGACCAAGGGGACACAGGGGAGATTTGGATTCCCAGGAGTGCTGACAGAGGCTAACAGAATCACAGGAGGATCAAACTCCAGTCAGTGACAGCTAGAACATCTAACACCAGATATTTCCAGATTTTCACCAGATGGCGAAAGGCAAACAAGAATCTTACTAACAGAAACCAAGAACACTGGGCATCATCAGAACCCAGTACACCCACCACAGCGAGTCCTGGATACCCCAACACACCCGAAAAGCAAGACTCAGATTTTAAATCATATCTCATGGTGGTGGTAGAAGATTTTAAGAAGGACATTAAAAACTCACATAAAGAAATACAGGAAAACACTGCTAAACAAGTAGCGACCTGAGGGGGCTCCCCCAAAAGGGGGTCCTACAGTAGAAGCCCTTAAAGAGGAAACACAAAACTCCCTCAAGGAATTACAGGAGACCACTGCAAAACAGGTAGACGTCCTTAAAGAAGTACAGGAAAAAACTAATAACAGGTAGAAGAAACACAAAAATCCCATAAAGAATTACAGGAAAACACTGCTAAACAGCTAGAAGAAACACAAAAATCCCTTAAAGAATTACAGGGAAACACAACCAAACAGGGGATGGAATTGAACAAAACCACTAAGGATCTGAAAATGGAAGTAGAAACAATAAAGAAAACACAAAGGGAGACAATTCTGGAGATAGAAACCCAGGAAGGAAATCAGGAAACATAGATGTGAGCATCAGCAACAGAATAGAAGAGATGGAAGAGAGAATCTCGGGTACAGAAGATTCCACAGGTAACATGGACACAACAATCAAAGAAAATGCAAAATGCAAAAAGATCCTAACTCAAAATGCTCAGGAAATCTAGGACACAATGAGAAGACCAAACCTAAGGATAATAGGTATAGATGAGAATGAAGATTTTCAACTTAAAGAGCCAGGAAATATTTTCAACAAAATTATAGAAGAAAATTTCCCAAACCTAAAGAAAGTGATGNCCATGAACATACAAAAAGCCTACAGAACTCCAAATAGACTGGACCAGAAAAGAAATTCCTCCCAACACATAATAATCAGAACAACAAATGCACTAAATAAAGACAATATTAAAAGCAGTAAGAGAAAAAGGTCAAGTAACATATAAAGGCAGACCTATTAGAATTACTCCAGATTTCTCACCAGAGACAATGAAAGCCAGAAGATCCTGGACAGATGTTATACAGACACTAAGAAAACACAAATGCCAGGCCAGACTACTATACCCAGCAAAATTCAATTACCATAGATGGAGAAACCAAGGTATTCTATGACAAAACCAAATTCACAAACTATCTTTCCATGAATCCAGCCCTTCAAAGGGTAATAAAGGGAAAACACCAACACTAAGAAACTATACCCTAGAAAAAGGAAGAAAACAAAAACAAATGAAGACAGCCACAAGAACAGAATTCCAAATTTAACAACAAAAATGACAGGAAGCAAAAATTACCTTTCTTTGATTCCTCTTAACATCAATGGACTGAATTTGCCAATAAAAAAAAAA
>NC_034604.1:4484853-4485802 GCF_900095145.1 Mus pahari | reverse complement strand
GTTAGATGCTGAGAAAGCATTTGACAAAATCCAACACCCCTTCATGATAAAAGACTTGGAAAGATCAGNAATTCAAGGCGCATACCTAAACATAATAAAAGCAACATACAGCANACCAGTAGCCAACATTAAAGTAAATGGAGAGAAGCTGGAGGCAATCCAACTAAAATCAGAGACTAGACAAGGCTGCCCACTTTCTCCTTACCTATTCAATATTGTACTTGAAGTCCTAGCCAGAGCAATTCAACAAAAGGAGATCAAGGTGATACATATTAGAAAAGAAGAAGTCAAAATATCACTATTTGCAGATCATATGATAGAGTGTTTAGGTGACTCTAAAAATTCAACCAGAGAACTCCTAAACCTGATAAACAGCTTCAGTTCAGTAGCTGGATATAAAATTAACTCAAACAAATCAGTGACTTTCTCTACACAAAGGATAAACAAGATGAGATAGAAATTAGGGAAACAACATTCTTCACATAGTCACAAAAAATATAAAATACCTTGGTGTGACTCTAACTTAGGAAGTGAAAGTTCTGTATGACAAAAACTTCACGAATCTGAAGAAAGAAATTGAAGAAGATCTCAAAAGATGGAAAGATCTCCCATGCTCATAGATTGTCAGGATTAATATACTAAAAGTGCCTATTCTGCTGAAAGCATTCTACACATTCAATGCAATTCCCATTTAAATTCCAACTCACTTATTCAATGAATTAGAAAGGGCAATTTGCAAATTCATCTGGAATAATAAAAAATCTAGGATAGCAAAAACTATTCTCAACAATAAAAGAAACTCTGGGGAAATCACCATGCCTGACCTCAAGCTGTACTACAGAGCAATTGTGATAAAAACTGCATGGTACTGGTACAGCGACAGACAGGTAGATCAATGGAACAGAATTGAAGACCCAAAAATGAATCTACACACCTATGGTTACTTGAT
>NC_034604.1:4480556-4483648 GCF_900095145.1 Mus pahari | reverse complement strand
AATATGAACTAACCAGTACCCCCTGAGCTTGTGTCTCTAGCTGCATATGTAGCAGAAGATGACCTAATTGGCCATCACTGGGAATAGAGGCCCCTTGGTCTTGCAAACTTTATATGACCCAGCACAAGGGAAGGCCTGGGCCAATAATGGGAGTGGGTGGGTAGGGGAGCAGGGGCGGGGATGGGGGTATAGGGAACTTCTGGGATAGCATTTGAAATGTAAATAAAGAAAATAATAAATAAATAAATAAATAAATAATAAAAAAAAGAATTGAAAAAAAACAATGAATTGAATGGTTAATTTCATAAGATCAATAGGAAAATATAAATGTAATGCATAAATATGCATATAAATGTTAATACGCAAATCCATAAATGCCAACATCTCAACCCTTAACAGAGAATTCCAGAGGAGATGAGAGGATCCCAGCTGCAGCTGCAGGACAGTCGTATTTCCGGTTAACCTAAAATAAGACCACACATTTAACATAATTTATTTGGGAAAAAAAATCAGTGAGAAAAAAAATCAGCTGTTTAAAGAGCTGCGTGGGCCTGCGACACTTTTGCAGGAAAAGGCCATTGCCACCAAATGACTACCCACCTCTATCCTGGGACCCACGTCATGGAGGGAGAAAGCTAACAAGTTACCCTCTGAAGTCCGCACATCTGTGGTGCTACATATGAGCTCTGCCCACAAAAATAAGTTTAATCAAAGCTTAAAAATAAACATTTTTTTCAGATACTTGGAGAAAAATTATTCCAAAAATAACTTTAGTTTAATAACATCACTATGAAATTATTCATTAAAATAATAGGTAAACTTTTAAAATAAAAAAAAAGACCAAGGTGATAATACAGATATTTGCTTTGTTATAAAAACATAAAATAAGTAAAACATTCTGTTGATTTAATAAAATAATACAGTATAGCTATTTAAGAAAGTGCTTTTCTGTGCCAGCATCTTGGTGACTATGAAGCAGTTGTTTTAGCTACCCATGAACAGTAACTTTTCAAGTGTCTCCAGATATAGGTTTGAGAGTATCTATAAACCCTCACCGTTGACATTCCAACGTCTAGGAGTAGTTCCAATAAAACAGGTAAAGTAACAAAAATGAACCATGCTTGCCTGAGGATACCTACCAACCTGGGACCACTAACATGCCACCCTCTCTGAACAGTACACATGGCAGCCTAAGGCCCTTACCATCATGTATTACCCATAAACACCACTCTCTGAATAAATCATTTAGCAATCTGTTAGCAAATTAGGACCTTAACCTGAGGTTGCAAGCACACTCATCCCTGACAGTGTATGATTTTCCCTAATGATAATCAAACTTAGATAGTTCCTATAAAAATATTCATAACACATCCAAAATAAATTGACTTGGGTGCATCTGCAATAATGTAAACTGTGTCCTCAAAATGGACTTTTAGTGAGAATTCCTGATTTGTTATCTTATGCCTAAGCATAATTGGGCATGCATAATAAAAATCAAAAGCTTTGTTGGAAAGGATACACACAGTAGATAAATGATAATATAATTTTATCTGTCTATCAAAATAGAGAACATTCCAACTATACCACTAGGAACCCCAGAATTCTTCATTATTTTGACCTTATAAAAAGAAATCTTTAACTGTAATCAGAGCTCTTGAGGATCTTAATTTACTTGGGCCATATATTTACAATATATTCTATTTTATGGCTTTACTTTTAATAATGTTCCTGCTACTTTTTAAGATGTTAAACTTTTATTTCAATCATTTGAATAAGAGTTAAGAATCTAAAAACACCTAGTTTACACCCCAACCATCAGTAACAAAATGTACGGTTAACTGCATAAGAACAAAGGAAAGGGAAGAGAAGCATCACAACTTCTGGGAAGGATCCCTTGTCTGGTACCAGTCATCTGGCACCTTTCCCGCCTAAGGAGGGGTGTCTGCCCGGGAGCAGTCCCCAGGCCTGATCCGGCACCTGGCGCCTTTCCTGCCCGAGGAGGTGTGTTCATCCTGGAGCAGTCTCAAGGCCTGAGCCGGAAGGTGAGCCATCTTTGCTCCAGTGCACTGCCGGGGAGAGGGCGGACTGGAGAAGCGTCACAGCTTCTGGGAAGGATCCCATGCCTGGTTCCAGTCATCTGGCGCCATTCCCCACCCAAGGAGAGGTGACTGCCCTGCAGCAGTCTCCAGGCCTGAACCAGATCTGGCACCTTTCCTGCCTGAGGAGGGGTGTCTGCCCAGGAGCAGTCTCATGGCCTGAATAAGAAGGAGAACCATCTTTGCTCCAGTCCACTGCCAGTTAGAGGGCGGCCTGGAGAAGGGACGCAGCTTCTGGGCTCTAGTCTCCACTGGCAAGAGTGTCGACCACAGAAGCTACACAGCTTCAGGACAGGAAGAAGCAACCTAACTTCTGGGAGAGACTCTATTTCGAGCTCCAGAATTGTGGGCACCTTCCTCAGGAGAGGAAAGGTGGCGATCAGTGAGGGCTCTGTCTGCCAGAGCAGGTGAGAGAGTCATATTGTGTCCAGAGTCCCTCAGTGGCTAGACTGTGCAGGTGAGTGAATAATCTGCAGAGGCAACACATCTNCTGGCACAGGCCCTGTTTTGGGCCTACATCTTCAGCAAGGAGTCAGATCTGAACGCCAGCCCTCTGTGCACATTCCCTGATAAAAGAGAGCTTCCCTGCAGAGAGTAACCTGACCACTGAGACTCAGGAGAAAACTGGACAACCAGGACGCTGACAGAGGCTAACTGATTCACAGAGGCTCCAACCAGAGGCAACTATAACAACTAACTCCAGAGATCACCAGATGGCAAAAGCCAAATATAGGAATCTTACTAAGAGAAACCAAGACCACTCACCATCATCAGAAACTTGCACTCCCACCTCAGTCAGTCCTGAATACCCCAACACATCTGAAAAGCAAGAATTGGATTTTAAAGCATAGCTCATGATGCAGTTAGAGGACTTTAAGAAGGGCATTATTAAAGAAATGCAGGAGAACACTGCTGAAGAGATACAAATCCTTAAAGAAAAACAAGAGAATACTTCTAAGAGGTAGAAGTCCTTAAAGAGAGAGAGGAGAACAAAAA
>NC_034604.1:4474384-4480545 GCF_900095145.1 Mus pahari | reverse complement strand
AAAAAAAAAAAAGGAAAGGAAAGGGGAGGGAAAATGTGCCCAGCAATGAGATTGAGACATGACATTTTCAGAATTCAGTTCCTGCATCATGTTGAACACCCCTGATCAGACACCATTCAGGTGAGAAGTAATAGGAACAACGAAAGGCTTCATAATGAACACAATTATCAAGATATGAAATAATTTGCAATTACTTGCTGGAAGAAATAAAGCATATGAGGGAGGGGGTTTACAAAACAGAACCAAGAGGGGACCAAGTGCAAAGATGTCCTATAGGTAGACACTAAGGAGAGTTGAGAGACACTTTGAGACAAGCTATTTAGACTAGCTGAGCTGCCTAGGAGAGTCATCGACCAGGCAAGCTGTCTTAAAAGACATGTCACAAGTTGTTGATCCTCCTGAGAGGCTCAGATGGTTGGGCAGTGCATGTCAGATTTCCAGCTCTCCTCAGCTGAGGTGGGGATTTGGTGATACCACTTGACTTACATCATTTCTCCTCCTGTCAGTAAGCCATGGCCCATACCCCCATAAGAAACCCCCGTAAAACTCACTGGTTCACCAAGTTGCACTTTGGTGGTATCCTTACTTTGGTCTGTCATGCATTATTTATGCAGGAGCTATGATGAATAGACATTTGTTCATGTCGTCCAAGAAAGTTTCAAACACCTGAGGGGTCCAAAGAAAGGGTAATGTGACTGCTCCTGATTTTCTATTTGTCTCAGATAGTAATGCTTCCCAAAGCCTTTTGGTGAGCAGTGTCCAAGTGTGGAAGGTTTCCTCTGTACATATAGGGGTTACCAGAGGATTGGGACTGCTTCAGTCTCTAATATCAATAGGCAGTACTTACCAGAGGCCATAGAAAACTGGAGGATCTCTCAGTTCAAGGCTAGCATGGCTAGAATCACAAACAATAAACAAAAGAGGCAGTGTCACCCAAACACACACACACAGAGACACACACACACGGACAGACAAAGATAGATTGCTAATAACCATCATGAATTAGGGAGCTAAGATAGATAAACAGTAATTGCAACATAGACACACAGTAACTTTACTATATATCATCTCTATCTCTGTCTTTCTGGTTCTCTCTCCTCTCTCTCTCTCTCTCTCTCTCTCTCTCTGAGATATTTGGCAAAATCTTATATCCATAAAAATAAAAGGCCATTTTGGCCATTTTAATACAACAGTTACAATAAATGAACCCTTCAAATGACTAACAGATCAATCTTTCATTGAAACAAAAAAAATCAATAAAATGTTTCTAAATATGGTAGATGAAGCCTGAGAGACTGTCACACAAGAGACTGAAGCTTCACATATTAACTAGTATTCATGGTGCTGGAATGTACTCTCTGCATGCTACCAGAGGACAAAAATATATGGGAGAGGTGGGAGAGGAAAAAGAATATGATCAAAATATATTCCATAAAAATTTTAAATATAAAAAGAATCGTGGAAACAACATGGTTGGTCAGGCTTTGAAATGTCAGAGCTTAGAAAACAGGCAGAAGGATAGCAGTGACCTCAAGGTTAGTCTAGCAAGGGTGTCAAGAACAAACAGAAACTAAGAACAATAACCACTCAGGCTTAAAGAGTGTGTTGTTCCTCGCCTCAGCAGTACAATTCTTGCCTACCACAAGCAGTTCCCTGGGTTCCGTCTCCTTCTCCAGAGTTGCAGAATAATCTGTGTCTCACATACAGAGTGTTTCTTACTTATATAAAACATAAGGGATTTCATTAAAAATGCTTACCAGTGTTCACTAGTACTAGTCAATGTGAGCTACTGAGAGATCTTTCTGAACTCTAAAAAGTGTAATAGCGAGCTCACTAATGCCCAATGTCAGGAAACGCAACATGAAATGTAGGAGACACAAAAATGCTTCTAAGAGTGGGGTGAAGCAATCAGCAATCATGGAAGATATAAAACTGTATTTGTGTTACTCACAACAAGCTCACAAATAAGGGGAGCAAGGCAAGTTTGTAAAGGTATTCTTTAGAGAAGTGAGCCACACTCTGCCATTCTTAGAAAGAAAGAAGTAAAACTGCCAAGTCAATGATCAGCCTGACCGTGTAGGACTGAAAGACAGAGGAAATTATTACAAATACCAATGTTCATATGGGCTCTGGGCTGTTTCTGTAGAAGGAAATGAAGGTCTTATAAATGAAATATAGTGTTGAGCAGCAATGCAAACATGCTATAGATCTCTTAACCCTTCATAAAACTCTGGTCATGTCTAGCCACATTTCATATCAAGAAATTGAGTTGCCTCACTGACTCCTGAAGACAGGAGTCTTGCATTTCCCCTGGAGGAACAGGTGTCCTGAGCACCAGTAAAACTTAGTTACTCTTGTCAGATTTCTATCAAGAACATACGTCAGCTCCGCTTCTGGTAGTTCCATAGTTAATTTGTTCAGAAGTGAATTGAGAAGATACTCCCTCAAGTTTTGGTTGGTTGGTTTTCCTTGAGCTACAAGTATGGTTAGATCACAATTGTCAGCATCTCCTGTGGGTTGACTCCACCTTCAGTTAGTGCTTTGGCTACAAACATCAATATAAACAGTGAAAGCCTGACCTGCTGGTTACCAATTCAGTGTCATGATGTACACTCAGTCAGGAGAAAAAGGAAAGAAAGATCCGGCAAAGCTTGGCAGCTCTCTGGAGTTAACATGAGAGCCTGGGAACTCCCTCTAGTGACACCTGTGGGATGAAGCTCATGACAGTAGATCAGTTGTTAAGGCAGCAGCTCCCTGGGTTAGCCAGTTTAGCATCCTGCAAGATACTCTCTTAGTTCAGGCCTCAAAAATGTCTCTTCCTGGAGCGACTGCCTCTCATGCAAGTCTGACAGAAGACAGACTTCATAGAAACTTCTTTATAGTAATGATCCTGAACTAAGGCTAGGACTATCTAATGTAGAAGGAGGGAAATATTCTTCAGGGAAGCAGGGCAGTTAGGCCCCAATGGCTGCCTAACATCTTCTTTACTGTTCAATGAGAAGACCAATTATAGTCTTAGTTGGTTATTTCTATCCTCTGGTTCTTCATGTTTGTCCACCAACCATGTAAATGCTAGGTAGCGAGTCAATACAATAACTTAGTAAATAATTTTATTATATAATATATAGTTAAAACAAATATGGAGTCTTTTAAGTTAAGGCAAAATTAAGAAAACAAATAGCATTTTCCTACATTGAGATAAGACAGTCACAGTTTTTGCTTCTTTATCCGATATTTGCATTTCAGTATTGATAGACCTGTTATTTGTTTTAGAGTGATTTTTTTCTAGTATGAGTTAAATCTTTCACATTGCCTTTGAAAACTGAGTTAATTACAAGCTGCTTTGAAGTCACAGTTCCTGAATTGGGAAACTTTTCATCACTACACATGCACATTTATTATACTGCTGCTGCTGCAGCTGTTGCTGCAGCCTCTATTAATTTTGTTTACTGATTAAAAACAAAGAAGGAAGAGGAGGAAGAGGAAGTGGGGGAAGAGGAGGAGGAGGAGGAGGAAGAGCATGAGGAAGAGATGGAGGAGAAGGAGAAAGAGGATAGGAGAAAAAAGAAGAGGAGGAGGAAGAGGAGGAGGATGGGGAGGAGGATAAGAGGAAGAGGAAGAGGAAGAGGAAGAGGAAGAAGGCCTCTGACTATTCCTTATGGTCTCTCTTTGACACTTCTTTCTTCTAATTTCTACATTGTTTTGATAGTTTAGTGCATTTATCTCAGTATAAAAGTTCTTGCCAAAGTGCTAATGCAAATGAGGAAAAGTAGAGGAAATAGCAAGGCTTTGCTGGGCACTGTGGAAGACTCTTGCAATTCCAGATTCCCAAACCTTTATGAGAAAGATTTGTGCAAACTACTATTCAAAATGTATGTGAACTTAGTGTGCCTACATTTCTGTGCTATATAATTTTTTATTAATTCACCTTGTATCCTGATTAGAGCCCCCTCCCTCCTTTCCTCCCAGTCCCACTCATTATCCCTTCTCCTTCGCCTCAGAGAAGGGAAAAACCCCTTGGGTACCATCCTGCCCTAGGACATTTAGTCTCAACAGGAATAAGCAAATATTCTCCCACTGAGGCCCAACCAGGAAGTCCAGTTAGGAGAATGGGATTCAGTAGAAAGCAACAGAGACAGCCCCTGCTCTAATTGTTAGAGAACCCACATGAAGACCAAGCTGCACATCTGCTCCAAATGTGTAGGGGGCCTAGGTTCAGACTTTGAATGCTCTTTGGTGATTCTCTGTGTACTCCCATAGGCCCAAGTTAGTTGACTGTGTAGGTCTTCTTGTGATGTTCTTCACCTCTCCTGCTGGCTCAATTCTATCTCTTACTCTTCCACTAGACTCCCTGGGCTTCGCCTGATATTTGGTTATGGGTCTCTGCATCTCTTTCCATCCAATGCTAGATGAACCCTCGCAGGAGTTCCTGTCTGCCAGAACAGCAGAGAATCATTAATAATGTCAGGTGTTGACTGTCCCCATGGGACAGGTCACAAGTTGGGGCAATCATTGCTTGTCCATTCTCTCAGTCTTTATCTCTATTCCTTTGGAAGCAGGAAAATTTTTGGTTTGAAGGTTTTGTTGGTTGGTTGATGTGCTTCTACTGCCACTGGAAGTTCCATGTGGCTATTGTAGGTGGCCACTTCAGGTTCCATTTCTCCAACTGGTAGGAATCTCTGCTAAAGTCACTGCTATAGACATTCTGTATCTTCCTCCATCCCAGGTCTTCAGCTAGTCCTGTAGATGGCCCCTGAAGGTTTGAATTCTTGCTCCCAGCACTGCCATGCCTCCTCTATCCCCACACCTGACCCCTATCCCTGTTTCCACTCTCACCCCCTCTTCCACCTTTCTTCATCCACCTCAAATCATTATTTGGTTTTCCCATCAAAGTGAGATTCATAAAACCTCCCTTGGGCCCTCTTTTTTTAACTTAGTTTCTTTGGATTGTGGATTGTAGCATGGTTATCCTTTATGGTTAATTTCCACTTATAAGTGAGTATATACCATTTTTGTCTTTCTGTGTCTTGGTTGCCTCACTCAGTATGAAATTGTCTAGTTCTATCCATTTGCCTGCAAATTGCATGATGTTCTTGGTTTTAATAGCTGAAAATATTTCAATTGTGTAGATGTACCACATATTTTCCCATTCATCAGTTTAGGGGTATCTAGGTTGTTTGCAGTTTCTAGCTATTATTAATAAAGTTGCTATAGACATAGTTGAGAGAGTGTCCTGTAGTACAGTGGGGCATTTATCAGGCATATTCTAAGGAATGATATACCTGGGTCTTGGGATATAACTATACCCAATTTTCTGAGAATCTGCCAATTGATTTTCAAAGTGGTTGTACAAGCTTTCAATCCTCCCAGAAGTGAGTTTTCATCTTGCTCCACATCCTTGCCAATGTGTGTTATCCCTTGAGTTGTTTTATCTTACCCAACCTCACAGGTATAAGATGCAATCTCAGAGTCCTTTTGATTTGCATTTCCCTTATGACTAAGGATGTTGAACATTCCTTTTTTTTTCTATGTAAATATAGTATTTATCTCCAAAAGATCTTACCACAGCACTGTACAACACTCTCAAGTAGAAATAATCTTAAAAATAAGTTCATATAGCAAAGTAATTTCATAAAGTAACACATAAGATAATAACTGATCAAAATAGAGTAGATATTCTATGGTTGTATTATACTGATGGCAATTTGAAAACAATTTAAAGAATTTCTATACGAAAAAATTAGCCCATATATGTGTGTATCAACCTGTACTAAACTTTATTGTTCACAATGCATCTTATTTATTGAGAAATCATCATTGTCCTCTTGTAAATTGTTTTTCTATGATGTTAAATGCACTGTACTTTTACTTCTTGAAGAATTTTTAAATCTTATGGGTTTTGTCCCACACTTATACTTCTTTTTTTAATTTTTTATTATTATTATTATTATTATTATTATTATTTTCTTTATTTACATTTAAAAGGCTATCGCGAAAGTTCCCTATACACCAGCCGCCCCTGCTCCCCTACCCACCCGCTCGCACTACTTTGCAAGACCAAGGGGCCTCTCTTCCCAGTGATGGCCAATTAGGCCATCTTCTGCTACATACGCAGCTAGAGACACAAGCTCAGGGGGTACTGGTTAGTTCATACTGTTGTT
>NC_034604.1:4469302-4473826 GCF_900095145.1 Mus pahari | reverse complement strand
TTTAAAAAAGTATTTTTGTTGTTAAAGTTGGGATTAGGTTCTTGTGGCTTTCTTCTTTTAAGGTTTGTTGAAGGATTACTTTCTTAGTTTTTCTAGGTTGGAGTTTCCTTCCTTGTTTTGATGCTTTCCCATTATTATCCTTTGAAGGGCTGGATTCATGGATAGATATTGTGTGAGTTTGGTTTTGTCAGGGAAAACTTTTGTTTCTCCATCTATGGGTATTTTCAAAGGGGAAACTATGAAAGGAGATAACATTGAAATGTAAATAAAGCAAATATCTAGTAAAAAAAAAGTGCAACATGGAATAAATGTAGAAATATCCACAAATGGACTGAAAAGTAAAGCATTATATACAGAAATATAATGCTTACTGAAAGAAGAATAGAAAATAAAATGAAATGAAATTCAGTGAAGAAATTCCTTGAGAAACATCACAAGAATTTATATACACATTCAGATAGAAAATAGATGGATGGGCAGACAGACAGATGTCCTGTGTGTTTCTTTAAAAGAAGAAATTGGGATAAGGCATAGAACATTTCTTTAAGTACTTCTCAGCCATTAGAGATTCCATTTTTGAGAATTCTCTGTTTACCTCTGTCCTCCATGTTTCAGCTGGGTTATTTTGTCTCTTGGTGTCTAATTTCTTGAGCTCTTTATGTATTTTGGATATTAGTTCTCTGTCAAATGTAGTAGGTTGATTAAAAATATTTGATCATGTAGTAGGTTACCATTTTCATCTATTGATGGTGTCCTTAGCCTTACAAAAACTTCTCGGTTCCATGATGTTCCATTTATCTTTTGGGGGTGGGGTGGGGGGTCGAGACAGGCTTTCTCTGTATAGCCCTGGTTGTCCTGGAACTCACTCTGTAGACCAGACTGGTCTCGAACTCAGAAATCCTCCTGCCTCTGCCTCCCAAGTGCTAGGATTAAAGGCGTGTGCCACCACGCCCAGAGCCCATTTATCAATTTTTGATCTTGGTGTCTTAGGTATTGGTGTTCTTTTCAGGAAGTTTTCTCTTGTCCCAATATGTTCCAGGCAGTTCCCCAGTTTCTCCTTTATTAGGTTTAGTGAGGCCTGTTTTATGTTGAGTTCTATGATCCACCTGGACATGGGTTTTGTGCAAGATGATTGATATGGATCTATATCCAGACATCCCGTTAGAATCAATTAGCACCATTTTTTGAAGATGCTTACATTTTCCTCTGTATAGTTTTGGCTTCTTTGCCAAATGTCAAGTGTTCATAGGCTTTTGTGCTTATTTCTGGATCTTCAATTCAATTCTGTTTATCAACCTGTCTGGTTTTAGCAAATACAATGCAGTTTTTAATCATTCTTGCTCTGCAGCACAGCTTGAGGTCTGAAATGGTGATACCTCCCCAAGTTCTTCTATTATTTATGACTGTTTTGCTTATCCTGCTTGTTTTGTGTGTGTGTGTGTGTGTGTGTGTGTGTGTGTGTGTGTGTGTGTATGTGTGTGTGTGTTTCCATATGAAGTTAAGAACTGCTCCTTCAAGGTCTATAATTATATTGGAATTTTGATGGGAATTGTATTGAACCTATATGTTGCTTTTGGTAAAATGGCCATTTTCACTATGGTAATCCTGACTATCCATGAGCATAGGAGGCCTTTCCATCTTCTGATATCTTCCTCAATTTCTTTCTTCAGGGACATGAAATTCTTATCATATAGGTCTTTCACTTGCTTGGTTGGAGTTAAACCGAGATATTTTATATTATTTGTGGTTATTGTGGAGGGTGTTGTTTCCCTGAATTCTTTCTCAGTCCATTTGTCATTTGCATAAAAAGGGGCTACTGACTCTTTGTTTTAGATACTTTTTTATTTAACCACATTGCTGAAAATGTTAATTGGCTGCAGAAATTCTCTGGTAGAATTTTTGGGGTCACTAATATATACTATCATGTCATCAATGAATAGCAATATTTTGAATTCTTCCTTTCCAATTTGTTTCCCCCTTGATCTCCATTACTTTTCTCCTTGCTCTAGCTAGAACTTCAAGTACTATGTTGAACAGATAGGAAGAGAGTATGCAACCTCATCTAGTCCCTGATTTTAGTGGAATTGCTTTAAGTTTCTTATATGAAAATTTCTGGTTTCTTTAACAAATCAGTTGTGTCACTTGATGTTTTTCTGGAAGTAGTCATGTATGTGAGGGCATGTATGTGATGTTTTTCTGAAATCTGAACTTTGAGAGGGCATGTGATGTTTTGTTGAACACAGACACTTGAAAGTACATGTGATTGTTAGAAAGAATATAAATGGATATAATATAAATGTTAGAAAGAATACAAACAGTTAGTTAATGCTTTTGCATTCCTATGCTATACAATACTTCATTTCTTTGATAGTCTTGCTTCTTCAATGGTCTTCGCTGTTCTTTCTAGAGAGAAAAGCACAAAAGAACTTCTTATGGTATTCTAGTTGATTCTGGCAGCTTCTGCTGACTGGTGCCGATTTGCCTGAGTCTTGCTGTCTCTGCTGCTTAGTGCCGCCAATACTAATTTGTATTTGTTGTTTGCTATTCAACAGGACTACTGATATCCTGACAATAAAAAGTGAAATTTCCCTGAGGAATTACTTTTAAACAGGTCCACAACTCCCTTTTCCTATGAACCTTCTTGTTTCTTTATATCTGATAAGTGGGCAAGAACATAGGTTGAAGAGTTTAAGAACCCCAAATAAAGTTGGTTTTGAAAATCTAAGCCTGTTTCATGTAATTTTAAAATCATACTCTACCTTTGCCCAGGACCAAGGCCCACGCTCTGGTCCCTCCAGGGTTAGTTCCAAGATTGGCTGCCACCAGTCCCATTCCAGGCTTCTCTTTTGTTCCTCCAAGGTTGCTTGCCAGGGAGGTGCTGTTAAACCAGCTCACTTTTGGTTTCTCTTTTGTTCCTCCTGGCTTGCCTTTGCCAACCCACCAGCACCATTCTTTGCAAAGGAACTGCCACCTGGGGCTGCTGCCCACACTCTGACCACTCCTGGTTCCCATTTGTTCCTTCCAGATTAGCTTCACCAAGCCACCATCACCGACCAGGCTTCTCTCTCTACTCACATTTGCTCAGCGGGTGAAAAACACTCAGACATGTTTATTACTTTAGAATTTGCTACTAGCAAAATTGCTGGGCACAGAATCTTCTTCCCTAAACTTATCAGCTAACCTGAATCAACGAGCCTCCGCCGACCTCCTTGGCTATCTACTGGTGGTGGAGGCTGCTATTTCCAGCTTCCCTCCGATCTTTTTTTTTTAATTGGATATTTTATTTATTTACATTTCAAATGTTATCCCCTTTCCCAGTTCCCCCACCACCAGAAACCCCTATTCCATCCTGCCTCCCCTTGCCTCAATGAGGGTGTTTTCCACCCAACCACCCACTCCCAATCCCTACCCTTGCAATCCCCTACACCTGGGCATTGAGCCTTCTCAGAATCAAGGACCTCTCTTCCCATTAATACCAGAAAAGGCCATCCCCTGATATATATGCAGCTGGAGTCATGGGTCCCTCTATGTGTACTCCTTGGTTGGTGGTTTAATCCCTGGAAGCTCTGGGAGGGTCTGGCTGGTTGATATCACCAATCAAAGAAAACACATGGTGGGACTCGTGGCTCTTGCTGCACCTGTAGCTGAGGATGGCCCAGTCAGTCATCAATGGGAGGAGAGTCCTTAGGTCCTGTAAAGGTTCTATGCCTCAGTATAGGGGAATGCCAGGGCCAGGGATGGGGGTGGGTGGGTTGGGAAGCAGGGTTAGGGGGTATGGGGTAGGGGATTTTCGGAGGGGAAACTAGGAAAGGGGATAAAATTTGAAATGTAAATAAAGAAAATATCTAATAAAAAAAGAAAAAATCAAACAAAGCCAAAACTCTACAATACAGAAAATCAAATCATCAGGAGACAAAGACAAAACAAAACAAAAAGTTCACAAGGAAAAGACTCATTTTGGTTTGAGCAACTACTCATGAACATGGTTGGGAGTCAGGGACACTTCATTGGAGAAAACTGATTTTTTCCTTTGGCACTGAGTATCAGTTGCAAATAATTTCTTGGTTAGGGCTGGGAGCCTGTGTCTACTTCCACCCTTGGTGCTGGAACACAGTCTGGCTTGAACCTGTACAGATTATGCACATACTGTAGTCATCTCGATGAATTTTTGTGTGTGTTTATCAGTCCTTTTATGCCTGGAAGACATTGTTACCTTGGAGTCAATCACCACTATTCATTCTTAAAATCTTTCTACCTCCTTTTCTGTACATATCCCTGAATCTTAAAGAGAAGAGTTTAATAAAATCATCAAATTAAAAATTGAGTATTCCTTTGTGATTGGGTTACCTCACTAAGGATGATATCCTCCAGATACATCCATTTGCCCAAGAATTTCATAAATTCATTGTTTTTAATAGCTGAGTAATACTCCATTGTGTAAAGGTACCACATTTTCTGTATCCTTTCTTCTATTGAGGGACATCTGGGTTCTTTCCAGCTTCTGGCTATTACAAATAAGGCTGC
>NC_034604.1:4451326-4468257 GCF_900095145.1 Mus pahari | reverse complement strand
AGAAGTGGGAGTGGGTGGGGAGGGGAGCAGGGGTGTGGGGAGGGTATAGGGAACTTTCAGGATAGCATTTGAAATGTAAATAAAGAAAATATCTATTAAAAAAATTGAGTATTCCAAAGTCTTTCTTACTCTCTGAACATTTTCCAGTTGTTCATCTCTGTTAACCCCATCTACCAAACTGCAGTTCTTATACAGAATTTCAGTAGCTCTGATTATTTTTTTATGAAACATTGGTGACACCTGGTCATAATAATAGTCTGAATCACCAAACAGAATTATTTAGTAGAAGCTCACCAAATTAAAATGTCTCTGGATCCACAGATTTCTCTTATGTAAAACTCATCACATATCCAAAATAGTGTTGACAATTTCCACAAGACATAGGATTGTTGCTTCCTGAGTTTTTTTTTCACTTCGAATCATTTTTCTTATCTTCATCTTCACTGCTGATCATGCCTTCGGTACCTGTCTTGAACTCTTTCTATGCTTAAAGAAAATGACAATGAGTACTTTGTGTATTTCTGATGACTTAGACAACAGAGATAGATTTTAAAGAGAGAAAGCAAAGAATGCTCTAGTCATGTCTCCCTGGAAACAGTTGTTAACAACATGCTTCCTCTCCCAGTTCCTCAGTTTGTTTAGACAGTTCTTAAAGACTCAGACCTCTGAGGATTCTAAGAGGAAAGCAAGGAAAGCTTATTTATGTTAGCCAGTTTAAAACAGAAGGGAATCTGGGCAGGGGTGGTACATGCCTTTAGTCCAAGCACTCAGAAGGTGGAGGCAGACAGATCTCTCTGAGTTTGAAGCCAGCTTGGTCTATACAGCAAGTTTCAGGACAGCCAGAGCTACACAGCAAGACACTGTCTTGAAAACACAAACAAACCAAAATAATAAATAACTTAAAGCTGTAGGAAAGCTTACACCACTACTACTGTTGAATGTATGTGTTTTTATTTTTGCACTTGCCCACTAATGTGTCAAAGTACTTTTTAGATGCTTCATTTATGCTGAAGAATGGACACTCTGGGTCTGTGCACACTAGCAGCTGCCTTTGTACTTTGCACTGTATGTATGTTGTAAAAAGAAAAAAAAAAACTAAACTAAAAAACAACAACAAAAAACATTTTAGACTTAGTTCCAGAAACACCTAAAGCAAATGACTGATATTCCAGAATAAGAAATTTTGGGCAGTGCAATTGGGAGTTTCTTTATATTCTGCATGTAATTTTCATTACCAAATGAATAGGTTGGATGATGATGAAATATTCTGGACTTGGAGAAATTCAGACCCACACCTGCTGGTCAGTGACAGACTCTGAGGAAATCCAATATCTACGAACTTGAGAGACAAGGAGCCACTGACTAAAATTGTGTCAGAGGTTACACCTCCTGGCCACCCCTGGCCCAGTGATGTCTGAGAGTGCTGTGGCAGCCTAAGTAGTAGTGACTCTGGGTTTAAGGGTCTGAAATCCAAGAAAAAAGAGCCACCTAGCAATTTAGAACTGGGACAGGATCAGCAGTAACAAGGGCCTTGGAGGCTAGGTTACTAACAGAAGATATTTCTGGTGGTCTTGAATTACAGCACAGGACTTTGCAGACATCCTTACAATGAAGACACCTGCAGGTGACCAAGAGCAGAACAAAGCATTTGGTGCCATACAAAGGTAGTTCTGCCAGAAGATGAAATCTTATCACCATAATTAAAAAGTGTACATCAGGGTTAGAAAATGGAGACATGTTCAGTAGCATAGGTAAGAAAACCCACATTCTCTCATGGCTGTATTTGGTAATTTCTTCAGGCAATTACCAGTTGGCTCCTTCTCCTTCAGATATCCAAAGCCTATTTCATTGTCTCTTTAAAACATATGAGGATAGAGAGAACATTGTAGGTTATACTTTATAAAGTATTGCTTGACATGTGACAACACATTTTTCTTGAAAGCAGTTTGAATGAATAAAATATGAAAATAAATTACAGAATCTTTGCTACTTGTCAACAGCATAGTGATTTTTTTTAAAAAAATATTCATCAGTTTTCTTTCTTTCTCTTTTTTAGACATGAGGTCTGAATGACTGTCCTGTGTACACACATTGTAGTATCCAAGGTCCTTGTGGGTTTACAGTGCAGCTTCAGAAGGTCCTTGTACATAGATGCTGTAAACCACAGTTCCTGTGATTTGTATTTGAATGTTATAATTATTTTCCAGAAAATGCTCAGCCTTCCATTTCTCTCCTCAGAATTTTTTTAAAAAACAGGACAACTTTAATAGATATAAAATAAGCAATGACAGTAATAAAAATTCTTTCAACCAAAAACTCAAAGCCACATATATTTTATTAGACCATAAAAGAAGAAAAACAGCTGGGCATGGTGGCACACACTTTTAATCCCAGCACTTGGGAGGCAGAGGCAGGCGGATGTCTGAGTTCAAGGCCAGCCTGGTCTACAAAGTGAGTTCCAGGACAGCCAGGGCTATACAGAGAAACCCTGTCTCGAAAAACCAAAGAAGAAGAAGAAGAGGAAGAAGAAGAAGAAGAAGAAGAAGAAGAAGAACAACAACAACAACAACAACAACAACAACAACAACAATCAATGATCTTCAAAATTATCATAGAAAGTAGAAAAATACCACTAAACTGATTTTATGAATGTCATGTTCCTCTGGTACCAAAACCAGATGAGAAATCAATAATAAAAATGACAAAATAAGACCAGTCTGATGAAGACAGTTGCAAAAATACTCAATAACATCCTTACAAACCATATTTACCTACACATAAAACAGATAACTCACCATCACCAAGTATTTTTAATTCCAGAGAAAGTTGAACATATGTAAACCAGTAAATGCAGAAGATTAACAGAGTCAAGAAGAGAAGTGGCATGGTTGATTAACTCAATAGATGCAGGAACTCCTTTGATTTTATAAGATAAAATAGTCTCATAGAGATTTAACGTGTTCTTTCCTACATTTTGAAATCATTATATAAAGGAAAATATATTTGCCAAAACTTAACTTAAGCTTTTATTACAATTTGTAATTTCAGTGAAACTTTTTTTCCATCAAAACAAACTATGGTTATTTTGTTTTAATTACACACTAAATTAAATTCTTTTCTCCTAAGAAAAAAAGTAAATTATTTCATGTTATAACCTGTAAACATCGCTTTCCTAAAATAGGGCAGAGGGCAGAAGCCAACATTTTATGGCAAAATAATGGCCAAACTCTAGCTCAAAGTTTTAACAAATGTTGAACTCTACTGAATTGTAAAGTATAGACTAGTAATAACACCTCTACTTATCTACCAAGAGCCCATTAGGAGAAGATAAAAGATGTCTAAAGTATCCTTCAAAATTCTAACACTACATTTTCATAAAGAGTAATATCATGAAATCGTATGTTTTTGTTTAGAGTATTTGTGCTAAATTCCTTGAGTTTTTTTAAATAGGGACAATACCTGTTGTCATGAAGAAAGGCATAGTCCTAGTATAGCCAGGTCACGAGTTGCCAGCCTGTTTCCTGGGCATGTGATTAATCACATGTTGAGGTTGTTTTGTTCTTTTTGAAAGCAAAAGCTATCAGTCCAAAAAATGACTTTTACAATATCAAAAATTAGCTGACTTTAACACAATGACATGAGCCTGTTGACTCATTTTCAAGAATGGAATCACAGCAGCTAGACTTTAGTAGAATATTCAAATCCAAGTCCCTTTCCCTTTTAAAGTGGAAGTGTGTAAATTGTATGATTCAGACATAAGTCACAGACATCATAGGCCCAGCATTCTAGAATTTAAGAACCTGGGGAAAAATAACACATATTGAAACTGATAATTTTTTTCTAATTTGTTTTTATTGAATATTCTATTTATTTATATTTCAAATGTTATCCTCTTTTCTGGTTTCCACTCCACAGAAACCTATCCTATCCCCACTTCCCCTGCTTCTATGAGGGTGCTTCCGCAACCACCTCACTACCCTGGCATTCCCCTACACTGGGGCATTGAGCCTACACAGGACCAATGGTCTCTCTTCACACTGATGCCAAATAAGGCCATCCTCTATTACATAAACAGACAGAGCCTTGGGTCCCTCCACGTGTACTCCTTGATTGGTGGATTAGTCCCTGAAAACTCTGGAGGTTCTAATTGGATGGTATAGTTATTCTTCCTATAGGGTTGCAAAACCCTTCAGCTCCTTCAGTCCTTTTCATAGCTCCTCACTGGGGTACCCATGCTCAGTCTAATGGTTGGATGTTAACATCCTCATCTGTACTCTGGCATAGCCTCTTCGGAGACAGCTATATCAGGCTCCTGTCAGCAAGCACTTCTTGACATTTGCAATAGTGTCTGGGGTTAATATCTGAATATGGGATGGACCCCGAGGTGGGAAAGTCTCTGAACGGCCTTTCCTTCAGTCTCTGCTCCACACTTTGTCCCTGTATATCCTCCTATGAGTATTTTGTACCCCCCTTTTAAGAAGGACTGAAGCATCCACACTTTGGTCTTCCTTCTTATTGAGCTTCACATGGTCTGTGTATTGTATTGTGGATATTCCTAACTTTTGGGTTAATATCAACTTATCAATGAGTACATATCATGAGTGTTATTTTCTTAATGGGTTACCTCACTCTGAATGATATTTTCTACTTCCATCCATTTGCCTAAGGATGTCATAAATTCATTGTTTTTAATAGCTGAGAAATACTCCATTGTGTAACTGTACTACAACATTTTCTGTATTCATTCTTCTGTCTAGAGACATCTGGGTTCTTTCCAGATTCTGGCTATTATAAATAAGGCTGCTATGAACATAGTGGAGCATGTGTCCTTGTTATATGTTGGAGCATCTTTTGGGTATATGTTCAAGTAGAGTTGGGTCCTCAGGTAGTACTTTGTCCAATTTTCTGAGGAACCGCCAGACTGATTTCCAGAGTGGTTTTATCAGCTTACAATCATATGAGCCAGCATCTGCTGTCACCTGAGTTTTGGATCTTAGCCATTCTGACTGATGTGAGGTGGAATCTCAGAGTCGTTTTGATTTGTGTATCCCTGCAGACTAAGGATGTGGAACATTTCTTTAGGTGATTCCCTGCCATTCAATATTCCTCAGTTGGGGTAGATCACTAGGTAAAGCAGTCTCTGGATGGTCATTCCTTCAGTCTCTGCTCCAAATTTTGTCTCTGTAACTCCTTCCACAGGTATTTTGTTCCCCTTTCTAAGAAGGATCAAAGTACCCACACTTTGGTCTTCTTTCTTCTTGAGTTTCATGTGTTTTGCAAATTTTACCTTGGGTATTCTGAGCTTCTGGGCTAATATCCACTCATGAGTGAGTGCATATCATATGTGGTTTTTTTTAATGACTGAGTTACCTCACTTAGGATGATAGCCTCCAGATCCATCCATTTGTCATAAAACATTGAATGTCATAAATTCATTGTTTTTAATTGCTGAGTAGTACTCCATTGTGTAAATGTACCACATTTTCTGTATCCATTCCTCTATTGAGGGTCATCTGGGTTCTTTCAAACTTCTGGCTATTATAAATAAGGTTGCTATGAACATAGTTGAGCATGTGTCCTTATTACCAGTTGGAACATCTTCTGGGTAAATGCCCTGGAGTAGTAGGTATTGCTGGATCTTCCAGTAGTACTATGTCCAATTTTCTGAGGAACCTCCAAACTGATTTCCAGAGTGGTTGTACCAGCTTGCAATCCCATCAGCAATGAAAAAGTGTTCCTCTTTCTCCATGTCCTCACCAGCATCTGCTGTCACCTGAATTTTTGATCTTATCCATTCTGACTGGTGTAAGGTAAAATGTTAGGTTTGTTTTGATTTGCATTTCCCTGATGACTAAGAATGTTGAACTTTTTTTTTTAGGTGCTTCTCAGCCATTCTGAATCCCTCAGGTGAGAATATTCTTTGTTTAGTTCTGTACCCTATATTTAATAGGGTTATTAGGTTTTGTGGAGCCTAACTTCTTGAGTTCTTTGTATAGATTGAATATTAGCCCTCTATCAGATTTAGGATTGGTAAAGATCTTTCCCAATCATTTGATTGACTTTTTGTCTTATTGACAGTGTCCTTTGCCCTATAAAAGCTTTGCAATTTTATGAGTTCTCATTTGTCAATTCTTGATCTGACAGCACAAGCCACTGGTATTCTGTTCAGGTATTTTTCTCCTGTGTCCATATCTTTGAGACTCTTCCCTGCTTTCTCCTCTATAAGTTTCAGTGTCTTTAGTTTTATGTGGAGTTCCTTGGTCTGCTTAGACTTGAGTGTTGTAAAAGGAGATAAGAATAAATAAATTCGCATTCTTCTGCATGCTAACCACCAGTTGAACCAGCAACATTTATTGAAATGCAGTTCCCACCCACACACTGGATGGTTTTAACTCCTTTGTCAAAATCAAGTGACCGTAGGTGTGAGGGTTCATTTCTGTGTCTTCAATTCTATTCCATTGATCTATCTGTCTGTCCCTGTACCAGTCCCATGCAGTTTTTATCACAATTGCTCTGTAGTACAGCTTGAGATCAGGCATGGTGATTCCACCAGAGGTTCTTTTATTGTTGAGAATAGTTCTTGTTATCCTAGGTTTTTTGTTATTCCAGATGAATTTGCAAATTGCCCTTTCTACCTCTGTGAAGAATTGAGTTGGAATTTTCATGGGGATTGCATTGAATCTGTAGATTGCTTTCGGCAGGATAGCCATTTTTACTATATTGATCCTGCCAATCCATGAGCATGGGAGATCTTTCCATCTTCTTTGATTTCTTTCTTCAGAGACTTGAAGTTCTTATCATATAGATCTTTCACTTGCTTAGAGTCATACCAAGGTATTTTATTTTATATGGGACTATTGTAAATTGTGTTGTTAACCTAATTTCTCTCTCAGCCTGTTTATCCTTTGTGTAGAGAAAGGCCACTGATTTGAGTTAATTTTATAACCATCCACTTCTCTGAAGTCATTTCTCAGGTTTCAACTCTGAAACCTGAGAGTTCCCTGGTGGAATTTTTAGTGTCACTTATATATACTATCATATCATCTGCAAATAGTGATGTTTTGATTTCTTCCTTTCCAATTTGTATCCCCTTGATCTCCTTTTGTTGTTGAATTGCTCTGGCTAGGATTTCAAGTACTATATTGAATAGGTAGGGAGAGAGTGTGCAGACTTTTTCAGTCCCTGATTTTAGTGGGGTTGCTTCAAGTTTCTCTCCATTTCGTTTGATGTTGGCTACTGGTCTGCTGTATATTGCTTTTACTATGACTAGGCATGGGCCTCGAATTGCTGATTCTTTCCAAGACTCTTGACATGAATGGGTGTTGGATTTTGTCAAATGCTTTCTCAGCATCTAACAAGATGATCATGTGGTTTTTGCAGTTTGTTTACTGGCTCCGCCTAGTGGAGCCTGGGGTTGTTCCAGGAGTGGTCAGGAGTGCTATGACTTGTTGGTACATTGTAGACCAGGCAAGATTAAGTAAATTGGGTCTTGTCTGCTCCCACTGACCTGTGTGGTAGCCAGTGGTGATCTCAGATGAGCTCCCTATGCAGGCAGACCCCATGGTACCTGTCTGGTGATCATCTTGGGCTCACTCTTTGCCTGCTGAGTGGCCCCATATGAACTTCATCTGTTTTGGGCTCATTTCCAAACAGGGTTTGGGCTCACTCTACATTCTGGAAGACCAACTGCCTGTGCAGTGGTGCACAATGGTCATCTCAGGCACTCTTTTTTTTTTCAGGGAATATTGGGCAACTAATCACTCAGGTGTTCACAGGTCAGAACACTGACCATAGACACCTACTGATACATAGCACATGAGCAGACACACCTGCATTGCCTCTAGGAGCAGGAGGCAGTTAATACATTTTTTTAAAACATAAAGATAATGGCAATGGTTAATTTCAGATGGGCCAGCTCAAGGTTCCACAAAAGGACATAAGGGACAGTGATGACAATGGTCCACAGAAACGAACTTCATGAATTTTCTCCTAGGGGAACATTGCAGAGTATTATTGCCTTTACTCTAATAACCTTTCCAACTTTAGAGGTTCTTAACTATGTATATGTGTATGTGTATGTGTACGTGTACGTGTATGTGTATGTGTATGTGTATGTATACGTATACGTATATGTATATGTATATGTGTATGTGTATGTGTATGTGTATGTGTATGTGTATGTGTATGTGTATGTGTATGTGTATGTATATGTATATGTATACTCTTACATCTTACACATCTAATTAGGTTGGATTCTATGTAAAATGGGCTCCTAAGAAATGCATGGTCCTTTTCAAGAAGTGTCCACCCTGAGGTGGGGTTTTGGTCCACTTCTACAGAATATGTTCTTGTGCTGAAGAGAAGGGTAGGTAAAGGAGGCGAAGAACAAAAAGGGCACGCCATTTACACTGGAGGTCGGACAGGTGGTGAACAAGAAGCCACATGGCCTGGAGGTAGGTTTTAGAGAAAGACTAAGGAAGTCCAAAATGCTGGTGGTGGGGGACAGGGGAGCCCAATCTATTTAAGAAAATGTGCTTTTTAAAGAGTTAGAAAGGGGAAAGGGGAGGTTTTGCTCCCTTGAATAATTCAGGAAAGTCTAGAAACTACTGTACTGGGTGGTGTGTGTGTGTGTGTGTGTGTGTGTGTGTGTGTGTGTGTGTGTGTGTTTGTGTAGGGGCTATGTCCTTAGAGGGAGAAGTTCAATATCTCATTAAAGGACTAGTTATTCCAATTCTGTCTTTAGCATGGATAAAGGGGAGCTCACATTCCTAGGGATAGTCATTTAACCAATTGACCCAGTCCAACTGTAATGTGATGTCTCCACAAAAGCCAACGATGTTATTCTCTTGACCAGGAATCTTTTCTACTCTAACATAGTCACAAGGAAATGATTCATAGAAAAGACCATTATCAAAGTGGAACCCTAGGCTGCATAAAAGCTTTGGCTTTATGGTATGTGTGCGGTTGAAATGGAAACTTAAGTGTTTTTTTGAAAGTCAATTGTGTTGGATGGTGTTTTGCTGGGGCAAACATGTGAAGAAATATTTTCCTGAGGTGGACACAGGTTAAAGGCTAAGGCAGACTCATGAAGGAATGTTTTGCTGAAGCAGACACAGGTGAAAGGATGTTCTGTGAAAGCAAGCATGTGACCGGACATACGATGTAGAATTCTTTGCTAACAACACTCATGAATTGGTCCCCCATAGTTGAGCTCCATATATCAGGACTGCATAGAAAGAAACACACCAAAAAACTTTGGTGGTGTGCTGCACTTTCTTGCCACTTCTGTGGACTCAAGCTGATTGACAGAGTGATGTCAGCTGCAACAGATTCATGGGATGAGGCAAGACCCATGGAGGACATGTAGTGTTTGAAAGGAATATTTAAAAGACTCAATATATAGTGATAGAGGAGGAATTAGGCTTGCTGGTACAGCTAACTGTGTGATGCTTTGGGGTCTAGTTTCTTTGCTGATCTTGGTTTGCTGAGAGAGGCACAGCCAAGAACTGTTATTGGCTTCCTTCCAGGTCCCTTCTGCTGACTTGTGCAGAGGGTAAGGCCTGGCTGTCTCTTCTAGGTAGTGCCACTCCTGCGGATACATGTTTGCTATAGTGATTCTACTGAACTGTACTGCTGACATACCCATTAAGTGTTGCCAAGTAGATCAAGCTGCTGTTGTTGACTCCAGTGAACTTAACTGCTAATTTCCAGACAATGTAGAAGGGAGTTTCTCCAAAGAACCCTTTCTAAACAGGTTCACTTCCCACATATTCTTTGTTTCCATGACCTCTCATGGGTAGTGGGCTAAAAGGGATGTTAAAGCATTAAAGAACCATCATTAAAAATAAGGTTTGAAAAATTAAAGTTGCATGTGGAGCATTATTATTGAATAAAGGCAAACTCCAACACATTGCTGAGGGGTGAGTCGACAGGGCAGTGCCAGCTTCACGAGATCCTATGTCTGGAAAGGAATGACTAATACTCAGATCTTGTGACATTGACTTGCCCCAGACAATATTTATTCTTCATTGTGTTTAGGGACATTCACAATGACCATTTTGGAAAGATAATATTCAAAGAGTAAACCTATGGCAGTAAGTACTAAAACAATGAAGTTGCTTAAAGTATTTTAAGTTGTGTTTTTAGAGTTTCTTATTCCACTCAGTTTTGCAACTGGAGTAGTATTATGACTTATATTTTAGAAGGTTAAACCACCCAAGAGTACCAGTTGCTGAAACATAATTAAGAGTGTAAATGTCTTTGAATATGTTTTTATTAAGTATATACATAGTGACAGAATTTTAATGTCTTAAGTCCATAAAGCACATTTTAAAATAGGAAATATTTAGTGATTGCTTAATGGTGAAACTGATAGGTTCAAAAATTGATATAACTGAGCACTTTATAAAGTTCAAATGGCTCGTTCACTTGTTTTCACCAGAACGTATTAGCAATTAAATAAGCTATTACAAACCAAAACACAAAATTAGAAAATCCTAAAACCCAAGGAAATAAACCCTTCAAAAAAAAAAATCAAATTGCAAAAATGTTAACATCCGAAAAACAACAGTCAACTATTTTCAAACACTGCTCTATTCAGGTACGAGTGAAATTCTATTTCAAATTAAAATCAGATGCAATTGTACAGAGAAATCTCCTTTGAAAGAAAGCTAAATGCATTTCTCCAGGACCCACAGGTGAGGAATTTTGCTTGTGCTAATCCTCCTCTGGTAAGAGCTTCCCAAAGGCTTGGAATGTTACCAAACAACACATTGCTATTTTATGATGTCAGGTTCTTAGTTACCTTATGAGGTTCTTTGACCAAAACATCTATCATAAATAAGTTCAGAAAGGAGACATTTATTTGGGCTCACAGTTTTGGAGAATTTCATCCCTCACAGTAGAGAGAATATTATGGAGACACTCCATTCGCATCATGGTGGGCCAGGAGGCAGAGAATAGAAAATTCCAGTGTTGGGATAACTATCTCTTTCCCTCTTGCTACTCCTTCGGTCTACCAGATCATGTTATTAGGATAACTAGGTGAAAGATGGTCTTCCCACTTCAGCTAATTTTCTGAAAACACCTGCATAGATATATCCAGAGGTGCCTCTCAGTCTTCTATGTGACTCCAAATATAGGGAAGTTGACTATGAAGATCAGCCATTGCAGTAACAAGAATACAGAGACCTTGGGGTGTGAGAGAGGCAGTCTTGCACACTTTTACAACAATGTTCACACTGGAAATTGCACAGACCAGCTCTGAGGCCTCTACACTTACTGTTTATGTAGTTTAGATGGAGTCTCACTGTTTAACCTCAGCTGGGTTGGAACTAACTATGTAGACTAAATAAGGTCAATCCACACAGCTTGCCTCTGCCTACCAAGTGCTGAGATTAAAGGCATGTGTCACTGTGCCTGGTTACTTATTCTTTTTTTCAGAAGCACCTAGTACTTTTTATAGTGTTTTCTTTGGTGCCAACTGCTCCTGAAAAAAAAAGGGGGGGGGGGGAGGTCCTAAAGACCCTTCCAAGGAAGCTACAGTCCCAAGTTTATAAAAACTAGAGGAAACTGTAATGGGGAACATAAGTGTTCCATTAATATTTGTCAAAGACATGAAGCATTTAAATGAATTATGTGAAAACAGCATGCTGTGTGCCACTTAGCACATTCTATTATTTCACAGATTAACACAATTTAATGCTAGAAAAGTGAAAATCTCCATCAGAACCGCTAACAGCATGGGGCATGAAGGCTGAAGTCAGTAGTCCCCAAGCTACAGACAAGTGTAGCTAGAAGTTAAAAACCCACTGAGCAGATCTGCATTTAGTAAACAAAGATTTGAGACATAGGTGTCCCTGTATTGCTGTTGACTAAGACACAGAAGTGCCTGTTTTTTCCCCTTGGAATCACAGATGCACATTTTCATACCAAACAGATTTCACTCTTGTTCTTCGGGGAAGAGTGACACGTTCAGCATTTTCTCAATCAGCATCTAAAGGTGAAGGTCTCACAGATGGCTCTAAATATGACTCATTCAGCAGACTTATTAGAAAGTATACCGTCAATAGGACTGTGGGTGTCAATGCGACTACTATAAGCATCCATGACTTGCCAATAGTATCCCCGACTCAAATAGTATATAAACTCAAAGAGTGTTGGTTTCAGGAACCAGTGTGGTAGATTATCTCTGAACCCAGTGACATCATAAACAGGAGACAGAGACCTGAACATCTGTTGCCATGGGAACCGCCTTACATTCCCAGAACCCACTTGACTCACTTTCCAGCTTTTCCTGCAAGTGGTTATATCACAACTCAAATAACTCTAAGAGGTCATCCAGGACAAACAGGAAAAACCATTTCAATTTTTAGAATGCCTCACAAAGGCTTTATTGCAATACACTAATCTGGACCATGAAAACCCAGAAGGTAAAGAACTACTGATGGCCTACTTTTTTTCCAGAGCTACCCCAACATAAATGCTAAACTTAGGCAGTTGGAGAAGGGGCCCTTAACTCCACAGGCAGAAGTTTTGGTGCTGGCATTCAAGGTGTACCATGGAGAGATGAGAAAGCCCACAAACAAAAATATCATATGCTGGCAGAGACTGTCTGACCAGCCCCAGCAACTGCCCCAGACTCCTGGTCTTCTAAGAGACCACAAGGCTCCTGCTACAGATGTGGTCAACAAGGTCACTGGGAAAGGGCTTGCCCTAACCCCCACAAGCCAAGGGGGCTATATCCTGGGTGCTGTCAGGAGAGACACTGGACTGTCAATTGCCCTCACATCACACAAAACAGGTGGACATCACTTCCAGGTAACTCTCCAGCTGATCTCCTAGGCTTGGTTATGGGTAACTGAAGAGGCCCAAGCTCCCTTGACCCAACCACAGCCATCACTAGCAGGGAGCCCTGGGTAGTCTTCATGGTATGTGGATGGTCCATCTCCTTCTGCTTGAACACTGGGGCCCCTTACTCGGTCCTGACAGAACTTGGGGCACCCACTTCCCCCTCTCATTTTTCTATCATCAGGGTAGGAGGACAACCTTACCATTCTCACCAGACCCCACCTCTTAGTTGCATTTTTAGGGGTGTACCTCTCACCCATTCCTTTTTTGTAGTGCTAACATGGGAAGGGATCTTCTATGCATGGAGGAAAGCCTGAGGTACAAACCCACCAAGCATTCCCTAGGGGCAGCATGTATCCTGCAACAGTAGAAGTTACAGTGTAGTTGGAGAGGTGGGAATAGGCCGGGGGTACCTTATTTCCAATGCATAGTTCCTGTAACCAACAAATCTGTGTTAAGTCGGGAGAGAGGAGTCAAGAACCTGCAACTGTGAACTTAATGACAAGTTTGTTGTATTGCCCCCTGGGAATATGCAGACAGTAAGGGGGCTAGTGCCTGGTGCAGTAAAGCATAAGCAGCAAACATCAGGAGCACTGGAGTGGCAGTTTCAGATGGTTAACATGGTGTGGGGTGACCTTCGATCACTCCTGTGGCTGTTTGCCTGGAAGTCAACTCCACTGGGATCTCAATTGCTAGATCACCTCCCCTGGGAATCTTAATATGGGGTGATGTATCCATGTCCTGATCCCATCCACCTTACAGCCATAGGAATGGTCAGGCGAGGTTCCAGAGTTTTGTAGTTATGTCTCTCTTTTTCATTATTATTATTTTTTTGACTAGATATTTTCTTTACTTACATTTCAAATGTTATCTCCTTTCCCAGTTTCCCCTTCAAACATTCCCTAACCCTTCCCCCTCCCCCGTTTCATCAACCCACCCACTTCCCCTTCCTGGTCCTGGCATTCCCCTTTACTGGAGCATAGAACTTTCACATGACCATGGGCCTCTCCTCCCATTGATGATTGACTAGGCTATCCTCTGCGACATATGCACCTAGAGCCATGAGTCCCACTATGTGTTTTCTTTGAATGGCAGTTTAGTCTCAGGGAGCTAGCAGGAGTAGGTGCTTAGTTTGATGATGGCTACTGGTTTGCTGTATATTTCTTTTATTATGTTAAGATATGGTCCTTGAATTCCTGATCTTCCCAAACCTTTTAGCTTGAAGGGGTGTTGAATTTTGTCAAATGCTTTCTCAGCATCTAATGATGTGATCATGAGGTTTTTTTTCCTTTGAGTTTGTTTATATAGTGGATCATGTGAATGAATTTCCATATAGTGAACCATTCCTGCATCTCTGGGATGAAGCCTATTTGATCATGATGGATTATTGTTTTGATGTGTTCTTGGATTTAGTTTGTGAGAATTTTATTGAGTATTTTGCATCAATATTCATAAGGGAAATTGGTCTGAAATTCTCTTTCTTTATTGGGTCTTTATGTAGTTTAGGTATAGGCATACTTATGGCTTCACAGAACAAATTAGGTAGAGTTCCATCTGGTAGTCTTTTGTGAAATAGTTTGAAAAGTATTGGTATTAGGTCTTCTTCAAAGGTCTGATAGAACTCCGCACTAAAACTATCTGTTCCTGGTCTCTTTTTGGTTGGAAGATTTTTAATAACTGCTTCTATTTCTTCAGGGGTTATGGGAATCTTTAGATGGTTTATCTGATCCTGTTTTAATGTTGGCACCTGGTATCTGTCTAGAAAAGTCATCCAGATTTTCCAGTTTTGTTGAGTACAGGCTTTTGTAGTAGGATATGATGTTTTTTTAAATTTACTCAGTGTCTGTTGTTATATCTCCATTTTCGTTTCTGATTTTGTTAATTTGGACACTGTCTCTGTGCCCTCTGGTTAGTCTGGCTAAAGGTTTATCTACCTTGTTGATTTTCTCAAAGTACCAGCTCCTGGTTTTGTTGATTCTTTGTATAGTTCTTTTTATTTCTATTTGCTAGATTTCAGCCCTGAGTTTGATTATTTCCTGCACCAGAAACAACCAGGTTAGGCCTGCTTTCCCAATAGCTGCTTTACCAGGGACAACCAGATGGTTAAAGGCCAGTGTAAAAACATAGTCAATAAAATTCAGGGCAATAGTGCACTTACATAGCACAGTTATGTAACTACAGCAAACCCTGTGTGATGGTTTCTACATGCTTGACTCAGGGAGTAGCACTATTAGAAGGTGTGGCCCAGTTGAAGTAGGTGTGGCCTTGTTGGAGTAGGTGTGTCACTGTGGGTATAGGCTTTAAGACCCTCATGCCAGCTGCCTGGAAGTAACTATTCTGCTAGCAGCCTTCAGATGAAGATGTAGAACTCTCAGCTCCTCTGGCACCATGCCTGCTGAGATACTGCCATGTTCCCACCTTGATGATAATGGACTAAACCTCTGAACATTTAAGCCAGCCCCAATTAAATGTTGTCCTTATAAGTGTTGTCTTGATCATGATGTCTGTTCACAGCAGTAAAACTCTAAGGCACCCTGATTTTCATAAAACAACCAAAGTACAGCCTCATCTCCCAAACTTACCAAAGCAATATCCCTAACTGAGCACCAAATGTTGAAATGCCTGAACCTATGAAAGACATTTTCACTCTACTACCTGATTATAATTTTTCTTTTCCTTATATAATTCATTTCTCATACCTAAGAGGAATTTATTTGTTTGACACAGGATATGACACTGTAACCCAGGCTGCCATGGAACTCAGTATGTATATTATCCTTGCTTTTCACTTGAGGCATCCTCCTGCCTCAGCCTGTTGAGTGCTGGGAGTAGAGACATGGGCCACGAAGCCTGGTCTAAAAACTTCCTGTAATACTCTGTACTCACTCTTTTTGCCCTTTGTCCAAATTGTTCTGATGGACTTGTTGCCTTTTTAAGCTCCCTTTGGGGATTTCCAAACCTATTCACTTGGTAGACAAATTTAGAATGATGCAATAATTTCATCTTTCCTGATTTCATGGACATCTCCAGTATGTTTCTTGTCTGATAATTTTCATTACATTGCTTGTTGGTTATTTCCCAAGTCTGTTCTGTAATGCTTTTGCATACTCACCTTGGATGGGAGATTTGCTGCACAATGTTGTTCATAATGTATTTAAGCAGAGTTCATTAATTTGCCTACTCTCTTCTTCCCACTGGTATAATACATACAACTAGCTTCTTAAGTATATTATTTGTGAGAATTCTAACCCAGAACCTTTGCCAGAGAGAGTGATTCATTGCCCACCCCACTCCACCCTACACTGCATTTGCTTTCAATATGTTCTCCAGGGTTGCTGAGTTTTTTTAATTTTCTGCACTTCTATTCTTCCCATTCTATACCACATCTGATTGACCTCCCATAGGTGACCTCAAATTTTAGTACACACTTGCTATAAACAACACTCAATTTACTCTTGTATTCCCCAAACAATTTTATTTCACAAAGTAAAAGTCAGTTATATATATTTCTGAAATTAACAGAGCTTGAATGGACAGGACTTGATGCAATGCAATTACTGACACCAGAGTGTTTTCAGTTAGATTTATCCAGGTAAATTTGGTGTGTTGTTTAAAAATATTTTTAAAAAATAAAAGGAAAACATGCAATTGGAAGTGGGGGGGGGGAGGTAAAGGCTTTACCACTACAAAACACCCTTCAATTTCTTTTCTATAGGCCATACCCAAACTTTTAGCTCCCTGCCTCCAAAATTTAAACTTCTAAATTTATAAAAACAGTATGTTAATTTTCTAGTACAGTTTTAAAAATTATCCTATGTTGTTGCAAAAATACAGCTGTCCCTGTTTAATTATATGGAACTGGGAGAATGTGTTTATCCTTTACCTGCTGAGATTGACTTAAATGTGATTCCAGTCTCAGGTGAGGCATCATCAGAGCACAGCACTCCCACCTCAGCAAGCCCTGGACACTCCAACACACAGACTCCATTTCTGGCTCCAGACATATGGCACCTTTCCCACCAGAGGAGAGGTGTCCGGCCGTGAGGGTTCTCAGTGCCTGAGCTGGTAAGAGAGCCATCTTT
>NC_034604.1:4448715-4450274 GCF_900095145.1 Mus pahari | reverse complement strand
CTAATTAACAATATCAGAAATAAAAAGGGAGACATAACAACGGATCCTGAGGAAATCCAAATCATCATCAGATCGTACTACAAAAGGTTATACTCAACATATCTTGAAAACCTGAATGAAATGGACAAATTCCTAGACAGATACCAGGTAACAAAGTTAAACCGGGATCAGATTAACAATCTAAACAATCCAATTTCCGCTAAAGAAATAGAAGCACTCATCAATAGTCTCCCAACCGAAAAAAGCCAAGGATCAGATGTGTTTAGTGCAGAGTTCTATCAGACCTTCAATAATACCTAATACAAATACTCCTCAAAATATTCCACAAAATAGAAACAGAAGGTACTCTATCCAATTCATTCTAAGAAGCCAAAATTACTCTGATACCTAAACCACACAAAGATCCAACAAAGAAAGAGAACTTCAGACCAATTTCCCTTATGAATATTGATGCAAAAATACTCAATAAAGTCCTAGCAAACTGAATCCAAGAACACATCAAAATGATCATCCTTCATGACCAAGTAGGCTTCCTCCGAGGGATGCAAGGATGGTTTAATATACAGAAATCCATCAATGTAATCCACTACATAAACAAACTCAAAGACGAAAACCACATGATCATTTCATTAGATGCTGAGAATGCATTTGACAAAAATCCAACACCGCTTCATAATAAAAGTCTTGGAAAGATCAGGACTTCAAGGCACCTGCGTAAACATAATAAAAGCAATCTACAGCAAACCAGTAGCAAACATCAAAGTAAATGGAGAGAAACTNGAAGCAATCCCACTAAAATCAGGGACTAGAAAAGGCTGCCCACTTTCTCCCTACCTGTTCAATATAATACTTGAAGGCCTAGCCAGAGCAATTCAACAACAAAAGGAGATCAAGGGGATACAAATTGGTAAGGAAGAAGTCGAAATATCACTATTTGCAGATGACATGATGACATACATAAGTGACCCTAAAAAATTCCACTAGAGAACTCCTAACCCTGATAAACAGCTTCAGTGCAGTAGCTGGATATAAAATTAACTCATACAAATCAGTAGCCTTCCTCTACATGAAGGATAAACAGAATGAGAAAGAAATTAGGGAAACAACACCTTTCATAATAGTCACAAACAATATAAAATACTTTGGTGTGACTCTAACTAAGGTAGTGAAAGATCTGTATGATAAGAACTTCAAATCTCTGAAGAAAGAAATTGAAGAAGATNTCAGAAGATGGAAAGATCTCCCATACTCATGGATTGGCAGGATTAACATAGTCAGAATGCCCATCCTGCCAAAAGCAATTTACAGATTCACTGCAATCCCCCATCAAAATTCCAACCTGATTCTTCACTGAATTAGAAAGGGCGATTGGCAAATTAATCTGGAATAATAAAAAAACCTAGGATAGCCAAAAACTTTCTCAACAATAAAAGAACCTCTGGTGGAATCACCATGCCTGACCTTAANCTGTACTACAGAGCAATTGTGATAAAAACTACATGGTACTGGTACAGTGGCAGATATGTAGAACAATGGAGAAGAATTGAAGATCCAGAAAT
>NC_034604.1:4441466-4445457 GCF_900095145.1 Mus pahari | reverse complement strand
GGAAGGAAGGAAGGAAGAAAGACAGCAAAACACATAGCTCTGAGTGGCTCCAAAAAGAAACTTCAGAGAGAATACACTAGCTGTCTGACAGCACACCTAGAAGCTCTAGAACAAAAGGAAGCAAATTCACCCAAGGGGAGTAGATGGCAGGAAATTATCAAACTCTGGACTGAAATCAAGCAAATGGAAACAAAAAGAACTATAGAAAGACTCACAGGCTGGTCACGATTGGTTTAGAACAGATGTTGCGTTCCACTCACCAGTGATCCTAAGATCTTGGGCATGGTAAGGCATGAAGAATCCTCTCCGGACCATGGGACCCTCTGCTGAGTTCCTATCCAAGGTGTCCCAGAGCTGGCGCTGACCCAAACCCTCAGTAGGACAAGTTTCCTGTGTCGCTGCTCCTGCTGGCACAGGCCTGTCATGATTAGTTAGGAACAGATGTTGCATCCCACTCACCAGTGATCCTAAGATCCAGGGCATTCTAGGGCACCTGCAGCATAGAGTGAGTCCTCTGGGGAAGGTGGGACCATCTGAAGAGTTCCTGCACAAGGTGGCCCAGCATTTTGTTTATTTGTTTTTTATTTTTTCCTTAAATATTTTCTTCATTTACATTTCAAATGCTATCCCCTTTCCTAGTTTCCTCTCTGAAAGTCCTCTGTACCCTCACCCCCACACCCTGTTCCCCAACCCACCCACTCCCACTTCCAGGCCCTGGCATTCCCCTGTACTGGGGCAAATAATCTTCAGAAGGCCAAGGGCCTCTCTTCCCATTGATGGCCAACTAGGCCATCCTCTGCTATATATGCAACTAGAGACACAAGCTCTGGGGTGTACTGGTAAGTTCATATTATTGTTCCTCCTATAGGGTTGCAGACCCCTTTAGCTCCTTGAGTACTTTCTCTAGCTCCTTCATTGAGGGCCTGGTGTTCTATCTAATAGATGACTATGAGCATTCACTTCTGCGTTTGCCAGGCACTGGCATAGCCTCACAAGAGATAGCTATATCAGGTTCCTGTGAGGAAAATCTTGCTGGCATATGCAATAGTGTCTGGGTTTGGTGGTTGTTTATGGCATGGATCCTCAGGTGGGGCATTCTCTGGATGGTCATTTCTTCTAAACTTTGCCTCTGTAGCTCCTTCTATGGGTATTTTGTTCCCCAATCTAAGAAGGAACAAAGTATCCACACTTTGGTCTTCCTTCTTCTTGAGTTTCATGTGTTTTGCAAATTGTATCTTGGGTATTCTAAGTTTCTGNGCTAATTAATATCCGCTTATCAGTGAGTGCATAACAAGTGACTTCTTTTGTGGTTGGGTTACACACTCAAGGTTGATATCCTCCAGATCCATCCACTTGCCTAAGAATGTCATAAATTCATTATTTCTAATAGCTGTGTAGTACTCCATTGTGTAAATGTATCATATTTTCTGTATCCACTCCTCTGTTGAGGGACATCTGGGTTCTTTCCAGCTTCTGGCTATTATAAATAATGCTGCTATGAACATAGTGGAGCATGTGTCCTCATTACAAGTTGGAGCTTCTTCTGGGTATATGCCCAGGAGAGGTATTGCTGGATCTTCCCAAGAAGATGGAATTCAGCAAATCAAATAACCCTATTAAAAATGGGGTACAGAGCTAAACAAAAAATTCTCAACTGAAGAATACCAGAGGGCTGAGAAGCACCTAAGAAAATGTTCAGCATACTTAATCATCAGGGAAATGCTATTCAAAGCAACCCTGAGATTCCATCTCACACCAGTCAGAATGGTTAAGATTATAAATTCAGGTGACAGCAGATGCTGGCGAGGATGTGGAGAATGAGGAACACTCCTCCATTGCTGGTGGGATTGCAAGCTTGTACAACCACTCTGGAAATCAGTCTGGCAGTTACTCAGAAAATTGGATATAGTTTTGTGTGTTTTTAAGAGAAAGGGAAAGCATATAGTTGGGTATATAGGAAGGATCTAAGAGAAGTAGCCTGGTTATGCCACACTGGTACATAAAAGCATATTTTGACTTTATATGGAGAAATAAATAAGTGACTTTTATCCAGGAGACATAAATAACAATGGCAGTGTATATGTGTATGTGAGTGTATGCATTGCATTTGTTTAGATAGGATCTCACTGTAGAACCCTATCTGGCTTGCAGTTAACTATGTAGACAAGACTAATCTCAAACTCACAGATGTCTACCTGCCTTTTCTTCCCCAGTGTTGAGATTAAAGGCATGTACCACCACACCTGGCTTGATTATATTTTTTAAATTATTAACATTGAGCTTTTATTATGTGGCATACCCAATTCTTCTGTCCAAATAGCCAAGAATAAAGCTGAAACATAATGACTGAATGCAGCCATTAAATAAATTGAGTGATCTGGTCATCACTAAATAAGAACAAATAGGTGCAGGTCAAGGCTTGATGACTTCTTTTCTTCCTAGCTGAATGTCTTAATTCATAAGCTTTACAGACCCTAGCAACACAACATCGAAACAAACCATGCTTTCAGCAAATCAACTTTGGACATTTTAGTTACCCACTACTTAAAACAGATTTCTCATTAACTATTACTTATTTTACTTTAAAACTTATTTCATCTTGGAGATGGAAAAAATTTCAAGCTGACAAAAGCTCACTGTGTGTACTAGGCTAGCCTCAAACTCCGTTTATGTAGCAAAGGATGGGCTTGAGTCACACACCTCAGTGTTATGCTTTCCAGTATATGCAACAATGCTTGGTTGTTTTTGTCACTTCAAAGGATATTCTAATTTTTTCTAAGGTGTGTATGTTTGTGTGTGTTCTCTATAAATCACAGTATGTATATGTATCTGATCTGTATGTTTAAATATTTGTATAAGTTGAGTATGTATGTATTGTGCATGTAAAATGGAATAGACCTGAGCTACTCTTAGTTGTTCCCTGAACCGTATGGTGGCCTGGGGAGAGCTAGAATCATAGGATCATAATCACTAACCCTATAACCTCTAGTCATTGTTCCATGATGAAAACTTAAAATCAAGTACTGTTTTAATTAACATAACTTCACTGTAGGGCTATCCTCTGTTATAACAAGTCTGAACACATATGCTAGTTGGATTGGTCACCTACAAGACTTTCCTCTAATATATGGAAACAATGCATTTGTCATCAATGATTCCATTAGCAAAACAGAATAGGATTGGAAACAAGGGAAGTCCCCTAGCCACAAAAGACACCTAAGGGTACCAGGAATGTGGGTCATCTAGGTATAATGATAAGAAGTCATTAGGATTGGTTTAACATTGGATCCATTTAACTGAATAATAGTAGGAGATTCTTCCCTATGACTTGTCTAACCATAGGGTCTAGATTTTAATCACTTTTAAGCATGTCTTAAAATTTTAGATGCTCACTGTAATTTAACCATATTTCCAGCTTCCATCAATGGATAGGTATTTCACTCTTGGTCTCGATTTCTTGTTTTAAAGCCAGGCTTCTCTTTTCTCACTCTTGTTTACACAATGGTCAAGCAGAACCCAGCATACGAACTCCCATGTTTACTGGTAACTATATCATGAACTCAGCCTTCTTGAAGTTTGACTGAAATAATGTATTGTCTAGTAATCTCCCTAAGATATAAGGATGTACTGTTTTCATCCCTCTGTATATTTCAATAAAAAGGCCAACTGACCTTTTATATGCACAAAGTACACATTTATAAATTAACATTGATTTTCTTGAGCAGTATTCTTTGATGTGGCCTCCAAGGGTAGTTTGTAAGCACTAGGGAGAGGGTTAAGATTAAATAAATTGTCTTTTAGACACTGTCAACAAGACAAAAAGGCCACCAACAGATTGGGAAAGGATTTTTACCAATCCTAAATCTGATAGAGGACTAATATCCAATATATACAAAAAGCTCAAGAAGCTGGACTCCAGAAACTCAAAAAACCACATTAAAAATGGGGTACAGAGCTAAATAAAGAATTCTCAACTGAGGAATATTGAATG
>NC_034604.1:4432277-4440391 GCF_900095145.1 Mus pahari | reverse complement strand
TGAAATGTAAATAAAGAAAATAATAATAATATAAATAAATAAATAAATAAATAAATAAACAGATAAATAAATAAATAAATAAGATTTGTCTTTTAACCATGTTTGTAACGTGTGTGCATACATGTGGTTGTAAGTGCCTGTGTGCATATGTGAGTGCATGTGGGTGTAACTATACATGTGATTACATGTCTATGTTCATGTGGTTTTATGTATACGTGCACATGAGCATGTATATTTGTGTATATTTTTGAGCATATGCATGTGTTGGGGTCTGATTGCACATATATGTGCATGCATGTGTGAGTGTTTTTGTTTGACTGCATGTGGTTGCAGCTGTCTGTGTGAGTACATATGCATGCATGTGGGGAGAATGTAGTTGCATATATCTGTGTACATGATTGTGTGACTTTTAACCTTTATATGCATGTACTTGTCTCTGTGTGTGCTTGTGTGCTTGCTTATAGAGGTAAAAATAAGAACATATTCTATTTTTCTTTTCTCACCTTCTTTACTAAACCATTTCTCCAAATGTTATGTTAACGATACACTTTTGAATTCTATGTTGATTTATTTGATTTTAACCATGAAAATCATAGACTCTACTCGTTGAATGATAACATAATAATTCTGATGACTGAAACTATTTAAATACCCCACCTATATATCTCAAAACCTAGGATTTTTCCTGATGTTGCCTTGTATCCCAACAACAACTCTAGCAGTGATATTTTAGCTAAGCTAAATATGATTGAGACTATTTGGGCACAAAATAAATAATTTATATGGAGCATTGACAGCTTCCACATATTGTTACATTGTTCCAAACAAAGGGAAAGTGACAGACTAAAATAATGGAATTCTGAACATGTTTGAAGAGCTTTGAAAATTTAAAATCCTAAAGGAAATACACAATATGCATTAAGCCTAAGAACATGGACAAAAAGAAGCATGTTATTAGGGGTAGGAGGGTTTTCTTGTTTTAAAAACGTTACTAACATCCTTGGTCTTTGGGAGATCTCAAGAGCAGTCAGTACTCTGTAAACACCCATTGCTCCCACCAACTATAAACTGTAAATAAAAAAGAAGGGGGGGGCAGAGATATTATCTAAGGCAGTTGCTGATAGCAATATTTTCACAGATTCATAACATTTATAAATAAAATACATGGTAAAGTTTGTAAAAATGATAAAGGGATATTGTTGGAGTTTAAATGAGAAATGTTTCCTATATTCTTAAGCATTTGAATACTCAGTCCTCAGCTAGTATGCTGAGTGGTGCTAGTGGCGCTGTATAGGGCAGTTTGGGAGATGTATCCTTGCTAGAGGAGGTCTGTCAAGGCACTGCTTTGGAAATTAAGGTCTTTCTCACTCTACTTCCACTTCATAATCTTCCTTCTTGCTGTCATTCAAGATGTGAGCCTTCAGCTTCATGATTGTGCTACCACCTACACCATGCTAGCAAGACTTGCTGCCATAAAGGACTCTTATTCCTCTGTAAGCCCAAATAAACTCTTTCTTCTATGCATTGCCTTGCTCATGGTGTTTTACCTCATAAGTAGAAGAGCATGTACAACTATGTTTGTAATAGTTTTACATTATTCATAAACATGTAAGTTGATCATAAAAGGAGATTTAGTAAACTAACAAAGGTGTCACGTAATCTCCTGAGAACTAACTAAAAAGATATTATATACATATAAAATGCCAACAGAGGAGATGAAATGGAATAATACAAACTTTACTTATCTAAAAGATAGGAAAATATGAACACAGAATAGATGGAATAAAGAATAATATGATAGACTCAATTCTAGCCAGATCAGAAGTTATATTAAATGTAATTTTAAAAAACTTTTAAATTACAATAAAAGAAAAGCATATAAATTTATGTTCTCTATAGTGTACATTATGTAACTTAAAGACATAAGGCTGGATCTAGATACAATGGTGCACACTGTAATCCTGGTGCTCGGGAGTCAGACTCAGGTAGATCAAGAGATCGAGATCAACCCGAGCTATAGAAAGTGTTCAGGACACAATCATAAGTTACAAAGAGACCCTACAAAACCAGGTCAATTGAAAATTAAATGATAAAAATGCCCATGAGCAAATCTGTATGTTTAAGAGAAATGCAAATTAAACCATGACTAAGACATAAGTACCTTTCTCTTAGAATGGATTAAGTGCAAAGGATTGATAGACTCACTTCATATCAATGATGTGAACAATTACATTTCTTCTATGCTCCCTCTGGGAAAATAAGATGGTACTTGCAGAGAATAAATGAATATTGGACAAATTGTTTCACCACCAAAAGCAATGCCAAAGCAATCCTGAGCATAAAGACAGCCATTGCAGGAATCACAATACCTTACTGCAAATTACATTGCAAAGACTGTACTACAAACATCAGTGCACATGAATAGAAAGAAGATTCAGATATAAAACCATGTAGTACAGCTACCTGGTTTTGACAATGATGTTTAAAATACACATTGGAGAAAAGGCGGTCTCTTGACAAAATGGTGCTCAGAAAATTAAATAGTCACTCACAGAAAAATGAAATTAGATGTGTCTAACTGTACAAAATTCAATTCAAAATGACTCAAATGCCTGGGGTAATACCTAAAACTCTGAAACTGCTCAAATAAAACAAAGAACAGCACCTCAAGACAAAGAGATACGGAAAGATGTTCTAGAAAGATTTGTAATATAAGACATGAACTTAAAAATCTGAACAACAAAGCAAACATCAGCAGGGTAAGGAGAAGCCTACAGAAAAACTGCCAACTACACAGGTTAACAGCAATAATTCATAAATAACTCAAAGTTTAAACAACAAAAAACTCCAAATGACAAAGAAAAATTGAATAAACATGTACACTGAGGTCCCATCTCACAGCAATCTGAATAGTTTTCATCATAAAAATAACAGATGTTGGTGAGGAGCAAGTAGGGTGAAGAAGGTAGGGGAAAAGGTCCCTAACATTGATGGTGGGGCTGAAAACTGGGACAACTATTAAAATCAGTGTGACCATGCCTCAGAAAACTCAACGTAGAGCCATGATGTAATCCAACTGGATCACTCAAGGTATACACACAAAGCTATCTAAGTCAGACTACCACAAAAACTCCTGCTCATCCCTGTTTATTGCGGCATATTTACAATAGCCAATAAACTGGACCAGCCTGGATATGTAGCAATGAGTACATGGAGAAAGAAAATGTAACACACTTCAATATACTCACAGTGTATATACATACATACACACACACACACACACACACATACACACACACAGGCTCACACAGTTATATACTCACAGCTGGACGTAGTTGGACACACACACAGGCTGACTGTTTCACACACATACAGTATCCATACAGTAGAATGAAATGGTGTCCTTTTTTTTTTTTTTTTTTTAAGAAAGTGGATGGGCCTACAGTTCATACTGTTAAACGAAATAGACCAGACATAGACAAATTCTGTGCTTTATTCTTTTATGTGAAGACCTTAAAATAATATTATAATGCATTTCTGGTAGGAATGGTAGGTAGGTAAGTGTGTGTGTGTGTGTGTGTGTGTGTGTGTGTGTGTGTGTGTGTGTGTGAGAATGTAAGGGATGGAGAGAAGGGGTAAGGGAGAAAGAAATACATAAGCATAGCATGTTTATTTCTTCCTACTGTTTTAGAGAATACCTTGCATGTGTCATTCACTAAAGTAATTTTAACTTAATTAAGCTATCAGAAAGTCCACCAGTCATTGTCCCTTTAGAATATTTTCTTTTAGAAACACCCCTGACTTGATGGTCTTTGACTTCTAAAGGAAATTATTTGAATGCTTAAGAGGCACATTTTCAGAAACAATGTAAAATGATGAATTCTGGTTCTTCTGGACTTGTCCTTGTTGGCCTTGGCAAGCATACATCAAGTACAGAGAGGAACAGATCTAAAGAAAGCCTCGTGGGTAAGGTAACTCTAGAGAATCTGTGTGCCTTAGTCAGGGTTCTTATTCCTGCACAAATATCATGAGCAAAAAGCAAGTTGGAGAGGAAAGGGTTTATTCAGCTTACACTTCCTTACTGCTGTTCATCACCAAAGGAAGTCAAGACTGGAACTCATGCAGGGCAGAAAGCAGGAGCTGATGCAGAGGCCATGGAGGGATGTTTCTTACTGGATTAATTCTCCTGGCTTGCTCAGCCTGCTCTCTTATAGACCCTAGGACTACCAGCCCAGAGATGGCACCAACCACAAGGAGCCCTTCCTCCTGGATCACTAATTGAGAAAATGCCTTACAGCTGGATCTCGTGGAGGCATTTCCCCAACTAAAGCTCCTTTCTCTGTGATAACTCCAGATTGTGTCAAGTTGACACAAAACCAACCAGTACAGAGTGACTGAACATGGGGAAAATGATCACAATGCACAAAGTTAATCACAAGCTTAGAAGATTTTTCTTGGTTTGAGACATAGTGATCACATGTATAAACTCTTACTTTAGTGTCTCCTCATGTTGGCCATTATGTGGGTAGAAGTGCAGATTGGTACAGCCACATGCAATTAAAAAAAAAAAAAACAGAAAAGTCATAATTTTTAAGTCCAACATTTTCATTCAGTGAGTGTGAATCACAAGGAATTTTAAAATGAAATGCAACTACTTTTAATAAATAAAAAAGGCCTACATGTGGCTGAAGAGATGGCTCAATGAGTAAGAGGTCTTGCTGCACAAGCAGAAGCATGACTTTTAGGTCCCAGCACTCATTTAAAAGACTCACAAAGAAACACATCTGTAACTTCAGCACTATGGTGGTATAGAGACTGGGGCTGTCTGGGTTTTGCTAGTCACCACCCTAGCTTGAGTTCAGTGAGAAACCCTGTCTCAAAGTAATGGACAGAGAATGACTGACCAGAACATTTGACATCTGCCTCTGGTTTCCACACATGCACACAAATGTGCACACATTCATACACACAGACATATATACACAGACTCATAAAAAAGATCCAAACTTTACCAATGTTCCCTCCAGTACTAGTAAAGATTGCTATGATCACAATAGGCCCCAGAGCCTCTGTGGTAACAAGTCTTGCCCAAGTTTCATCATGAACTCGTACATCGCTGGAGAAGTCAAGAATACATGGAAAAAAGTGCTATCCACTATTTCTGATACAAGCTGGGTTTAAATGTAAGATTCTGGCAATTAATTGAAAAAATAAGGTGTTAATTTTTTATTGAGATAGGCATTTAATTATAGTTAAAATTTTCAGGACCTTAGTAATGTAGGCTTACAGTACTCTTTTAGTTTGAACTTCTGTGTGAGAATTGTGTGGAACCTCAGGAAAGATGAAAAGCATTTATGATTTAGACAATAGTTGGCAATTTAGGCAAAAACTTGATATCCTGTTCTAAATGTGTGGGGTGTTAGCATAACAATTAACAGCTGAAGAATTCTATTTTCACTTGGTTTCTTCCACATCCCATTTACATTTCGTGCTAAAGTTTGAAGAAAGGGAGAGAAAACCAATTCACAATCTTGTTTTTGTTTTGTTCTTTTTCTAATTCTGAGAATAATGTTTGCTCAAGGCTTTAATTTTCATTGAAAGATCCAGTGTACACGAGGATGAACAATTTTATATGAGCATATACCAAATAATATTTAAGAATTGTAATATCTTACAATATTGAAAATTACTGATGATAAGGACTGAAGAGACATGGTATTTACTGTGCACACATTCGAGTCTCTGTGTCAATCACAAGCACACAAGTAAAGATCCAGGAACTGTTACATCTGCCTGCAACATGAGCATTGGTATGTGGAGACAGAGGATCTACAGAGCTCACTGGTCAGCCAACCTAGCCAAAACAGCAAGCTTACAGTTCAGGAGGAGACCTTGCCTAGAGACAACACTCTGGAGAGTGATGAAGACATCTAGCATACTCCTCCAGCCTTTCAGTGTAAATATGTAGGCATTCACACACACATACACACACAGAGAGGCATTTGTATGCATAGGGACACATGCTATACATACACATTATTGATAGTGTAATATATTATCAATTTATTTTCCCCAAATACCATTAGTCACTCTTTTGTTGTCTTTTGTGTTTAGTTTGGCATAAGCCTCATATTAGCGTGTCTACTCTTAGCACATCTCTCTCTGAATATGTGTTCCTTTTTTTAAACAGAGAAGTCATTCTTAAAGAAGAAATTGGCTTGAGGTCATGTCTTGTTTAATTAGGGTTATTTGTTTTTGTTTACTTTGTGACTTATTCTGAAGAATTAACATTATCAACTTTTGGGGAAGTGTGTTTTCAAGTTAGTTTTTCTAAGAATTTTATAGTTGTGGCTTTCCTGCCTCTTGCAGAAGGACAGATACCACCTTCCAGTTTTCTTGGTGACTAAAATATTTTAGAAACCAACAGCACATATCAAAATACCTCAGCTGCTATTATGCTGTTCGCAGAGGGCTTCCATTGCAAAACTAAAGCCTTGCAGGAAGCTGCCCACTAATGCCATCATAAGACACAAAGGCTCAATCACTGCATAGAACAGTTGTAACTGTCGGCTTCTATACAGGTTATCTTCCATACTGCAAGGGAAAGTTCCTTAAAGAAATCTCAGAATAATAAAGTACACACATAATTCTACTCCTGGAGACATAAGGAACCAGAAAGAACCATAAGGCTGCTGCGCATGTGTGGAATCCAAGTGTCCCACCGCTGCTCCATGCTAATCAACTTATAGCAATGGCCCAAGCCTCACCAGAATAGAGCTTTTGGAAACCTCAGAAGTATGGAAATATAAAAACAATGGATGTTCACAGAGCATAGTTTTTTTAAACTTACTAGGAAAACTTTCTTTCAAATATAAAATGCTGTATATTGCAGCATGCAAGATTAACTCAAAATAATCAGGTTCAAAATTAGAGCTGATACTACAGAAGGAAATTGGGAAATCTTTAAAACTAGAAGTTGGTAATCACAAACCACCACCGCCACCAAAACACAAAGAATGACAGAAACAACTACTCAGACTTCTTACAAACTAAGAATCTGTGTTTATTAAAGAATATTTTAAGAGAATAACACTCCTCACCTACACAGTGAGGAAAGTCATTTATATCTCAAGAAATTTGTATCTAGAATAGACTTAGAATTCTTATAACTGAAGAACAACAGAAATTCAACAACCCAGTTTAGAAAATATCCGAAGAACAGGAACATTTCCCTGAGATGTGTCTAATGGCTATATGAAATGTAGTCCAACATCACTAGCCAAAGGAAAATACAAATTTTCCATGCACTATATGATATTATGAATATGTCCTAAAGTAACACAATGCTGTGTCCTGCAAATATACATGATGCATATTAAGACCAAACCATTCATAAGTCAAAAGAAAATCTCTGACTACTCTAATTCTTATTTTATGTGCTTTTAGATTAATCAGGAAAACATTAAAAATAATTTCAGGAAATAGTTGTGGGTGAGGATTTTGAGAACACTGGGTTATTATGCCTTTCTATTGGGAATACAGTGTGGTGTAGCGGCTGGAGAAAACTGTTGGCAGCTTCTCAAGGGCCGTGTCTTGGCTATACAATTCAGCAGGAGGTAAAACCAAAGAATAGCACACAGACGCTCAGACACTTCGAGCCCATGTTCAAACAGCATGATTCACAAGAGCCAAAGGGAAAAGCAGCTGAGTGTCTATCAAGAGAGAAAGGGAAAAGCAGCTGAGTGTCTATCAAGAGAGAAAGGGAAAACAAATGGTGGCTGAATTGAGTCCTGAAAGTGAATGCAGCTCTGCTACATGCCACAGAGTAGGTTAACTATGAAAATGTGGCACTAAGGGAAGATAAGCCAGGCATTTATTTCAAACATAGTAAGTACTGATAAGGAGCAGGAGCAATAGCTCAGTATTTAAGAACACTCTTTCCTGTTCAAGACCCGGATTCGAATCTCAGCACTCACGTGGCAGCTCACAAATCTTCAGTGCCCATTGCTGAAAGTAAAAGACACTGCATGCATGTGGTGTACAGACATATGTGGACACTGCATGCATGTGGTGTACAGACATATGTGGACCCTGCATGCATGTGGTGTACAGAC
>NC_034604.1:4426630-4431842 GCF_900095145.1 Mus pahari | reverse complement strand
CATGCATGTGGTGTACAGACATATGTGGACACTGCATGCATGTGGTGTACAGACATATGTGGACACTGCATGCATGTGGTGTACAGACATATGTGCAGGAAAACCACCTATACACATACAATAATAAAAAGATCATTTTTAAAAGAAGTATCTAGATTAGACAAAAGTTTCAGGAAGAAGCTGAATGATAAGATATGGTCAGGAGAGAAATATGGTAAGAATTTGTTAGTACAGAAAGTGAAAGATTCTAAAAAATGCATGGAATGGTTGTATAATGTTTCAATGTATTTATTGCTCTTGAACTATAGATTTTGAGTACTTACGATGATACATTTATTAGATATGTTTTACCATTTAAAATGTAAAAAGGAGAAAAAATCTTCCTTGTTGCATTTGCTTGTGGTTATTGAATAAGAACTATTAGATACATTAGAAAAACTGAAATTGTAAAGTTAACATAATGACCTCTCACAATAGTGCATACAGGTACTCAAGGACAACCCAATACACATATTTTTTGTCTTTTTGTACTACCAAAGAATCCAAGAGTTAAGTGAATTTGTGTAGTCTAGGATTGAACTAAGCCATATGGCACCAAGTTAAGAAAACTGAGTGACTTTTGGTTGGCTTGATAGGTAACTCCTCCTAAAACCAGCAGATCATATTGGATAGATATATTCTGTGTCCAGCTGTTTTTCTTAGCATTTCCTTACAACAAAATATTTTTGTTTAATTCATACTAGCTGAAGTTTTCTCCATTCCAGGTGCCTTTCCATATTCAATCAGCTTCTCAAGTTTTCCTGTTGTTTCTGTAAACATTTTTAGAGTTTCTCTACAGAGGCCAGGTTCATGATGTTTCCCATATAGGTGTTCTCTGAAGCTTATTTTTGGGGAGAATCTAACAAGCACACTTATCCAGAGCCCCCTACTTTCCTCTCCTCATGCTCAGATGAGTAGGAGATTCAATAGAGTAAAAGATTTGGGGTTTCTCTATAGCTATTCTGGGAGCCTGTATGTGGCAGAGGCAGAAAGAAAAACTGTGGGCAGAGTCTTTGCATACCTCTTTACTTAAGATGTTCTCTGAATACCTTTTCCTATCACTGTTTGCACAATGTCCCCACCCACTTTAGAAGATGAAGTGGCAGTTTCTCACAAATTAGTTCTTTCATATTATTTCTAAAGTTGTGTCTGCATCAAAACCTGTACATAGATGTGCACAGGAGCTTTCTTCATGGTTGTCTAAAACCAGATGTCCTACCGTAGATTCATTCATTTAAAAGCCTGTTGTTCTTTCATGTAACAGAATACAAGATATTGTTTAAATATGAAAGCAAATGATCTGTGAAGGAGTTTTGTGAGGGGGCCTACCAGGTAAAGTGAGAGCAACTTTTGAGTCACTGAAAATACCCTGAACACTTTTAATTGTAGAAGGCGCATATTTATCACATACCAGACAATTTAAAAGTATAAAAATCTCCATGTAAATATATGAACAATTTAAAAATAAGCATAGAGTATATTTAAGTGGTGTGGTGATCCTGGATGGATTACAGAATGACAACCTATCTGTCCAAATATATGAAAAGCCTTTATTAAAGAAAAAGGGGGTAAGAGGTATTGCATAGTTATGTATCTATATACAGTTTAGTGTAAACATACAGCTATTTCCTAGTTCTGTAAGTGGAAGAAACAGAACATCAATGAAACCCAGTTAAATATGAGAATATTCAACCATAACTAATACCCCAGTCAAAGAAACGTATTAAGGAAAAAAATGCTTCTGGAAATACAACATGAATGATGAATGTATGACTTAAGTATGTTGTGTCAGAAGGTAGAAAGGAAAAATATAAAGAAGACAGTGGTGAGAAAATAAAGGTTAGAAAGAATGAAATAAAAGAGAGGAGGGGAAGAAAAAAAAGAAAAAAGTACACATTGGAAATTTTCGTGTGTCCAAGGATAGACCAAAGAACACACACAAATAAATGAGGTACATGGTATATAATTGGAACCCAGGCTGTAACAAAGCATCCCTAGCCAACGCTTAATGTGGTGCCTTAATGTGAAGTGCTGAGTGACATGAGATTTCTTCTAACCTTAAATTCAGACCTGAATTTAAACAAGAGAAAATGGCCAACTCAGAGAACAGAAGGTTGATTTTCAAAGTTCCTGACCAGTTTTCCCAACAGCCTCAAAGTCATCAATCAATAAGGATACATTAGTAAATAAGAGCTTCAAAAAACACAGAAATGAAATATAATGTGCACTGCACTGGTGTCTGAGAACAGAGAGAGGACTTTTCAAATAGCCTTAGAAAGGTAGAAGAGTATTAGTCAGTAGCAAAAAATAATGCTGGACAAAAACCAAGAAACGAGAAAATATGGAATGGGGATCCATCATCCTAACATGTCTCTAAACAGAAAACTATTCTTTGGAAAGTTTGGCAAAGTGTATTTGTAAATAATGTATCCTGGCCTCTGATGACATTATTAAAATACTATGAGCCATTGAATCAAGCATAGCTGAGCAACTCTTCTCTGAGAAACAGTAACATGGATGAATGATTAAAAGTGTTTCATTCAGGAAGGTGAGCATGCAGACTGCAGAAGCAACACACCTTCTGGGACAGGCCCGGTTTTAGGCTCCAGACATCTGAGTACCTTCTCACCAGAAGAGAGGTGGCTGCCTGGGAGGGCTCTGACTGCCTGAGCAGGTGAGTGAGCCATCCTGTGTCCAGGGTACCTCAGAGACCAGTCTGCAAATGAGCGCTCAGACTTCAGAGGCAGCACATCTTCTGGGACAAGCCCTGTTTTGGGCCTTCATCTGCAACCAGGAGGTAATTCTGAGCGCCAGCCCTCTGTGCACCTTCCCTGCAAGAGGAGAGCTTGCCTGCAGAGAGTATTCTGACCACTGAGAATCAGTAGAGAACTGGACTCCCAGGACTGCTAACAGAGGCTAACAGAATCACAAGAGGAACAAGCTCCAGCCATAGACAACTATAACAACTAATGCCAGAGATTGCCAGATGGCAAAAAGCAAATGTAAGAATCTTACTAACAGAAACCAATACTGCTCACCATCATCAGAACCCAGCACTCCCACCTCAGCGAGTCCTGGATACCACAACATGCCCCAAAAGCAAGATTCAGATTTAAAATCTTATCTCATAATGCTATTAGAGGACTTTAAGAAGGGCATTAATAACTCACTTAAATAAGTACATAAGAACACTGCTAAACAGGTAGAAATCCTTAAAGAATTACAGGAAAATACTGATAAACAAGTAGAAGTCCTTAAAGAGGAAACACAAAAATCCCTTAAAGAATTACAGGAAAATACAATCAAACAGGTGATGGAACTGAACAAATGCACCCAATACCTAACAAGGGAAATAGAAAAAAATAAAGAAAACCCAATGGGAGACAATTCTGGAGATAGAAACCCTAGGAAAGAAATCAGAAACCATAGATGCAAGCATCAGCTACAGAATACAAGAGATGGAAGAGAGAATTTCAGGTACAGAAGATTCCATAGAGAACATAGACACAACAATCAAAGAACATGCAGACTACAAAATGATCCTAACTCAAAATATCCAGGAAATCCAGGACACAATGTGAAGACCAAACCTACAGATAATAGGAGTAGATGAGAATGAAGATTTTCAGCTTAAAGGGCCAGCAAATATCTTCAACAAAATTATAGAAGAAAACTTCCCAAACTTAAAGAAAGAGATGCCTGAACATAGAAGAAGCCTACAAAATTCCAAATAGACAGGACCAGAAAAGAAATTCCTCCTGACATATAATAATCAGAACAACAAATGCACTAAATAAAATAAACTATTAAAAGCAGTAAGGGAAAAACGTCAAGTAACATATAAAGGCAGGCCTATTATAATTACACCAGATTTCTCACCAGAGACTATGAAAGCCAGAAGATCCTGGACAGATGTTATACAAAAACTAAGAGAACACAAATACCAGCCCAGGCTACTACACCCAGCAAAACTCTCAATTACCATAGATGGAGAAACCAAAGTATTCCATAATAAAACCAAATTCACACAATATCTTTCCAAGAATCCAGCCCTTCAAAGGATAATAAAGGGAAAACACCAAGACAAGGACAGAAACTACACTCTAGAAAAATCAAGAAAGTAATCCTTCAACAAACCTAAAAGAAGACAGCCAAAAGAACAGAATCCCAACTTTAAAAACAAAAATAACCAGAAGCAACAATTACTTTCCTTTAATTCATCTTAACATCAATGGACTCAATTCCCCAATAAAAAGACATAAACTAATAGACTGGCTATGCAAACAGGACCCAACATTTTGCTGCTTACAGGAAACCCACCTCAGGGAAAAAGACAGACACTACCTCAGAGTGAAAGGCTAGAAAACAATTTTCCAAGCAAATGGTCCAAAGAAACAAGCTGGAGTAGCCATTCTAATATCGAATAAAATTGACTTCCAACCCAAAGATATCAAAAAGGACAAGGAGGGGCACTTCATACTCATCAAAGGTAAAATATACCAAGATGAACTCTCAATTCTGAATATATGTGCTCCAAATGCAAGGGCAGCCACATTAATTAAAGAAACTTTAGTAAAGCTCAAAGCATATATTGCACCTCTCACAATAATAGAGGGAGATTTCAACACCCCACTCTCACCAATGGACAGATCCTGGAAACAGAAACTAAACAGAGACACATGCACATTAACAGAAGTTATGAAAGAAATGGATTTAATAGATATCATTTAACAGAACATTTTATCCTAAAACATAAGGATATACCTTCTTCTCAGCACCTCATGGTACCTTCTCCAAAACTGATCATATAATCAGTCACAAAACAGGCCTCAACAGATGCAAAAATATTGTAATTATCCCATGCATTCTATCAGATCACCACGGACTAAGGCTGATCTTCAAGAACAGCATAAATAATAGAAAGCCAACATTCACGTGGAAGCTGAACAATAGTCTATTCAATGATACCTTTATCAAGGAAGAAATAAAGAAATAAATTAAAGACTTTTTAGAGTTTAATGAAAATGAAGACACAACATACCCAAATTTATGGCACACAATGAAGGCAGTCCTAAGAGGAAAACCCATAGCCCTGAGTGCCTCCAAAAAGAAACTAGAGAGAAAATACACTAGCAGCCTGATACACACCTAGAAGCTCTAGAACAAAAGGAAG
>NC_034604.1:4424584-4426346 GCF_900095145.1 Mus pahari | reverse complement strand
TCAAAGACAAAAACCACATGACCATCTCATTAGATGCTGAGAAAGCATTTCAGAAAATCCAACACCCCTTCATGATAAAAGTCATGGAATGATCAGGAATTGAAGGCCCATGCATAAACATAATAAAAGCAATATAGAGCAAACCAGTAGCCAACATCAAACTAAATGGAGAGTAAGTAGAAGCAATCCCACTAAAGTCAGGGACTAGGCAAGGCTGCCCACTTTCTCCCTACCTATTCAATATAGTACCTGAAGTCCTAGCCAGAGCAATTCTAAAACAAAAGGAGATCAAGGGGATGCAAATTGGAAAGGAAAAGGTCAAAATATCACTATTTGCAGATGATATGATAGTATATATAAGTGATCCTAAAAATTCCACCAGAGAACTCCTAAACCTGATAAACAGCTTCAGTGCAGTAGCTGGATATAAAATTAACTCAAACAAATCAATGGCCTTTCTCTACACAACGAATATATGGGAGAAAGAAATTAGGGAAACAACACCCTTAACAATAGTCACAAATAATATAAAATACCTTGATGTGACTCTAACAAAAAAAGTGAAAGATCTGTATGACAAGAACTTCAAGTCTCTGAAGAAAGAAATTGAAAAATATCTCAGAAGATGGAAAGATCTCCCATGCTCATGGATTGGTAGGATTAATATAGTCAAAATGGTTATCCTGCTGAAAGCAATCTACAGATTCAATGTAATCCCCACCAAAATTCCAACTCAATTCTTCATGAGTTAGAAAGGGCAATTTGCAAATTCNTCTGGAATAATAAAAAACCTATGATAGCAAAAACTATTCTCAACAATAAAAGAACTTCTGGTAGAATCACCATGCCTGACCTCAAGCTGTACTACAGAGCAATTGTGATAAAAACCTGCATGGTAGTGGTACAGCGATAGACAGGTAGATCAATGGAATAGAATTGAAGACCCAGAAATGAATCCACACACCTATGGTCACTTGATCTTTGACAAGAGAGCTAAAACCATCCTGTGAAAAATTCGACATTTCAACAAACGGTGCTGGCACAACTGGCTGTTATGTAGAAGAATGCGAATTGATCCATTCTTNTCTCCCTGTACAAAGCTCAAGTCTAAGTGGATCAAAGAACTCCACATAAAACCAGAGACACTGAAATTTATAGAGGAGAAATAGGGGAAAAGCCTCAAAGATATGGGCACAGGGGGGAAAGTCCTAAACAGAACAGCAATAGCTTGTGATGTACAATCAAGAATTGACAAATGGGACCTCATAAAATCGCAAAGCTTCTGTATGACAAAACACACCATCAATTAGACAAAAAGGCCAACAACATATTGGGAAAGAATTTTTACCAACCCTAAATCTGATAGGGGACTAATATCCAAAATATACAGAGACCTCAAAAAGCTGGACTCCAGAAATTCAAATAACCCCATTAAAAAATGGGGTACAGAGCTAAACAAAAAAATCTCAACTGAGGAATACTGAAGGGCTGAGAAGCATCTGAAAAAATGTTCTACATCCTTAATAATCAGGGAAATGCACATCAAAACAACCCTGAGATTCCACCTCACACCAGTCAGAATGGCTAAGATCAAAAATTCAGGTGACAGCAGATGCTGGCGAGGATGTAGAGAAAAAGGAATACTCCTCCATTGCTGGTGGGATTGCAAGCTTGTACAACCACTCTGGAAGTCAGTCTGGCGATTCCTCAGAAAATTGGACATAGTACTACCGGAAGATCCAGCAATATCTCTCCTGGGCAT
>NC_034604.1:4416251-4423819 GCF_900095145.1 Mus pahari | reverse complement strand
GGGAGTGGGTGGGTAGGGGAACAGGGCACAGGGAGGGTATAGGGAACTTTGGGGATAGTATTTGAAATGTAATTAAAGAAAATATCTAATAAAAAATTGAAAAATGTTTCATTCTATATTTCCAAAATGAGTTAAAATACAAACTAAAGAACAACCTGAGGAATTGGTGCCATGTGCAAAATGATCAGGAAAACTCGGTGTTTTTGCATTTGTCCCAGATGAGGAACAGATACCTAGGTCATCTGCTAAGTTGATCCCCAAGTGCTTGACTGACAGCCCTTAACATCAAAACGTCAAATGTTTGACTTCCTTTTCTGTGTTCTTTTGTGCCTATTTCTACTTTTCATTTTTTAAAAGAAAATGATGGTTATACATAAAAGTAGAAAAAAGTGTAAATAAATTCTACAGAATAGAAAGTTAATGATCATCCACTAATTAGACAGAAAAGGTCAAGGAAAGTATTGTTAACAGTGGTTATCATATATACTTCATTTACATATTAGAGTCCATTAGCCATGCTACCTCTAACTCTTCTTAACTACTTAATTTAAAACACCAATTTTTGTAATATTACCAACCATTTTTGTCTTTATATATAAATGCAAACCAATAGAACCCTGACCCTCTGTAATTCTATGCATTCTCATCTTGAGTTCACATAAACATAAGATAAACACAGCAGAAAGCCACCAAGATAATGCAGTACTTCTCCATTAAGGCACAATATATGTATAGAAAAACACCATCAACTTAGTTATATAAAGCTAAATCACACACTCTTTGACTTTCTTCATATTTCTTAGTCTCTGAGTCTGCTTGCAGCAGAAGTCTTTCGGAGTTATATCATGTTTGGTCCTATACACTTGTAAAGTAATTTGGATTCTATCTTGTTAGGTTCAGAAAACCAGTTATGTTTCAACAGAAGAACAATATTATGATTATTTGTTGATGAGAACTCTGGAAGCCCAGGAAACCAGGGCAAGGTCAGAAAATAGGGAACACAGTAAACTGAGGCCAATAGCAGCAGACACTAGAGAAGACTTCAGGCATGTACTTAGGGTGAGAGTTAAAGGTGGAGCTGGCAGTTTCACCAGTTAAAGATGGCATTTCATAACCAGAGAGCTCATGATTATTGCCAGAGAAGGTGGCAAGGGTATTCAAAGCTGATAAAACACACACAGTCCTGACTCAAGTTTTCTCCCTATCAGCTGAAAACAATGTCAGGTTGTACACATGCCAGAAGTCATAGAAATAGAAATTATGAATGGAATTGGAGGAGATGATCTCAGCTACATACACAACAGTATGGAAAGATATTGGCTGTCTCTAACAATGTGTTAAACAAGCCACTGCCACTGAATCTGTATTGGGTAAGAAGGGGTCCACTGAGATTCTTATATTTTAAAAACACTTCACAAAAGGGAATGTGCCAGTTGGTTTTGGCAACTTGATGCAAATGCAGATCAAGCTGCAGAGAGAAAGCATCAGTTGGGGCAAATTCTTGATTAATGATTGATAGCCGTACTACTTCTAGGTAGGTGGTCCTGACTTGTATAAATAAGCAAGGTAAACAAACCAAGGGGAGCAAGCCATGAAGCAGCACTCCTCCATGATCTCTGCTTTAGGTCCTACCTCCAGGTTCCTCTTAAGTTCTTGTTACAACTTCAGTAGTAGATTATGCCTGGGAATCTTAAACTACATAATCACATTCCCTCCAATATCAGTTTTGCTTGGTGTTTTATCACATCAATACAGATCTAGTACAAGAGGGACTTTAAATTCTTTGATCTGTTTTAAAGATGTGACTTCTATTTCTGTAACTGTTTCTTGTATCCTATGACTTTCTAGCAAATTCTTTTGGCCATCACAAGGTTATTTTTCTCTTTTGAGTACAGACATTGTCTGTTATAAAGCTATGGCACGGTCTATGGTGGAAAAACTTCTGTGAACTCTTAGTGGAATGATCCCCTGAAGTATCAAAACAGAAGATATGTATATTTGAGTAAAAGCATTATTGGAATTTCTTCAATAAACTAAAACTCTGTGACTCAGCCATGCTGTTCCTGAGAATTTACCCAAAGAACTCTTAAGTCAACACACAACAGAAGAACCTGCACAATATGCTTATTATAGCACCTACTGCTAGTAAGTTACAGAATTAGCCTGCCAACAGAGGAATGCATAAAGAAAGTGACTGTGTGTATGCATATATATGCAAATATGAATATATATTATATATATATATATGCACAATTGAATTTTATTTAGCCACAAAGAAGACCAAAACTGTATTCTTTGCAGGAAAATGGATGCAATCAGAGATTACTCTGTTAAATGAATTAATTCAGTGGCAAAGTCAAATATCATGTTTCCTCTGACTTGTGAATCTTGGATCCTATACAGTTAGATGACATGGAAGTAGAAGTAAAAAATCCCGATAAAATAAGTACTAACCAGAGGGAAGAGGGGAAATAAAGGGAAGGATCGTCAATGGAATAGAAGTTCAAATACCTTGTATGCTTTTATAAAAACACCGTGTGAACTCAGAACCACATAATAAATACAGCTAATAAAAATTGAAACCATACAATAATATGTAGTGTGATATGATTATCTTTAAAATAGAAAATGAGGAAAGTACAAGGGGAAATGAGATTGACATTTCATTTTAGTTATTTTTTTCTGTCCATGGGTAACTATACTGACTACAAATAAAATCTAAAATACAATGGGGTTACATAAAATGTACACAGAATAATGTTATAATTTTAAATATATGTAAAATTATAACCTATATCACATTATAGGAAAGTTACTGAGAGTCAAATTTTTAGAACAAGAAATTAAGCAGATTAAAGGATGTACGGCAGGCTAGACTCTTTTGCTCATGTCAGTGGAGGTTCATTTACTAAGTGTGAACATTTTAAGATTCATGCTTGATGTTTGATCCTGGGGTTGGACTGAACAGTGGGTCTGAATATCCCTCATTAATTGCATATTCTTTTAGGTGATTTTAATTAGGTCAATGAAGCTTATATCACAGTAAATCTCCTAAATCCAAAGCTAAGCTTTCCAAAGTTTGTCTGCCCTCAGTCATTTGGCACAGAATTGAGGTTCTATAGTTTTTTATTGGTTTGCTTTGTGGTAGTAGGGATCAACTTGAGACCTTGTGAATGCTAAGAAAGTCTTTTTCTTCTCATGTTCACCCTCAGCCTGAGAGTTTTTGAAAGAAAAATGTCTCCTTGTGAAGCCCAGGCTGGTCTTAAACTTATCTCCCTACCTCCACCTCCAGAGTGTTGGGCTAACAGGCATGTGTCACTAGATTGCCAAGTTGTCTGTTTTCAAAAATGAAACACATATCATCACAATTTCTTTAAAAGCCAAATCTTTAACTCTCTGATATTATTCAGCTCTTTAATGAATGAAAACTTTTTTCTCACATTGCTCATGAAAATTTTGTATGTTGTATTCGGCCATCTCAGAGACAGCGTGTACAGTAAGTTAACACTTTTCACTTCACAGTAAATGTGTATAGTGAACTTTGAAAGTATGGAAACAGGGGTTGTAAAGATACCTCAAAATTTAGGAGCCCTTGCTGCTCTTCTAGAAGACCCATGTTTGATTCCCAGCACCCACTTAGTGACTCAAAACCATCCATAACTCCAGTTCTTAGGGATCCAATGCCCTCTTCTGACTTCCCCAGGCATCAGGCATGCACACACACTCATATGCAAAATATTCATATACATAAAATAAAATAATTAAATGCAAAACTATGAAAACAGGTTTTGGACTTGTGCTTAACTGGTAGAATGCTTGCCTTGCATACCCACGGAACTGGGTTTCACCCTCAGCACTTCGCACACGGGGTATATGTGATATGCCTACAGCCCTAGCCCTTGGGAGAAAGAGGAGAGCAGGGGTATCAGGGTTGAAGATCAATCTTGGTTGCGCAGAAACTTTGAAAGCAGCCTGGGATACGACACACCTTGTTTCAAAGTAAAATAGAAGTGTTCAAGTCAAGGACACCTTGCAGCTCTATAGTACTTAGTGGCACTTCATAATGACAATGATCTGTTCAGCCTGACTGCAGTATGATCTAAGAGTTTGTTTGTTTGTTTTGTCATGAGTTAAATGATTGTTTAATTCACACAGAATCTAAAGCATGAAAAAATATATTTCTTGCCTGAAAACTTACCTGAAAATTTTTGGTAAATAATGTATGTTATACTTAATATTTCCCAAATTGAGAACAACTGAAGAAGAAAACAGAATTCTCTATGATGGCCAGAGACATGGTGATATTCAGCTGTAATCTCAACACTTAAGAAGCTGAGACAGGAGTATTGCATGGAGCTCATGAGTGAGGCCCTGTCTAAAAATTCAAGACAAAACAGACAGTAAACTACTCTGGATGCCACACATGTGAGCACACTGTTTCCTGGGGAAGAAATGATTTATAAAATAATAAACTTGCACCATTTCATCCTGGAAGAGATTTACAAAGCTGACCCAAAGTCAATGCAAGCTCAAAGTCACTCCTGGACATGGGCTTCCTGCAGAACTGTGCTCTTCCACAGAGCTGGAGAGGAGAATGTTTCTAAGTAGAACATGTGAGAAAACTTTATACTTCATTCTCAAGTTCATTTTTTTTGGTCTGGGGTATTTTACCAATGGAGTTTTTGACACAGAGGTTCAACGGCCCCCCTCTCATATTTTGCCTTAATTATAGCACTTAAATTGTGTAGTCATTTCCCTTACTTTTTTTTTTTTGATCAGTCTGACAAAGCTTGGATTGAGCTGCATCAGAGCATGAGTGACACCATCAGACTTGTTCATGACCCTCCTGGTAACTCTCAAACCATAGACATCCACTCAGGCCCAGCTTTTAGTCAGGCTTCAACTCAGACTAAGGCTGAGGAATCTACAGAGAAACTCTTTGGTTTAAGCTCTTGGGTCCACATTGTGTTTCTGTCATGGGAGTGCTGACAAGACAGAGTAATTAAAAGCCCACTGAATGTGCCAGAGTTAAGATCACAGACTGTCCTCATTAACAGTTCTTACCTAAGGATACTGCCAAAGAATTCTCCCAAAATCTAGGGGGAGGGAGATTAATAATCCAAGGGAACTATTTATAAATATTTTATATTACAAGTATGATTTTGTTTTAATTCACTAATGATGCCCATAGGAAAATAATTCAACTTAGTAAGTAAAAGTTTAAATACTGTTTTTTTTTTTCCAGTGTGCCTCTCTGTATGCATGAGTGTGTGTTTTAAAGGCAGGGTGTTGGGGGTGGGGTGTCCTCCCTAAATCCAGAGTAGAAAAGGAAGTAGAAAAAAATCAGAGCCATTTTGCTAATTGTCTTTTTCCTGTTGTTTCCATGGTAACGCTGTCTGCCAGACTTCTCTGTGGAGTGACAGTTCAACAATTCACACACTATACCCTTTCAAGTGTAGTGAATGGCCATGAAAGAGGCCGGACGGCACTATTCAGGAAACACATGACATCCACTCAATGCTGCACCTTTCATCCACAGCTTCCAAATTGCAGTTAATTTAATTCTAAACAAATGGCTAAGGGGTACAAATGAGGATTAGAAGGAAAAGAACATCTTGAGCTGTAATGGGGATGGTTTGTGTGCAGAACAATACAGTACTTTCTTCTGTTGCCAAGAAAGCTGCATGCAAAGATGGACTTTCCCTTGGCTCCTGGGCCTTCAGCCTCAACACCCAGAGTGAAGCCACAGCAGAATGCATTTGCAGAAGAATTTCTGTAGGTGCTTCACATGTGGAAGCATAGCAGACAGAATATGAACTTTGTATGTGTTCTATGCAATAAAATACAGGGGCATATCTTCACTGATATATGGGTTTTATGAAGTTCTATTGTCTTTATGTTTTACAACTTCAAAGTCCAGGCTAAGGAAGACAGAAAAAGTTTTTTCTAACAGTATATATGACATTGTGTTTAGACAATCCAAAGCAACAATTTGCTTTCTGTGTTAGAATGCCAGCAAAACAGGGTATAGCCCTTTAAAACACAAAAATAATGAGGAAAGAGGAAAATGTGTCTCTACAAACTGGTTCACAGTATTTAGTTGAAGGAATAATGATAACCATCTGTCATGATCATGCAATTCCTTAAGTGTCTCAAAAGATTCTAGAAAAATCATGTTTAAATTGGTATTTATATGCTTTTTAAATTGAGGAACTATATTTTAACCTGTTGGCTTACTTTATTTATAACAATATCAAGAAAAAATTGCTAAAAATAAAATAGTCATATAACCTTAAAAATTAGCATTTCATGTGATATATTTGCCTTTAAGTCTGTCTGTATTTCCTGTTAAGTTTAGCTGTCTGAGAGACCATTCTTATTTGTACTTACTGATCGATAAAAACTAACCCAATCAAATTGGTTGTTAACATGTCTTCACTGCAGGTGGACTCTTATGTGTGAGTGGGTCTGTAATTTGTCATCAGTGATTTCAATGTGATGATAATGCAATGTGCTTTTAATCTCAGCAAGTTATCTGAGAACCACATCTGTCCATACAGTGTTTCCACTCTACAGTACTTTTAGAAGAGCCTCTTTCCTTTTAGCTCTGGTTTATCAGTTATCAAATAATCTATGAAGAAATAAGACTTGTGAGGATTCTGGCTTTGGACACTTAAAGGATACCACAATCAGAGTACTTTGTTTGTTTGACAAAGGCCTTAACATTCTTTCTTCTACTTCATTTCCTAACATTTAGGATCCCTAGAGTGCACGTCTACAGTTGCTGACATAGACAAAAGCTCATTATTCTTGTGGGCAAGAGCTGGTATCAGATGTTTCCTCGCAAATGAGCTACAACCAGGGCAGAGATTTGGGTGAAGAGACAATACTATTGCTTCTGAATGTTTTGGAATGCTTGTTGAAGTCTTGTGAAAAGAGTGGAAACAGATGCTTTTTGGAAATTCCCAGGAGCCTGATGCTGTCATACCAAGGCTAAGTCTCTGAAAAAGAAAATCTAGCCATGACAGAGCCAAAGAGCTTGACAGTGCCTATATTCCACTCAAGGCCCCAGTAACCCAGTAGTCATAAAGTTGGTATCACTATGGCATTAAGGCAAATCATGGAGATCTCAACTGATAAACAAAAAAGCCTGCAGTCAGTCCCATGGAAGTCCACCTCTGAGGTGTATTGCCCTTCATGGGGGAAGAAAATGTAGCTGTAACCACTGAAATGCAATGTAACCATGTAATTCAATGTAACTGTGAAATTCAAGCAATGTTCTAAATAGGCAGGGGAGGGAGGGATTTATGTTAAAAGCCTTCACATCCTATGCTGGGGAAGCATTCTGAATGAAGGACATCATTAAAAGAAAGTACTGATAAAAATTCAGTCAGGAAACTTAATATGGCAGATGGTGACCCAAACAAATTTCAAGGTAAAAAAAAATAATAATAATAAAGAAATCATTTTAATTATTTATTTTCTCATTTGTATGTGGGAGGGCACATGCATACCTCTCTCTCTCTCTCTCTCTCTCTCTCTCTCTCTCTCTCTCTCTCTCTCTCTCT
>NC_034604.1:4413946-4416236 GCF_900095145.1 Mus pahari | reverse complement strand
TGTGTGTGTGTGTGTATGTGTGTGTGTGTGTGTGTGTACATGGGAAAGTGTCAGAAGTTAACATCTAGTGTCTCTTTCTATCACTCTCCACCTTATATTTGGGACAAGGTTTCTCATTGAACTGCAGCCTCACAAATGCATTAGATTAGTTGATGAGCAAGCCACAGGTATCCTTCTCTCTCCATCTACCCAGTGCTGACACCTAGGCTTGTGCCAAAGCCTTTTACTTGGGTGATCTGGATGCACAGATAGCTTGTTCAGCAAGCACTTTACCAACTGAGCTGATTCTCCAATGCCCAATAACATTCCTTTGAACATTAAAATGTAAACAAGTACCAGAAAAATGTCATGGCACATTGGTTAGTCACTCTATGTGGTATATGTAGACAGCAGGTATTCTAGTTGCTTTTTGTGGTAGTTATAATGTGATGAATGTTTGGTTTACACTACTAATTTACTTAATTATCTCTACATAGGATAATATACCCTAGTACTTTATCTCACATACCTGTATTTGTTTTGTCAGCCCTTGGTTACTTGGGATTTTGTTTTCTATGCAATTTCTTTTCTTTTTTATTATTTAATTTATTTGTTTACATCTCAAATGTTGTCCACCTTCCCAGTTTCACCTCTGCAAGCTGCCTATCCCATTCCCCTCCCCCTGCTTCTAGGAGGGCGCTCCCCCATCTACCCACCCATTCCCACCTCACCACCCTAGCATACCCCTATGCTGGGGCCTTGAGCCTCCATAAGACCAAGGGCCCCGCCTCCCATTGATGCCAGATAAGGCAGTCATCTGATATATCTGCAGCTGGAGCCATGGGCATTAATCCCATCATGTATAATCTTTGGTTGGTGGTTTAGTCCCTGGGAGATCTGAGGGGGCTGGTTAGTTGATATTGTTCTTCCTATGGGGTTGCAATTCCCATCAGCTCCTTCAGTCCTTCCCCTAACTCAGTGCTCAGTCTGATGGTGGGCTGGGAGCATCCACATCTGTACTGATCAGGCTCTGGAAACACCAATCAAGGGACAGCCATATCAGGTTCCTGTCAAAAAGCACTTCCTGGCATCAGCAATAACATCTGGGCTTGGTGTCTGCAGATGGGATGGATCCTTAGGTGGGGCAGTCTCTGGATGTCCTTTCCTTTAGTCTATGTTCCACTCTTAGTCCCTTTATTTCCTTTAGATAGGAACAATTCTAGGTTAAAATTATTGAGATGGGTGGATGGCTCCGTCCCTCAACCAGAGGCTGTGCTTATCTGCTGGATATGGTCTCCACAGGTCTCTACATTTCGGCTAATGTCATCCCCATTGGGTCGTGGAAACCTCTTGCTTTCCTGGCATCTCAGGATGTTTTAGTGGTTTCCCTCAGTTCTCCACCACCACCCCCACTAATACATACCTCCATTCAATTTCCTGATCCTCTGTACTTTTCCTGCATCTCCTCCCACACCTGATTTTGCCCACACTTTTATCTTCCCCCTCTTTTCATCCTCCCAAATCCCTCCATCCCTCTACCTCCCATGATTATTTTGTTCCCCCTTCTAAGCAGGACTGAAGCATCCATACTTTGGACTTCCTTTTTCTTGTGCTTTACATGGTCTGTAAGTTGTATTGTGGGTATTCTGAGCTTTTGGGCTAATATCTGCTTATCAGTGAGTACATACCATGTGTGTTCTTTTGTGACTGGGTTACCTCCCTCAGGATGATATTTTCTAGTTCCATCTATTTGCCTGAGAATTTCTTGAAGTCATTGTTTTTAATAGCTGAGAAATACTCCATTGTATAAATGTGCCACCGTATCTGTATCCACTCGTTTATTGAAGGACATCTGGGTTCTTTCCAGATCCTGGCTATTATAAATAAGGCTACTATGAATATAGGGGAATATGTGTCCTTGTTATATGTTGGAGCATCTTTTGGGTATATGCCTAGAGATAGTGTAGCTGGGTCCTCAGGAAGTACTCTGTCCAATTTTCTGGAGAACTGCCATAGTGGTTGTATCAACTTGTACTCCCCCCCAGCAATGGAGGAGTGTTCGTGGCCATTTGAGATGCCTCAGTTGAGAATTCTCTGTTTAGCTCTGTACTCCCTTTTTTATTTTTTTAAGATTTATTTATTTATTTAAGTTTTGTTGCATTATGATGAGAAAAGATACATAATTTCAATTTATCTGAATTTGTTAACATTTAAAAACAAATTTTGAGTAAATAGACTTACATCACATTCTTCTTTCCCTTTTATACTCAACTCCTCCTGGAGAGCCCCTGCCCCTTTCAAAACCTGCAAT
>NC_034604.1:4410490-4413371 GCF_900095145.1 Mus pahari | reverse complement strand
TTAATGAACATAAATAGATAAAGTCTCTTTGTTTGTTTTGTTTTTAGTAGAGCTTAAAATCTTGGCTCTTACTATAGTGCAAACACAAAATAAGAGTTTTTGGACATTGGAGTTCATTGTAAAAGGCTCTGTACTCCATTTTTTAATGGGGTTATTTAGTTTGCCAGAGTCTAAGTTCTTGAGTTCTTTGTATATTTTGGATATTAGCTCTCTATCAGATGTAGGGATATTTTCCCAATTTGTAGGTTGCTGTTTTGTCCTATTGATGGTGGCCTTTGCTTTCCAGAAACTTTTCAGTCTTATGAGATCCCATTTGTCAGTAGTTGATTTTAAATCCTGAACCACTGGTGTCCTGTTCATGAAATTTTCCCTGGTGCTGATGTACACTTTCTATTCACATACTTTGCCATTTTCAGAAGGCAACATGAAAGAAAAACTGTTGGATTTTCCACATTGAAGAAATTACTGATGGAACTCTTTTTAAAAGTAGAGGGAAGTGAGGATTTCGCATTGACGTATTGACTGTAGTGATGCCTCTTTCCTTTTTAAAGGCTTAAGTGTAACTTCTTCCTAAATATGGTTTATGTAAATAATTTAATTCTAACAGTAGTCACTTGAGGATGGTGTTATTGTAAATCATATCTGACAGGTAAGTAAATTTAGCCTTAACTAACTTATTCATGGTCATAAAACTCAGGATTTGAAACCAAGTACCATGGCTCAAAAGGGCAGAGTCTTTAATATAACTGTTTTATGACTTAACTCTGTTCTTTATTTTATTGTATTTGTTTTTCTGTATTACCACTTATTCTTCACTAAATTGATATTTTCTCTCTCAGTACTGTTTGTATTGGCATTGTCAGGAGTGGGAGGGAGATAAGAGAGGATAGGCTGATTGTCATCAGAATGCATTATTTACATGAAAGAAAGAGCCAAGGAATAAATCTGATTTTAAAAGTTAAAAAAAAAAAACCCACAGGTATCAGAGAGTTAGCTCAGCTTCTAAGAGTACTTACTGCTCTTCTACATGAACTGAGTTCAGTTCCCAGTCCCCATATCACAAATACTTAAAAACTCTATCTCCCAAGGATCTAACACTTCCAAGGATCTCATTTCTCTCTCTCTCTGTCTCTCACTCGCTCTCTTGCACTCTCTCTCTCTCTTTGCCTCAATGAGCACTGGCCTCCATACACATAAATATGCATAATAAAATAAATCATTTAAAAGGATAGAAAAACAAATTAACTTAATTGCAGTAATGGATATAAGAACCTAATCAGTTCTAATCAGTTGTATAAATAACAGTTAGATGTGCTTTTAATGGCCATGTGACTCAAATTGCTTTGACTATACAAGCACATGTGACTGCCTCTCCTTTGTTTTAATTGTCTCACACCTCAGACTTCTAAGTTACTTTCCTTCTAACCCTCAGGCCTGTTTCTGTCAGTATGGGTCTGTTAATGGGAAGCACTCCCAGTCTTATGGTTCCAACTCTCCTTCTGGTATTCTTGTTGAGACAGATGACATCACTGGATTCCCCATCGTGTGAAGGGTATTCCTTCTCCTTACAGATTCTCACAAGATTTTCTCCTGTATGCAATTATTCTTGACCATTTTCTTTTCTACCATTTTTACCTGTCTCACACTATCCATAATACATTCTGAAAACAAGCAAGCAAACAAACAAACAAACAAAATACAAATATACCTACAGCCACCTCCTCCTGTGCTCTGTGTGGTTCCTTTCTGGCATCCTTGTTAATGTCTTCTGCTCTCTCAGGATTGTTTGTAAATGTACTCAAGGGCTCACTTGGTGAATAGGACATTATCTGGGGCATATCCAGGCACCCAGTAATCAGTTTCAATGGTTTGGTTTCTTGTTTCTAGAAATTATATCTTATTTTTTCCTTACCGGATATTTTTATAGTTTTATTCCCTTTTCATTTGTTGGAATAAGAGATTAAAATATTTCTACCCATATATACTCCTTCCTTTCCTCAGATGAATATTTGGTGTAAATTTTCTTTTCTTTTTTCTTTTCTTTCTTTGTTTCTTTCTTTCTTTCTTTCTTTCTTTTTCTTTTTCTTTTTTTCTCCCCCCCCCCATAGGAGTTGTATTTAATATGTGCAAGAGGATTTTTGTGAATTCATGTTTAACTAATCTTAAATACAAGGAGATTAAGAACCCACTGGAAGGAACCTTTCTACAGACAGTGTTTGGTTTGGAGTACTGTTAGCCTTGGAGCACTTTAGCTTCCTAAACATTTTATGATTTCTCTGTATTACAGAACTAGAAGCAGAGGCTGCCCAGACAAAAAGACAGGCTTTTTGATTTGCTCAGTGCTCACCATCCACTGATTTTAGCAAATGTTTAAGATCATGTCAATACTTTCACTTTTATTTTTTACTCTTTATTAGTTTTTAAAAGTGAATTTATCTTATCTATGTATGTATTTTTGAGATGGGGTCTTATTATACTATGTAGCCCTGGATGGCCTGAAACTAGCTATGTAGACCATGCTCATCTCAAATTCACAGAGATCCTTCTGAATGCTGGGATTATTTGTGCACGACCATACCTGGCCTTTATTTAGTTTTAGTGTAGATAAAATTGTCTTCTCATTTCTGTGTTCTGTGACATAGAAATCTTTAATTTGGGGCTGTACTCGCTATTGCAAATGATGAAAAATAAACTTTTTTCTACTTATAGTAATCTTATATAAACAATTTATTTGAAGAATGTTAAAAATATATACACCACATATCACTATATTCTTTTTTATAATTTGTATAATTTTTTATTTTATTTTATTAGAAATTTTCTTTCTTGACATTTCAAATGCTATCCCAAAAGGAATTTATTGTTCCAGTGCACTGGGGTC
>NC_034604.1:4397297-4409171 GCF_900095145.1 Mus pahari | reverse complement strand
TCATGGAATACTTTGGTTTCTCCATCTTTGGTAATTAAGAGTTTTGCTGGGTATAGTAGCCTGGGCTGGCATTTGTGTTCTCTGTCCAGGATCTTCTGGCTTTCATAGTCTATGGTGAGAAGTCTGGTGTAATTCTAATAGACCTGCCTTTATATGTTACTTGACCCTTTTCCCTTGCTTCTTTTAATGTTCTATCTTTATTTAGTGCATTTGTTTTTCTGATTATTATGTATTGGGAGGAATTTCTTTTCTGGTCCAGTCTATTTGGAGTTCTGTAGGCTTCTTGTATGTTCATGGGTATCTCATTCTTTAGGTTTGGGAAGTTTTCTTCTATAATTTGTTGAAGCTATTTGCTGGCCCTTTAAGGTGAAAATCTTCATTCTCATCTACTACTATTATGCATAGGTTTGGTCTTCTCATTGTGTCCTGTAATTCCTGGATGTTTTGAGTTATGACCTTTTTGCATTTTGCATTTTCTTTGATTGTTGTGCCCATGTTCTCTATGGAATCTTCTGTACCTGAGATTCTCTCTTCCATCTCTTATAGTCTGTTGCTGATGCTCACATCAATGATTCCTGATTTCTTTCCTAGGGTTTCTATCTCCAGAGTTGTCTCACTTTGGGATTTCTTTATTGCTTTAACTTCCCTTTTTAGGTCTTGGATGGTTTTGTTCAATTCCATCACCTGTTTGGTTGTGTTTTCCTGTAATTCTTTAAGGGAGTTTTGTGTTTCCTCTTTAAGGACATCTACCTATTTAGCAGTGTTCTCCTGTATTTCTTCAAGGACTTTTACGTCTTTAGCAGCGTTCTCCTGCATGTCTTTAAGTGAGTTATTAATGCCCTTCTTAAAGTCCTCTACCAGCATCATGAGATATGATTTTTAAATTCGAGTCTTGCTTTTCAGGTGTGTTGGGGTATCCAGGATTGGCTGAGGTGGGAATGCTAGGTTCTGATGATGGTGAGTGGTCTTGGTTTCTGTTAGTAAGATTCCTACATTTCTCTTTCACCATCTGGCTGTGGAGTTAGTTGTTATAGTTTTCTCTGGTTGGAGCTTGTTCCTCCTGTGATTCTGTTAACCTCTGTCAGCAGTCCTGGGAGTCCAGCTCTCTCCTGAGTCTCAGTGGTCAGTGTACTCTCTGCAGGCAAGCTCTCCTCTTGTAGGGAAGGTACACAGAGGTCTGGCGTTCAGACCTGCCTCTTGACTGAAGATGTAGACCTGAAACAGGGCCTGTCCCAGAAGTTGTGTCCCCTCTGCAGTTTGCACACTCACCTGCACAGACTAGTCTTTGAGGGACCCTGGACACAATATGGCTCTCTCACCTGCTCTGGCCAACAGAGCTTTCCTGGATGGCCACCTTTCCTCTGGCAGGGAAGGTGCCCGGATGTCTGGAGTCTGAAACAGTGTCTGTCCCAGAAGCTGTGTTGCTTCTGTCTGTCCCAGAAGCTGTGTCACTTCTGCAGTCCACCCTCTCACAGGAGCCAACTGAAGCCTGGGCAACCCGGAGCAAAATTAGTTCCCTTACCAGCTCTGGCAGTGAGAGCCCTCCAGGGCGGACACCTCTCCTCTGGCGGGATGGTGTCCAGATGTCTGGAGCCAGAAGCCGGGTCTCATATCACTATATTCTTATACGGTTATGAAAATAATTTGAGTTCAATGTTAATGAAGGAGGAGGAAAGGTAAAGGTGTCCAGAATTTCATCTGGGGCCTTTCAAAGGATTCTCTGCGAACAACTGAAATGAGTTTGAAGCAGAGTAGCAGTGGGTCAGTCCTGATGGGAATCAGACTGTCCTGCCTAGACTTAGCTGTTGAACAGATAGCACAGTCAATGATCTAAGGAACACAGGGCCCCCAATGGAGGAGCTAGAGAAAGTACCCAAGGAGCTGAAGGGATCTGCAAGCCTATAGGAGGAACAACAATATGAACTAACCAGTACCCCCTGACCTGTGTCTCTAGTTGCATAAGTAGCAGAGGATGGCCTAGTCAGCCATCAATGGGAGAAGAGGCCCTTGGTCTTGAGAAGATCATATGCCCCAGTACAGGGGAATGGCAGGGCCAGGAACTAGGAGTGGGTGGGTGGGTGAGCAGGGTGGGGGGAGGGCATAGGGGGCTTTGGGGATAGCATTTGAAATGTAAATGAAGAAAATATCTAATAAAATTTTTTAAAAAGGAATACTGTGTTACTGATATATATATATATATATATATATATATATGTGTATATATATATATATATATATATATATATATATATATATATATATATGTTGTAGTTTCCTTATTCACAGTGTACAAAGCTCAATACACTACCTTCCCTCCCCTTCTCTCTCTTCCCTCCTCTCCCTTCCCCTCCCTTCCATTTCTCTCCCTCTCTTCCTTTTCTCCTCTTCCTCCCTCCCCATCTCCCTCCCTCCATCTCTTTTTCTTTCTTCTTCTTTTTTTCTTTTTTAAATTTTGAGACAAGGTTTCTCTGTATAACCCTAGCTTCCTGGAATTTCCTCCATAGATCAGGCTAATCTTGAATTTAGAGATCTACCTACCTCTGCCTCCAGAGTGCTGTGTATTAAAAAATGTACCACATGCCTGGCTTCAGTGACACCTCTAATGTATCAGGATACAATTTTGCATACCTCAAAACCAGAAGAAGAAATAGATAAGAGAAAAAATAGATAATAAAAACAAATGTAAAATAGACCCACAGGAAATCCAAATTATAATTCATTATACAGACTTTGGTGTACTTATAATTAGTATATGGACAAAATTAAATGCTAGAATGTCAAATGTAGGAAAGACTGCTAAAAAGTAGAAGAATCAGGTATTCAAAACATTAACATGTTAACGTAAACGTTTCATGGCAGAGTGGAAGCCAGGGGGATGGCCAATCTGGATCTGAACTGAAAACGTATTGCAGTTTTAAAGGATGAAGCTGCAAAATGGGGTGGGAGATGAGTGAGCTGCAGGGTCATCCAATCATGTTTTGATACTGAGGGTTAAGAGGCTGGGCCTCTTCCAGGAAACTTGGTTCCAAAGCCCTTAGCTCATCCTCCTAAACATTAGGTCTAGACCTCAGACTGATAACAGGACAAAGGAGCAGGTCAGCTGCATGTAGTTAGTGCACAACAGGCAATTGGTTATATATTTGTGTAACTTATGTGCTTTAGTTATATTGCAGCAATTTCTATATTCTCAACCTGTTAACAAACAATTAAGAAAACATTTGGAGAAGTGAGATAGGTGTTCATTCCTTGGCCTGGGAACATGAACTTGTTTGACTCTGCCAGCAAGGTAATTGTTCAGCTATTGGGAAATTCCCAGCTCCCCTAGGGTCTGGGATCTTGAGTTTAATTTCTCCCGGTGACTAAGTGGAGTCTGAAAATGAAATGTAGTACTTAGAATAAGTTTCTTTTGGTTGTTCACAACAAACATGTAGCAATTGGAGCTAGGTGCTCAGTAAATATAATATGTAACTAACACAACTAAAGGGAATAGGATACAGAAAGGCAGATCAGAAAAAATATTCAGACAAGCTTTAGAAAGTTAAAATGGTAGCAGGTGTTTCTGTGAGGTTGCAAAAGAGTGACAAATAGAATTGGGTACAAAAACGTCTTGAAGAGACAAACTGTTTTATAATATAGATAAAAGGCAAGAACCAAGCAGCTCAAAAAGATATTGCAACAGAAACAGAATGGTCATCACATCAATGACTGTGTTACTTAATCAATTTTGAGAAAAGCCTTAGGTAAATACCCAGAAAAAATTCTGATCATTACAGTTATTATTAGAAATGTATCCCCAGATAGAAAATTCTGGGAGAATGGTCCTGATCAAGGCCCATCTCTTTTTCAGTATTTAATATTTAATAAATGCTTTCTTTAAATTTGCCCCCAATAAGAATGTTGCTCTTAGACAATTTAGTTGAGAATTTTGGTGAATTAACCTAGAAAAAGTATGTAATAGTATACTTTCTAAGATTGGTTTTAAATATTAACCTCTTACAGTTATGTATTATTACATATTGCTGAAATCTGGAACTATTACAAATGGTTGGGTACACCTAGTAGATATAGCAACATTGCTCCAGTTCCCCAACAGGATGATGAGTAACTCTTCCCCTCTTCGTATTTCTCCCATTCTGCTGCAAGTACATCCACTTCCATCCCACCTTCCCTGCATTGGGTACCAATGAATTTATGAAATTCTTAGACAAATGGATGGATCTGGAGGGTATCATCCTAAGTGAGGTAACCCAATCACAAAAGAACACACATGGTATGCACTCACTGATAAGTGGATATTAGCCCAGATGCTCAGAATCCTTCTTAGAAGGGGGAATAAAATACACGTGGAAGGAGTTAAGGAGACAAAGTTCAGAGCAGAAACTTAAAGAATGACCATCCAGAGACTGTCCCACTTGGGGATCCATCCCATAAACAACCACCAAACCCAGACACTATGGCAGATGCCAACAAGAGCTTGCTGATAGGAGCCTGATATAGCTATCTCCTGGGAGGCTCTGCCAGTGAGTGGCAAATACAGAAGTGGATGCTCGCAGTCATCCATTGGATGGAGCACAAGATCCCAAATGAAGGAGCTAGAGACAGTACCCAAGGAGATAAGGGGTTTGCTTCCCCATAGGAGGAACAACAATATGAACTAACCAGTACCCCTAGAGCTCCTTGGGACTAAACCATCAGTCAAAGAAAACACATGGTGGGACTTGTGGCTCTAGCTGTATATGTAGCAGAGGATGGCCTAGTGGGTCATCAATGGGAGGAGAGGTCCTAGGTCTGTGTAGGTTCTATGCCCCAATATAGAGGAATGCCAGGGCCAGGAATGGGAGTGGGTGGGTTGGGGAACAGAGGGATGGGGGAAGGGATAGGGAATTTTTGGAGGGAAACCTAGGAAAGTGGACAACATTTGAAATGTAAATAAAGAAAAAAATATATAGTTCCCTCTTCTAGTTCCTACAACAGCACTGACAGCAAATCTAAGCCTTCTCCCTAAAGGTTAATGAATGCCTAAAAATCAGTAATTGTGTTGCCTCAAAACCTTCTTACTTTGCTGCTATTTAAAAATCCTAAATCTAGATACGTTTGGACAAAAAGAGAGCTTATTTGTTTTTGGAACCATACATAAATGCACTCATTTTCACAATACAGCTTTTGTTTTAAAACTTGTATCTGTTTTCTCTAATCATAATCAGTTTACTAAATTCCTATCATAGGATACAACAATAATATAAATGATGATTTGTAATGGCAGACCCATTGCAAAAGTCTTATTTTTTCTGTATCAGTTTGGTGTCAAGATAACGACAGAAACTTCTGTTAGTGTGCTAGTGTTTTTTTGATTTGTTTTGTCTTGTTTGTTCTAAGTCTGAAAAGAAATGAGAAGCACAATGACAGTGAAACATGCTTGTTTATTCAAGTTGGTTCTTTGACACTTTTCTTCCCTACATATGATACATTCTGATTATCCTCTTTCTCATCCTCTTCTTTTCTTTACTCACCCTCAGCAACCCCTAGCTTCTTCATTCTATGCCTCTGCCCCTGATTCCTGACTTTTGTTTGTGACCTATCTAATTTAGTCAAGTCCATTTATTGAGCACTAGGTTGGGATTCTCCATTGTAGCCTGGTGGGGTCACCAGTGGATACACAACCCAAGGCAAGGAGGACTCCCTCTTTGTGATTTAAGATAAATCTGCTTCCTGGCCAGAAAGCAATTATAGAAACTAAGCTGTGGATGATGATTGTGCCCTTGGCAGAGACAGAGTGACACCATGTGGAATTAAAGAGAATACACAGACAGCCTGGAGCTGGAAGCAAGTGGTTTTGGGAAATCAACACTGAAGATATGAGTTAAAAGCAGGTAGGGACAGCTGGGGAAGCCAAAGCAGTGAGGGTGGACTACACAATGGATATGATGCACCTCTGCAAAACAAAGAGCAAGGCTCCTGATCGCATGCCATCTATCATATACAGTGAAACTTGCCACTCAGAAGTGCTTAAGAAATGCCTGTTATGCCCTGATCTTCATTTGTTTATTCATTATACTTAATCTTTGGGAAAGAAGAGACTTCAGTATTCCCTTTTCTATTTTTCCTTTCCCCCTTTTCCCTCCCAAAGTCTCCCTTCTTCCCTTTTCTCTTCCTTCATTTTTCCTTTCTTGCCTGCCATTTTCATTCATTTTCTTCCCTTCCTTTTTTCCACCTTCTGTTAACCTGTCCCTCCCACCTTCCCTGCCTCCCTTCCTTCCTTCCTCCTTCTTCCCTACTTTTCTCTTGCCCCTTCCTTCCCTCCCTCTCTCCTTTCTTCAAATATGACAATGTTTGTGCTGAGCTCTAAATGAAAAATTGTAAGCAAATAGAAACTTAAATCTCTGTTTTAACTCAGTTCTTAAAAACCCCGCTTGAAAATCATATTTCTTAACAATATTTGTAAAACCATATTTAGTGAGCCAAAGAGATGCCTCAGTAGGTAAAGGTACCAGCCATCAAGCCTGACAACCTGAGGTCAATCTCCAGTACCCAGAGGTGAGCTCTAGAAGCCCACTTTATCTGCTTTCACACAGCTTGGAATAGGATGACCAAGGCATCAGGAATACTGAGGACAGACTAAGAGTAAGTACCACACAGGCAGGGAGTGAGTAGAAACCAGATGCAGACTCATGGTTGGCACTGGGAAAATGATACGAGGGTATCCCTGACACAAGACTCTCTGTGACTCTCCTTTTCTTTCCATTTCTATTTTTATAAATGTAAAGACTTCTTATTGTAGCAAAGTAGGCAGAAATGGAGAATATCTTTAAGGACAACAGCAAAGTGAGGCAGATACTTTTAAATCCATGAGACTTAACTATATTTTGTAAGAAAATTTAAGAAACACTTGATTGTTGGTCTGTTCATTTTACATTGTAGAGATATTCGTGTAAAACAGGAAAAAGAAAAAGAACTACCATAAAAATTTTAGCATCACTGAAGTGATGTTATTTTTGTTAGAGTGTTATCAACAGTTATTTAACTTACTAAGTGCCATTCAAAAAGTTCGTTAGCACCACACAGAGACTGTACTTACAGACCTGCATATTTGAGGTTTACCAAGTGATTGCAGAATAGATGACAAAGACAGCAACTCTCACTGGGGCAGATTAACTGATCATTAAGTAGCAGCTTGGGATTCTATTTGGCTGGAAAACAAAAGTGGCCAGTGTTGCAAGTTGTGTACAGGACATATTGGTCATTAGTAGAGTTCAGTATAAAGTAAGACATTATCTTTCCCTACATGCTTTCTCAGTCCAAAGGGCAAACGCAATTTCTAGTTACCTCTGTACTTTCAGAAGTAGAGATGCCTTGCGGGGCAAAATATAGGATTCCAGAGTCATAAGTGTGCAGTCTCATTGGAACACAATGAAAAAGAATGGCTGCCCTTACTTTAGAAGGGCAGAGTTCCGGACACAACTCACTGCAGGGAGGGAACATAGGCAATCATTGCTGACAGTTACTGACATTTCTTTCTGTTTCAGATTTTGGAAACATCTTTTTTTTATTTTTCCTTTCTGTTTTTAGTTTAGTTTAGTTGTTGTTAAGACAAGGTCTCCAATGTACTGTACAGCTAAGAATGACTTTGAACTCTTGATATGTCCTCCTCCACCTCCAAAGTGCTGGGATTACAAGTGTAAACCACCACACTTAGCTTTTGGAAACACTGTCTCATTCTGTAGTCCAGCTTTGTCCCCCACTGCACAATCCTTTCAGCCTGCCCCCTGCCCCTGCACCACTCCACAATACTCTGCTAGTCATCTGAGCAGGTCATGCTCTTCCCTGCCTGGATCCTTCTAGCTTTCATATCTGGATTGCTGCACAACCCAATGGGTGGCTTCCCAATCCTCTAACAAGAATGTTAAGCAGCAACTTGAGTTACATTGTCTCAGATAAAAAGTTAGGGTGCCCTCCATTCTCTTTCATGGATCTTGTTCTTTCTCAGATCTTCTGTTTAGGGTAATGATAAAGTAGTTATGAATGGGGTATAAAGACAGTCAATGGATGATCTACAAAGTTGTGCATTTTTCTGCTTACAATAGTATTAGGTCTACAGGGTTCATTTAGCTGCAGAAAGTGGATGTATTTGTCCAAATTCTAAGTTGCTTTGAAAAGAAAGTCTGTTGTTCCAGCCTTACTCTTGGACATGGGAAAACAAAGCATTGCTCTAAATACTCTTTTTATCCTATATTCCTGCATCCTGTATGTCTACATTCATTCCTTCTCTGATAAGGTATTTACTCAATTAGTATATCATTTGAACCTGACTCTAATTTCTATCTTTTTATTTGATAGCGATATTTGTTGAAAAAGTTAATAGCTACATATGCATAGATACATAGAAATACTTTATCTCACAGCCATTGTACGATTAGACTATACAAACAAAAATCCCATGAATTCTAAACTAATTGGGTATACTCTTACTTTTATTTTTAAATCATTCTAAACCAACCTCTGCCAGCCCTGGATGGTATTAGGGTCATGGGAAGAGGTAGGTGGTATCTACCCTCAGATCAGCATTGAGGTTTATATTTCGAAGGGTAATATTAAAGAAATTTAAATTATCATCGTAGGAGGCAGAACCGGCAGAGGTGAGCTGCATGCTATATCCCCAAAGCTCTAATATCTTCTCTCCTGAGAAGATCTGGGCCCCAGAAAAGCACAAGTTAAACCCTAACCCACTCTTTCAGGTCTACCTGGGGCACAACCAGCAAAAATGAGTTGCACTCAGTCCCCTATGCCCCCATCATCATACCCACAGCTCTGCCTCCCATCTTAAGAAGGCCTTCAGGGCCCTAGGAGCATTCATTTCCATCTGGGGCACAGTCAACAGAGGTGAGGAGTATGTTCTTCCTTGAACTCCACAGTCAGGCCCTTGGCTCTGCCGGCTTGCACAAGGAATCCTGAGAGTATCAGAAACATTCAGTCAACACCAGGGACAACCATATAGTTAAAGGACAACATGAGAACCCAATCAACAAGAGCCAGGGAGCCCAGCTACAGGAAGCCCTAGGCATCCTAAGACAGCTGAAGCATGAGAAGATAACCTTAAATCCAATCTAATAAAGATAATAGAGGTCTTCAAAGAGCAAATGAATAAATATCTTAAAGAAATACATGAAAATACGAACAGGTGAAGGAAATTAATAAAAAGTTTAACACCTGAAAATTGAAATAAATGCAATAAAGAAAACATGAACTGAGATGGAAAACCTAGGGAAGAGAACAGGAACAGATGCAAGCATCATCAACATAATTCAAGAAACGAAACAGAGAGTTTCAGGAATAGAAAATACATTTGAAAAAATAGATATATCAGTCAAAAAAATGTTAAATCTAAATTCTCATTCTATATAAAACCTGTGAACTCACATACCTTTTAATGCTTACTGATATCTGACAATTAATACTGCAATTCATTTCTAACAGTTCTCTTCTTTTCTTTGCCTGCTCTAACTTGCCAGATAAGTTGAAGAGGAGGTATTTCAAAGCCAGCCAAGCAAAAGGCTAACAGGAAGTTTAGCAAATTTCATACAGACCTTAATGTGTCAGTCTTTTAACATTTATTATCACAAATGAATTCTCTAAAGGACATGAGATGTGGGTATTGATAAATTTTAGTTTCAGCATCCATGGGGCGCTGCACCAGTGACTATGATGACTTAAAGACATATCAATAGCTTGAGATGTGAGATCAGACAGTCCTGGACCTAAGCTCAGCCTAGGGAGACTCTAAACTCTCCAGAATGTATTACCAATGCCTCACAACCAGCATCCCTTCAAAAAAGTGCAATGAAATTTAATTACATTGGTATCATAATTGTTCTAAACTAAATTGATATATTTTAAGTTTAAGAAAATAACTGAGTTAATCAAGTAATGATTCATGAAGCAAACCTGAGCTAAAGACTTTTTCCAGAGAGGAACCAGCTTTCTTTTATTCCAGCCCATCTTGGGTTGCCAGGTAAAATAATACCCAGATTTATGTGGTTTTCAGTGAATGACCTCCCTAAGAAATTCCAGGGAGTGATTTACTTTTATTTTATAAATACCAAGCTCAAAGAAAATTGAACACTAATTAATAGCACTTGGTTTAACATTCAGCAAACTGCAAAAGCAGAAATATAAACTCTGGTAAAACGATGCAGTAATTTGTATGGAAAACGTGTTAAAATTTTATGTCTGTTAATATAGAGGCTATTTTTTTTATTCTTCAAGACATTAGCCATAGAGAGAGCAAATCTCTGAAAGGATCTAAATGACAAATGTCTTTATTTAAGAGCAACTTTTCTATTGTCTTCTTTAACTCAAATATTCCAGAAAACTAGAGTTCACCTCAAATGGCTAGAAATCCTCCAGAATGAGGGCATCAATGTTGATTACTACTAAATTGAGTAAATCTTGTAAAAAGGGGCCCAAACAGTATTAAGCCACTTTATTTTCATCCCTCTTAGAGCACTCTTTGTTTTTTAGCCTTTATAGGTTTGTATATTATAGCATTATTATTATTACTTAACAGCTAATGTCCAGTTAAAAGTGAGTTATTTTTCTGTTTCCCTCTAAATTTCCTTATATCATTTTTGAAAAGACTAATACTCCATTGTGTAAAAGTACCAAATTTTCCATATCCATTCTTTAGTTGAGGGACATCTATGTTGTTTCCAGCTTCTGGATATTATAAGTAAAGTCACTAAAAACAGAGGTGAGCAAGTGCCTTTGTGATAGGATGGAATATCCTTTGGATATAGTCCCAAAAATGGTATAGCTGGGTCTTGAAGTAGATCAATTCCCAAGTTTCTGAGGAACTGCCATATTGATTTCCATAGTGGCTGTTCAATTTTGCACTCCCACCAGCAATGGAGGGGTGTTCTTGTTGCTCCTGGATTTCACTTGAAGTTTTTTTTTTTTGTTTTTTGTTTGTTTGTTTGTTTGTTTGTTTGGTTGGTTGGTTGGTTGGTTGGTTGGTTTTTTTGAGACAGGGTTTCTCTGTGTAGCCCTGACTGTCCTGGAACTCACTTTGTAGACCAGGCTGGCCTTGAACTCAGAAATCCGCATGCCTCTGCCTCCCAAGTGCTGGGATTAAAGGCGTGCACCACCACGCCCGGCCTCACTTGAAGTTTTTATCTTAGCTATTCTTACACTATTAAGTGTAAGATGGAATCTCAAAGTAGGTTTCATTTTTGTTTCCCCAATTATAAAGGATTTTGAACATTTTTTGTTTCTTAGTCATAACAGATTTCTCTATTGAGAATTCTCTTGTTTAAATCTGTACTGCATTTTTTAATTGAATTATTTGGTATGTTGATGTCTAGTTTCTTGAGTTCTTTATGTTGTTTATTAGTACTCTCTCAAAAGTGGAATTGTAAGAATTCCTTGATTTTGTAGTCTGCCATGCATTTAATCTTATGGACAGTGTCCTTTGCTTTACATGAGCTTTTTAGTTTCATGAAGTCTCATTTATTAAATATTGTTCCACAAATTTTTATCAGGTTCAGTGTATCTCATTTTATGTTGACCTCTTTGAGTCTCTTGTACTTCAGCTTTGTTCAGGGTGTGAGAAACACGGATCTATTTGCAATCTTCTACATGAAGAGATCCAGTCAGATTAGCATTATTTGTTGAAGATGCCTTTTTTCCCAATGTTATTCTGGTTTCTTTATCAAAAACTAGGTGTCCATAAGTATACAGATTTATATCTGGGCTTTCAATTAATTCATCAACATATGCTTTTATGCTAATACCATGAGATTTTCTTTATTATTATTATTATTTTCTTTATTCACATTTCAAATGCTATCCTGAAAGTTTCCTATACGCCTCCCCCCACCTCTG
>NC_034604.1:4390652-4396722 GCF_900095145.1 Mus pahari | reverse complement strand
TGTTTTTAATAGCTGAGTAGTACTCCTTGTGTAAATGTACCACAGTTTCTGTATCCATTCCTCTATTGAGGGACATCTGGGTTCTTTCCAGCTTCTAGCTATTATAAATAAGGCTGCTATGAACATAGTGGAGCATGTGTCCTTATTACCAGTTATACCATGAGATTTTAATACTATAGCTTTGTAATTCAGTTTAAAATCAGGTATGGTGATCCCTCCAGAAGTTCTTTTTATTGTTTTATTATTCAGAATTGTTTCAGCTATTCTGGCTTTAATTTTTTATATGAAGCTGAGTATTGTTTGATCCAGATGTATAAAGAATTGTGTTGCAAATTTGATGGGAATTGCATTACTGTGCAGATTTATTTTTGCAGAATTCTCATTTTTACTATGTTGATTCTACCAATTCATAAGCACAGGAGGTCATCCCATCTTCAAATATCTTCTTCAATTTCTGTCTTTAAATATTTGAAGTTCTTATAATTGTCTTTCACTTCCTTAGCTGGAGTCACCCCAAGATATTTCATAATATTTAAGGCTATCTTGAAAAGTATAGTTTCACTAATTTCTTTCTCATTTTGCCATCCTACTAGTATGCATCCTACTAATTTGTCTTGTTTTGATGCAATTTTATTTGGTTTTGTTTCTGAGTTAATCTTGTATTCAGACACTTTGATAAATGTGTTTATCAGCTGTGAGATTTCCCTTGTAGGACTTTGGAGGCCACTTATTTATACTATCATATCATTTGCAAATAGTGACACTTTGACTTGTCCCTTTCCAATTACTATTCCTTAATCTCCTTCAGTTGTCTTATTGCTCAAGCATTATGTTGATTAGACATCAAGAAAATGGATAGCCTTGTCTTGTTACTGATTTTAGTAGAATTGTTTTCATTCTATTTGATATTGGTTATAGGCTTTCACTAAATTGCCTTTATTTTTTTTAAGTATGTCCCTTCTATTTCTACTCTCTTCAAGACTTTTATCATGAAGTGGTATTAGATTTTGTCAAAGGACTTTTCAGCATCTAATGAAATGATTATTTTCTTTCAGTTTATTTATATCATGGATTAAATTGATTGCTCTTTGTATTTTGAACTGAAAGATCCTGAGAGAGAGTGAAAAATTATTTAAGCCTCTAGACTTGTGTCCAAAATAGACCTCACTAATGGCCGGGAGTAAAGGTTTAATTCACCCCACTGTTCCAGGATGTACTAACCACAAAGTAGAAGTTTAACTTGACCCATTGTTTCAGGAAATGTTTGTACAGAATACTCTAACCGTCCCTTGAACCCGTTATGCTTGCCAAATGACAGGTGTTTGTGGTTTCTGCCTTTATAAACCCCTAACCCCTTGAGCTCAGGGTCGACTCCTCTATCCCCAGTGCACTGGCCTTTCCCGAATAAACCTCTTGCTGTTTGCATCAAGATTGGTCTCTCGTGAGTTCTTGGGCATCACGTTATCCTGAGACGTGAGTGAGGGTCTCCCTGTTCCAGGAGTCTTTCAGAACCATCCATTCATCTCTGGAATGAAGCCTACTTTTAGTTTAAATGTCTGCTTCTATTTCACTACTTGTTATATGTCTGTTTAATTTGTTCTTCTGATCTTCATTTAACTTTGGTAAGTGGCACCTTTTGAGAAAATTATCTATTTCTTTTAGGTTTTATGCAGTACAGGTTTTAAAGTATGAACTAATGGTACACTGGATTTCCTCAGTGTTTGTTATTATGCTTCCTTCTTCACTTCTGATTTTGTTAATTGGGATATTGTCTTTGTATGAATTAATTACCTCTTAATTTCTGTTTTTGTTGCTGTTGTTATTGGTTGTAGTAATGTGGCCTGCTGCAGACTGGCCTCAGTCAGCCCCCTTCAATCTGAGGGAGAAATCAGGGTTCCGGTTACAGGCAAGCAAGGAGTCGGCATAGATTACAAACAGACACGGACACAGAGAGAGTGTGTATCTGAATGTAATGTGTCAAAGTGAGCATCAGTCTTATATATTACAGAAAACAGAGAAGTTAAGTGATACATTAAGGCCATCCAAGATACATTGAAGTTATCTGAAGCAAAATTACTTTTACAACAAAACAGAAGAATGCATACTAAAAGCTAACAGGAACCAACGGGGATCAAAAGTAGCCACACCTAAGGTCAGCTTAATCTTAGAAGCCAGGGTCAAGGGCTTCATGCCCTTGCCATAGTTCCAATTCTAGTCTATTGTATAGTCCACCTTCNCCCTAGGCCATTGTAAATTCCTGTGTATAGGAGTGACTCAGCTATCTATAGTTCTAAGTATTTACTCTAGTTCCTTCTTAGACCACAACCTTCCTTCTTCCTAGGTCATTGTAAATTCCTGTGTATGGGAGTGACTCTGCTATCCAAGCCCAAGGTCGGCTCAAGGACTGCCTAGGACATTGGAACACTGGTGGAGGCTGATATAACTTAGCTATATGTCAAAATCAATCCTTAGAGAATCTTATAACAAAACTATATTGAGGGAAAGCACACAGATCTGTTTACCAGCTAAAGCAAGGACATTAAAGCAAGAACATTTTTGGAGCATTCATTTTACAGGATGTCACGGTTCCAGAAGACTAAGTTTCCATGAACTTTTCACCTCAGGACTGTGTCCAGGTTTTTGGGTCTGTCACGCAGAGTCACTGCTGGAGTGAGTGTGGCATTGGCCATTATGCCAAAATTTGCCTCTTTTAGTCCAATAAAAGGCTCTTTGTTTTATAATAATAAAATATATACAATAAAAACAATTATAGAAAAATAAGGTAAGACTTACATTCACAATGTCCAGTCCACATATCCTTGGCAAATTTTGCAGAAAGTATTACATTATCTATCCATTCTTAGTGAGTTCAGAGGTCTGTACCTAAATAAATTTTTATCCCAACTTGCATTACCAACTTAAAACACCTTCTTAGACCTAAAAACATTTTTTTTAATCTTAAAGAACTTAAAACTTACTACACATGTCCTTTAGTGTCTGACTTACCTCACTCTGGATATTTTCTAGTTCCATCCATTTGTGTACAAAACTCATGATATTCTCATTCTTATAGTTGAGTAGTATTCCATTCTGTAAATATATCACATTTTCTGTATCCATTCTTCCAGTGTGGGGCATCTGGTTTGTTTCCAGCTTCTGGGTATCATAAATAAGGCTGCTATGAACATAGTGGAACATGTGCCTCTGTGGTACGGTGGGACATCTTTTGAATATAGGACCCAAAAGTGGTATAGCTGGGTCTTCAGGTAGATCTATATCCAATTTTCTGAGGAACCTCAAGATTGATTTCCAGAATGGTTTTACCAGTTTGCAATCCCACCAGCAATAGAGGAGTGTTCCTCTTTCTTTACATGCTCACCAGCATGTGCTGTCACCTGAGTTTTTTTATCTTAGCCATTCTTATTGAAGTAAGGTGGAATCTCAGGGTTGTTTTGATTTGTGATTCCCTGATCACTAAGGATTTTGAACATTTCTTTAGGTACTTCTCAGCCATTCGAGATTCCTCTGTTGTGAATTCTTGATTTAGTTCTATACCGCATTTTTATTGGGTTGGTTTTTTTGGGGGGGGGTTGTTTTGGGTTTTTGTTTGTTTGTTTGTTTGTTTTTTGGTGGTTAACCTCTTGAGTTCTTTATATATTTTGGATATTAGCCCTCTATTGGATGTGGGGTTAGTGAAGATTTTTTCCCAATCTGTAGGTTGCTAGTTTGTCCTATTGACTATGTCCTTTGCCTTACAGAATATTTCCAGTTTCATGAGGTCCCATTTATCAATTCTTGATCTTAAAGCCAGAGCCATTGGAGTTCTGTTTAGAAAATTTCCCCATGTGCCATTGAATTCGAAGCTCTTTTCCACTTTCTATTCTATTAGATTCAGTATATCTTGTTTTATGCTGAGGTCCTTGATCCACTTGGATTTGAGCTTTGTACAAGGTGACAAATACATATTCATTTTTGTTTATCTACATACAGACTGCCAGTTAAACCAGCACCATTTATTGAAGATGATTTCTTTTTTCCATTGTATATTTTTGGCTTCTTTGTCAAAGATCAAGTATCTGTAAGTGTGTGATTTTACTTCTGGGTCTTCAATTCTATTCCAATGATCAACCTATCTGTCTCTGTACCAATACCATGGAATTTTTATCATTATTGCTTTGTAGTACAACTTGAGGTTAGGGATGATGATACCCCAGAAGTTCTTTTATTGTTAAGAATTGAATGTGAGAGTATAACTATCTAGTCTTCAACACCATCAGAAAGTAGAGAAGAAACAAATATTACCTGAGTATGCAGAAAGGACAGGAAAAAAGCTTTCAAAACTATCGAAATGGGAGAGAAAGTAGGCTGCCTGGACATTCCTTCAAGGTTCCTCTATAACTAGAGCATCAGTTTTCAGCTTTCAAGCCCAGTATATCTGACAGACTTTTTTTGAAATTTCAATACAGTGGTTTGTCACCTTACTACTTTTCTGTATGAACTCTAAGTGTTAAACGACAACAAAGCAGTCACAGATTTGAATCCATCTTCTCCTCTCTGTCTCTCTGTCTCTGTCTCTCTGTCTCTCTGTCTCTCTGTCTCTCTGTCTCTCTGTCTCTCTCTCTCTCTCTCTCTCTCTCTCTCTCTCTCTCTCTCTCTCTCTCTCTCTCTCTCTCTTGCTTTCACCCTCTTGCTCTTGCTATCTCTGCCTTTGAAACTAACTATTATTGGTTCCATTTGATTCATATTGATTCAGATAGATTAAGGGAGGCTCAACTTTCACTTGCTTCTCTCAAACTCATTCTCTGCTTCTCACTATTTCCCATTTAATCTATTCATAATTCCTGTGTATTGACATCACCTACTGTTTGCAATCATAGTGTATATTTCAAAGCTCTGGGAAATCTGGAAGTTAAAATATTCTTCGATAAGAATAATTTACTGAATATTGAATTCTGGTTCTGTATTGTTTAGAAAATAAAATTTTATCAGAAATAGACCTTCCTTTCAGAGAATTTAATCAAGAGAATTTTACCTTAATCCAGGTAAAGGCAACATCTAGAAAGAAAACAATCAAAACATGATTTGATTGGCTCATTCATCCAATGAGTCTCGTATCATCATACAGAATCAGTGAGCTTCTGCTCCAAGAAGACATTTCTCAAGTTAGCAGACAATCATATTGGGTCCTTAAAAGGTTAGAATATTGTTTGAGAAAAATTTTGAGCAAGAAATATCTTGAGTGCGTGGACAGGAAGAGGGCAGCCTGCAGAAGCGACACAGCTACTGGGAAAGACTCCTTATTTGGCTTCAGTCATCTGGCAGCTTTCCTGCCTGAGGAGGGGTTCCCGCCCAGGAGGGGTCTCAAGGCCTGAGCCAGTAGGAGAGCCTTCTTTGCTCCGGGGCACTGCCAGGGAGAGGGCGGCCTGCAGAAGTGAAACGGTATCTGGGAAAGATCCCGTTTCTGGTTCCAGTAATTCGGTGCCTTTCCCACCCGAGGAGGGGTGTCTGCCCGGGAGCAGTCTCGGGGCCTGAACCAGTAAGAGGGCCATCTTTGCTCCAGTGCACTGCCAGGGAGAGGGCAGCCTGCAAAAGCGACACAGCTTCTGGGAAAGATCCCATTTCTGGCTTCAGTCATCCAGCACCTTTCCTGCCTGAGGAGGGGTGTCCACCTGGGAGGAGTNTCAAGGCCTGAGCTGGCAGGAGAGCCATCTTTGCTCCAGTTCCCTGAGGCTCCAGACTGCTCTGGCAAGAGTGTTGACCTCAGAAGCTACAGAGCTTTGGGACAGACAGAAGCAACACAACTTCTGGGACAGATCTTGTTTCAGGCTCCAGAAATTTGGGCACCTTCCTCCCCAGAGGAAGGTGTGAGCCACCTGTGAGGGCTCTGTCTGCCAGAGAAGGTGAGAGAGTCATATTGTGTCCAGAGTCCCTCAGTGGCTAGTCTGTGCAGGTGAGTGAATAAACTGCAGAGGCAACACATCTTCTGGAACAGGCCCTGTTTTGGGCCTACATCTTCAGACAGGAGGCAGATCTGAACGCCAGGCCTCTTTGCACCTTCCCTGCTAGAGGA
>NC_034604.1:4389527-4390412 GCF_900095145.1 Mus pahari | reverse complement strand
CAACAATCAAAGAAAATGCAAAATGCAAAAAGATCCTAAATCAAAACATCCAGAAAATCCAGGACACAATGAGGAGACCAAACCTTCGCATAATAGTAGATGAGAATGAAGATTTTCAACTTAAAGGACCAGCAAATATCTTCAACAAAATTATAGAAGAAAACGTCCCAAACCTAAANAANGAAATGCCCATGAACATAAAAGAAGCCTACAGAACTCCAAATAGACTGGGCCAGAAAAGAAATTCCTCCCAACACATGATAATCAGAACAACAAATATACTACATAAAGATAGAATATTAAAAGCAGCAAGGGAAAAGGTCCAAGTAACATATAAAGGCAGGCCTATTAGAATCATACCAGACTTCTTACAAGGGACTATGAAAGCCAGAAGATCCTGGACAGATGTGATACAGACCATAAGAGATCACAAATGCCAGCCCAGGCTACTATACCCAGCAAAACTATCAATTACCATAGACGGAGAAACCAATAATTCCATGACAAAAACCAAATTCACACAACATCTATCCACGAATCCAGCCCTTCAAAGGATAGTGAAGGGAAAGTATCAACACAAGGACGGAAACTCCATCCTAGAAAAACTAAGAAAGTAATCCTTCAACATACTAAAATAAGACAGCCACAAAAAAAAAAAATTCCAACTTTAACAACAAAAATAGCATGAAGCAATTACTTTTCTTTAATTTCTCTTAACATCAATGGAGCCAATTCCCCAATATAAAGACATAGACTAACAGACTGGCTAGACAAACAGGACCCAACATTTTGCTGCTTACAGGAAACCCACTGTATTAGTCGGGGTTCTCTAGAGTCACAGAACTTATGGATATGCTCTATATAGTAAAGGAATTTATTGATGAC
>NC_034604.1:4382538-4389516 GCF_900095145.1 Mus pahari | reverse complement strand
AGGCCCCTTGGTCTTGCAAACTTTATATGACCCAGCACAGGGGAAGGCCAGGGCCAAGTAGTGGGAGTGGGTGGGTAGGGGAGCAGGGGCAGGAGGGGGGTATAGGGATCTTTCAGGATAGCATTTGAAATGTAAATAAAGAAAATAATAATAATAACACTCTCTCTATCTCAAAAATAAAGAAATATCTTAACCTATCTAAATTTCTTTAAATGCCTCTCCCTCTAAGATATGAAGGTATTGGATTTTTTCATTGCGCATATGGATAGTGCTTACTTAATTTAAGTTTTGCCTTTCATTTTCTGAAAATTCTTTGAAAAAAAATATGGTCAATGTATAAAATCCTACTTTTAAATGTAACTAAGTTACTTGTTACAGTCTTATAAGCTTATGTAACCCCTGTTATGTAAAGAAAATAATAAGGAAACAAGTAAAATGACACTATGTCACATATAATATTGATTCTAAAGACAAAAGACTTCCCATAAAATAAAATAGAAATGTGTGCTTTTCACTAGCTGCACCACATTCAACATCTTGAATTAACAACAGAGAGGTTGGCCATTTTCTCTCTGGTAGCTCTCTAAGGAGGGACCACTCAGGAGTGCACAGACCACAGAAGCAGCAGAGCAGCTGGAACAGGATCCTACTGGCCTTCATCTGCACCCAGATGACACCCTTTGTGTGTCTTCCCTGCCAGAAGAGAGCTTTCCTCCAGAGAGTGCTCTGACCCCGGGACTAAGGGAGATCACCATTTTCTCTCCAGTAACTCTCTAAGACAGGACCACTCAGGAATGCACTGACATTAGAAGCAGCAGAGAAGATGGGACAGGGATCTACTGGTCTCCATCTGCACACAGGAGGTGGGGCTGTTCCACAGCTCTCTGTACACTGGTCTTGCCAGGAGAGAGCTGGTCTCCCAGGAGCACTGACAAAAGGCTTACAGACTCACAGTCAGAACAACTCCAGTCAGAGACAGCAAGAATATCTAACACCAGAGATTACCAGATGGCAAAAGGCAAACACAAGAATCTTACCAACAGAAACTGAGACTACTTGAAAGCATCAGAAACAAGTTCTCCCATCACAGTGAGACCTGGAGACCACAACACACTCGAAAAGCAAGATTCAGATTTAAGATCATATCTCATGACACTAGTAGAGGATTTTAAAAAGGACATAAATAACTTCCTTAAAGAAATACAGGAGGACACAGTGAAACAGGTAGAAGTCCTTAAAGAGAAAACACACACACACACACACACACACACACACACACACAAAAAAAAAAAAAAAAAACTTAAAGAATTACAGGAGAACACAGATAAAAAGGTAGAAGCCCTTAAAGAAGAAACATGAAAATCCCTTAAAGAATTACAGGAGAACACAGATAAACAGATAGAAGCCCTTAAGGAAGAAGCATGAAAATCCCTTAAAGAATTACAGAAAAACAGGTGAAGGAATTGAACAAAATCATCCAGGATCTGAAAGTAGAAGTAGAAACAATAAAAAAAATCTCAAAAGGAAACAACCCTGGAGATAAAAAAAAAAAAAAAACTAGGAAAGAACTCAGGAACCATAGATGTGAGCATCATCACCAGAATACAAGAGATAAAAGAGAGAATCTCAGGTGCAGAAGATACCATAGAAAACATTGACACAACAGTCAAAGAAAATGCAAAATGCAAAAAGATACTAACCCAAAATATCTAGGAAATCCAGGACACAATGAAAAGAACAAACCAAAGGAGAATAAGTATAGATGAGAAGAAAGATTTCCAACTTAAAGGTCCAGTAAATATCTTCAACAAAGTTATAGAAGAAAACTTCCCTAACCTAAAGAAAGAGATGCCCATGAACATACAAGAAGCTTACAGAACTTCAAATAGACTTTACCAGAAAAGAAATTCCTCCTATCACATAATAATCAAAACACCAAATGCACAAAACAAAGAAAGAATATTAAAAGCAGTAAGGGAAAAGGGTCAAGTAAGATATAAAGGCAGTCCTACTAGAATTATGCCAGACTTCTCACCAGAGACTATGAAAGCCAGAAGATCCTAGACAGATATCAAGCAGACCCTAAGAGAAGAGAAATGCCAGCCCAGACTACAATACCCAGCAAAATTCTCAATTACCATAGACTGAGAAACCAAAGTATTCCATGACAAAACCAAATTTACACAATATCTTTTCATGAATCCAGCCCTTGAAAGGATAATAAAGGGGAAAGTCCAACACAAGGAGGGATACTACACCTTTGAAAAAGCTAGAAAGTAATCTTTCAGCAAACCTAAAACAAGGAAGTCACATGAACAGAATCCCAACTCTAACAACAACAAAAAAATAACAGGAGACAATTAATTTTCCTTAATATCTCTTAATATCAATGGATTCAATTCCCCAACAAAAAGACATAGACTAACAGACTGGTTACCTAAACAGGATCCAACTTTTTTGCTGCATACAGGAAACCCACCTCTGTGGCAAAGATAGACACTACCTCAGAGTAAAAGGTTGGAAAAAATTTTTCAAGCAAATGGTCCCAAGAAACAAGAAAGTTGAATAAAATCAACTTTCAACCTAAAGTTATCAAAAAAGATAAGGAGGGACACTTCATACTCACCAAAGGTAAAATCTACCAAGATGAATTCTCAATTCTGAACATCTATGTTCCAAATGCTAGGTCATCCCCATTCATAAAAGAAAATTTACTAAAGCTCAAAGAATACATTCCACCGCACACAATAATAGTGAGAGACTTCAACACCCCACTCTCATCAATGGACAGATCATGGAAACAGAAACTAAATAGAGACACAGTGAAACTAACAGAAGATATGAACCAAATGGATTTACCCATAACTATATAACATTTTGTCCTAAAATAAGAAGGATATACCATCTTCTCAGCACCTCATGATACCTTCTCCAAAATTAACCACATAATTGGTCACAAAACAGGCCTCAACAGACACAGAGTTATTGAAATAATCCCATGCATCCTATCTGATCACCACGGACTAAGGCTGAATAACAACATAAACAATAGAAAGCACACATATACAAAGAAGCTGAACAATACTCCACTCAATAATAACTTGGTCAAGAAATAAAGAAAGATATTAATGACTATGTAGAGTTTGAAGAAAATGAAGCCACAACATACCAAACTTATGGGACACAATGAAAGCAGTCCTAAGAGGAAAACTCATAGCTCAGAGTGCCTCCAAAAAGAAACTAGAGAGAGCATATACTAGCAGCTCATAGTACACCTAAAAGCTCTAGAACAAAACGAAGCAAATTTACCCAAGAGGAGTAGATGACAGGAAATAATCAAACTCAGGGATAAAATCAACCAAGTGGAAACAAAAAGAACTATTCAAAGAATCAAACCAGGAGCTGGTTCTTTGAGAAAATCAAAAAAATAGACAAACACTTAGCCAGATTAACTAGAGGGAGCAGAGACAGTATCTTAATTAACAAAATCAGAAATGAAAAGAAAGACATAACAACAGAATCTGAGAAAGTCCAAAAATCATCAGATCCTACTACAAAAGGCTATACTCAACAAAACTAGAAAACCTGGATGAAATGGACAATTTTCTAGACAAATACCAGGTACTAAAGTTAAATCAGGATCAGATTAATAATCTAAACAGTCCCATATCCCCTATAGAAATATAGTCATTAATAGTCTCGAAACCAAAAAAGTCCAAGAGCAGATGAGTGTAGTACAGAGTTCTATCAGACCTTCAATAATACCTAATACAAATACTCCTCAACCTATTCCACAAAATAAAAACAGAAGGCACTCTACCCAATTCATTCTATAAAACTACAATTACTTTGATACTGAAACCACACAAAGTCCCAACAAAGAAAAAGAACTTCGAGCCAATTTCCCTTATGAATATTGATGNAAAAATGCTCAATAAAATCCTGGCAAACCGAATCCAAGAACACATCTAAACGATCAAACATTGTGGTCAAGTGGGCTTCATCCCAGGGATGCAGGGATGGTTCAATATATGGAAATCCATCAATGCAATCCGCTATATAAACAAACTCAAAAACAATAACTACATGAGCATCTCATTAGATGTTGAGAAAGCATTTGACAAAATCCAATACCCATTCATGATAAAAGTCTTGGAAAGATCTGGAATTCATGGCCCATACCTAAACATAGTAAACGCAATATACAGCAAACCAGTAGCCAACATCAAAGTAAATGGAGAGAAACTTGAAGTAATCTCACTGAAATCAGGGACTAGACAAGGCTGCCCACTATCTCCCTGCCTATTCCGTATAGTACTTGATGTCCTAGCCAGAGCAATTAGACAACAAAAGGAGAACAAATGAATACAAATTTGAAAGGAAGAAGTCAAAATATCACTATTTGCAGATGATATGATAGTATATATAAGTGACCCTAAAAATTCCACCAGAGAACTCCTAAACCTGATAAACAGCTTCAGTGCAGTAGCTGGATATAAAATTAAATCAAGCAAACTAGTGGCCTTTCTCTACACACAGGATAAACAGGCTGAGAAAGAAATTAGGGAAACAACATCCTTCAAAATAGTCCCAAATAAAATAAAATACCCTAGTGTGACTCTAAGCAAGTGAAAAATCTGTAGAAAGTCTCTGAAGAAATCAAAGAAGATCTCAGAAGATAGAAAGATCTCCCATGNTNGTGGATTGGCAGGATTAATACAGTCAAAATGGCCATGTTGCTGAAAGCAATCTATAGATTCAGTGCAATCCCCATCAAAATTCCACTCAATTAATTACTGTAGTCTCCCCCAGCCTTGAGCAGACTGGCTCAGACCAGTTCTGCCACTGTGAACAAGACCACCTAGGGTGGAGACTTCTGACCTAGATAGGTCTATTGTTCTGCCACCTGGGCTCTTCTCTAAGACACCTGCTATCACTGAGAGGCTGAAACTTGTCTTCCTGAGATAAGCTCCACCCTGGACCAAGTGCTAACAGGTTGTCAACAAAGAATCAAGAGCCTGGAGCTGCGGGGGATGAGCCTTCCCCCTTTATAAGCTCAGAATCTTAAGTAAACATTGGGCCTTGATCAGAATTTGTCTTGGTCTCATTATTTCTCCTGCCCTTTTCCTCCCATAAAGCTGCAGCCTCCCACTCAGGAACCCAGTTCTTGTAGCTGGGGGCAGCTACACTTTACATAATTAGAAAGGGCAACTGACAAATCCAGCTGGTCAAAAAACCTAGGATAGTGAAAACTATTCTCTACAATAAAAGAATTTCTGGTGGAATCACCATCCCTGGTCTCAAACTTTACTACAGATCAATTGTGATAAAAACTGCATGGTACTGGTACAGCAACAGACAGGTAGATTAAAGGAATAGAACTGAAGAACCCACACACCTATGGTCACTTGATCTTTGACAAAGGAGCTAAAACCATCCAGTGAAAATAAGACAGCAATTTCAACAAATGATGCTAACTCAACTGGCAGTTATCATGTAGAAAAATGCGAATTGATCCATTCTTATCACCTTGTACAAAGCTGAAGTCCAAGTGGATCCAGGAATTCCACATAAAACCAGAGACACTGAAACTTATAGAGGAGAAATTGGGGAAGAGCCTCGAAACATATAGGCACAGGAGAAAAATTCCTATACAGAACTCCAATGGCTTGTGCTGTTANATCAAAAATTGACAAATGGGACCTCATAAATTGCAAAGCTTCTGTAAGGCAAAGGGCACTGTCAAGAAAACAAAATGGCAATCAACAAATTGGGAAAAGATGGTTACCAATCGTAAATCCGACAGAGGGCTAATATCCAATATATACAAAGAGCTCAAGAAGCTGGACTCCAGAAATTCAAATAACCCCATTAAAAATGGGGTACAGAGCTAAACAAAGAATTCTCAACTGAGGGATACCGAATGGCTAAGAAGCACCTAAAAAAGTGTTCAACATTCTTAGTCATCAGGGAAATGCAAATTGAAACTACCCTGAGATTCCACCTAACACCAGTCAGAATGGCTAAGATCAAAAACGCATGTGACAGCAAATGCTGGCGAGGATGTGGAGAAAGAGAAACACTCCTCCATTGCTGGTGGGATTGCAAGCTGGTACAAATACTCTGGAAATCAGTTTGGCAGTTCCTCAGTAAAATGAACATAGTGCTATCTGAGGACCCAGTAATACCACTGCTGGGCACACACCCAGAATATGTTCCAACTGGTAATAAGCACACAAGCTCCACTATGTTCATAGCAGCCTTATTTATAAAAGCCAGAAGCTAGAAATAACCCAGATGTCACTCAAAAGAGGAATGAATACAGAAAATGCGGTATATTTGCACAATGGAGTACTACTCAGCTATTAAAAACAATGAATTTATGAAATTCTTAGGCAAATGGATGGATCTGGAGGCTATCATCCTGAGTGAAGTAACCCAATCACAAAAGAACACACATGATATGCACTCACTGATAAGTGGATATTAGCCCAGAAATTTAGAATACCCAAGATACAATTTGCAAAACACATGAAACTACAGAAGAAGGAAAACCAAAGTGTAGATACTTCATTCCTTCTTAGAATGGGGAACAAAATACCCATGGAAGGAATTACAGAGACAAAGTGACTGAAGAATGCAGACACTGAAGGAATGACTATCCATAGACTGACCCACCAAGGATGCATCCCATATACAACCACCAAACTCAGACACTATTCTGGATGCCAACAAGAGCTTGCTGACAGGAGCCTGATACAGCTGTCTCCTGTGATGCTCTGCCTGTGCCTGACAAATATAGATGTAGGTGCTCATAGCCATCCTTTGGACAGAGCTCTGAGCAATGAAGGAGCTACTGTCAACAAGACGAAAAGGCCAACAACAGATTGGGAAAGGATTTTTACCAATCCTAAATCTGATAGAGGACTAATATCCAATATATACAAAGAGCTCAAGAAGCTGGACTCCAGAAATTTA
>NC_034604.1:4379982-4381978 GCF_900095145.1 Mus pahari | reverse complement strand
TAAAAACAATGAATTTATGAAATTCTTGGGCAAATGGATGTGTCTGGAGGATATCATCCTTAGTGAGGTAACCCAATCACAAAAGAAGTCACTAGATACGCACTCACTGATAAGCAGATATTAGCCCAGAAACTTAGAATACCGAAGATACATTATGCAAAACAGAAGAAAACCAAGAAGGATGACCATTGTGTGGATAGAGAAAGTACCCAAAGAGCTGAAGAGGTTTGCAGCCCCATAGGAAGCACAACAATATGAACTAACCAGTACCCCCAGAGCTCCCTGCAACTAAACCACAAACCAAAGAAAACACATAGTGAGACTCATGGCTCTAGCAGCATATGTAGTAGAGGATGGCCAAGTCAGTCATCAATGGTCCCGTGAAGGTTCTATGCCACAGTATAGGGGAATACCAGGGTCAGGAAACAGGAGTAGGTGGGTTGGAACAGGGGGAGAAGAGGGAGTAGGGGGTTTTCAGAGGGGAAACTAGGAAAGGGGATAACATTTGAAATGTAAATACCTAATTAAATAAAAGAAAAAATTAAAAAAAAAAAGAACAGAGAGGTCACCTTCTCAGATGTCTATTATTGGTACACTGTCCTATTACAGGTGAAATGCTGTCATTGTGGAAGAGAATATCAATACTGTCTTTAAATAAACTTACTTAACATTTATTTAAATTTTTGAAAAAAAATGAAGAAATCTCAAGGAAAGATAATTTGATTGACATTTGCTCACCTGTATAGTTTACAGAAGATCAGAAGACAACAACTAATTCTTTCTGTTGTTTTGTCCTAAAGCTTCAGAGACTTTGCCTTAAAGCATCATAATGAAAACTATTGTCTACTTTGGTGCAGGACACTGCAGAGACAGTTCTTCACTTGAAGAGTTGAGGAACAATGGGCTTCAGAGTGCTGGGGTTTGAATGTGAATTGCCTCCCTCAGGATCATGGCTCCAAAGCTTGGTGTCCAAGTGGAGGTTGTAAGAAAATGTAGAAACTTTGGGACATGTGGCTTAACTAGCAGATATAGTCTATGAGGGGAATACTTTGAATGCTATACCCAGCTCCAATTCTGGACCAAGCTCTCTACCTCCTTTTCGATCATGAAGGTGTCAAGGCGTGCTGCATGCTTTTGTAGCCATGTTTTTCCCTCAAGAGTTGACCATATACCCTTAAATAAGACAACATGAACATTTCTCCTCTGAGTTGCTTCTGTCAGATATCTGTGTCAAAGATAAGATAAGTAACACAAAGGCATTACCTCTTGTACAGTCATGAGATGTGAACATGTAGTGGGAAACTTTGGATTTTTGAAGTAGGTTCCCTAGGCCCACTCAAACACTTCATAAACTTATGATCTAGTCTGGTAACTGAAATCTAGTTGAGGAGGCTCTTATGCACCTTCATACATAACGTTGGTGGCTTTTTTGTTTTATTTCCTCTAAATCTACACTGTAAAAATTCTATGCCCATCTTATATACTTTCTGCTCCAACTATGAAATCACCCATTTTTTTTAACTCTTTTGACGCACAAAAAATAAGGATAGCATAGAATACATATTTTAACTAAACTATTTGTTTCTCACTGTTATACAAATGGGATTTCTGAAAATCATCAAGTCACAAGGGTAAAAAACACAGGAGAAATGAAAAAGCAAAAAAAGCTACAAAATATAAATGAATGAATGATAAAAATGGATTAGAAGATGATGATACAAGAAACTCTCAGGTATCTGTAGTAATTTTAAATATGATGGAATAACTGTTCAATCAAAAGGAATAGAGTGAGTGAAACCCTTCACAGTACTCAGAAATAATATGAAATACCTTGGTGTGATTCTAAGGAAGTGAAAGATCTGTATGATAAGAACTTCAAGTCTCTGAAGAAAGAAATTGAAGATCTCAGAAGATGGAAAGATCTCCCATGCTCATGGATTGGCAGGATTAACACAGTCAAAATGGCCATCCTGCAGAAAGCAATCTACAGATTCCA
>NC_034604.1:4376927-4379022 GCF_900095145.1 Mus pahari | reverse complement strand
ACTCCAGAAATTCAAATAACTCCATTAAAAAATGGGGTACAGAGCAAAACAAAGAATTCACAACTAAGGAATAACAAATGGCTGAGAAACACCTGAAAAAATGTTCAACATCCTTAATCATCAGGGAAATGGAAATCAAAACAACCTTGAGTTTCCATCTCACACCAGTTAGAATGGCTAACATCAAAAATTCAGGTGATAGCAGATACTGGCAAGGATGTGGAGAAAGAGGAACATTCCTTCATTGCTGGTGGGATTGCAAGCTTGTACAACCACTTTGAAAATCAGTCTGGAGGTTCCTCAGAAAATTGGAAATAGTACTACTTGAAGATCCAGCAATACCTTCCCTGGGCATATACCCAAAAGATGTTCCAACTGGTAATAAAGACACATGCACCACTATGTTCGTAGCAGCCTTATTTAATAATAGCAGAAGCTGGAAAGAACCCAGATGTCCCTCAATAGAGGAGTGGATACAGAAAATGTGGTACATTAACACAATGGAGTACTACTCAGCTATTAAAAACAATGAATATATGAAATTATTGGGCAAATGGATGTATCTGGAAGTTATCATCCTTAGTGAGGAACCCAATCACAAAAGAAGTCACTAGATATGCACTCACTGATAAGTGGATATTAGCCCAGAAACTTAGAATACCCAAGTTACAATTCGCAACACAAGAAAACCAAGAAAAAGGAAGACCAATGTGTGGATACTTCATTCCTCCTGAGAATAGGGAACAAAATACCCATGAAAGGAGTTACTGAGACAAAGTTTGGAGCTAACACAAAAGGATGGGCTATACAGAGACTACCCCACCGGGGGATCCATCCCATCATCAGCTACCAAACCCAGACACTATTGCACATGCCAGCAAGATTTTGCTGAAGGGACCCTGATATAGCAGTCTCTTGTGAGGCTATGCCAGTGCCTGGCAAACACAAAAGTGGATGCTCACAGTCAGCTATTGGAGTCTCACAGGGCCCCCAATGGAGGAGCTAGAGAAAGTACCCAAGGAGCTGAAGGGGGATGCAACCCGGTATGTGGAACAACAATATGAGCTAACCAGCACCCCTAGAGCTCATGTCTCTAGCTGCATATGTAGCAGAAATGGCCTAGTTGGCCATCATTGGGAAGAGAGGCCCTAGGTCTTGCAAACTTTATATGCCCCAGTACAGGGGAATGCCAGGGCAAAGAAGTGGGAGTGGGTGAGTAGGGGAGCAGGCATTGGGGAGGATATAGGGAACTTTCGGGATAGCATTTGAATTGTAAATAAAGAAAATATCTAATAAAAAAAAACATGAAAAAAATAAAGTGAGTTAATAAATAAAATAGTTAAAAGCAAACCAGAAATTTAATTCAGTTGCCTACAATAGACCTATCTGTGGTTCAAAAACACATATGCTGAAAGTAAGGGATGGGAACAGATATTAGATAAAAATAGCAACCAGAGGGAACCAGAGGTGACTTCTTCAGATAAAGTGGACTCAAATAATCATCATGAGATTGTCCTTATTTAATGATAAAGGAGACAACTCTTCAGTGAGATATAAGTAAACTAAATAGAAAAACCATAAATGATACAGCAAATACTGAAGCAGCTAAATATATAAAGCAAGATTGTTAGACATGAAGCTAAAAGAGATAGGCAATTCAATAAGAGAGCTAAAGACTTCTACCTCACCTTCAACATGGTTAGCCAGCCAAAGAGAATGCCAACAAGGGTATGCTTCACTGACAATGTCTTTAGACCAAATGTTCCCTCAATCAGCAGTGGGAAACATATTATTTTCTATTACAAACTGAATATTTAAGACAGATCATATATCCATACACAAAACAAGTCATAATAAACACAATATTAAAGCTTTTCCTCATATCATTTATGATTTCAACATTTTCTGATTCAATAACTATGTGAATCTTGATGAATTCAAATTAAAAGGGATTAAAACAAAACAAATATTTCTTTACAATTCACCAGTGAGTTAAACAGAAGAAGAAGAAGAAGAAGAAGAAGAAGAAGAAGAAGAAGAAGAAGAAGAAGAAGAAGAAGAAGAAGAAGAAGAAGAAGAAGAAGAAGAAGAAGAG
>NC_034604.1:4362343-4376742 GCF_900095145.1 Mus pahari | reverse complement strand
TTTTGATTTTAGCCATTCTGATTGGTGTAAGGTGGAATCTCAAGGTTGTTTTGATTTGTATTTCTCTGATCACTAAAGACTTTGAACATTTCTTTAGTTGCTTCTCAGCCATTAGAGAATGCTTAGTTAAAAAATCTCAGTTTAGTTCTATACCCCATTTTTTTAATCGGGTTGTTTGGCTTTTGATGATTAACTTCTTGAGTTCTTTATATATTTTGGATATTAACACTCCGTTGGATGTGGGGTTATTGAAGTTTTTTTTCCCATTCTGTAGGTTGCCATTGGGAATATACCCAAAAGATGCCCCATCATGCCACAGGAGCACGTGTTCCATTATGTTCATAGCAGCCTTATTTGTGATAGCCAGAAGCTGGAAACAACCTAGATGTCCCATGACAGAAGAATGGATACAAAAAATGTGGTTCATTTACACAATGGAATACTACTCAGCTATTAAGAAGGAGGACATCCTGAGCTTTGCAGGCAAATGAATGGAACTAGAAAATATTATCCTGAGTGAGATAACTCAGACCCAAAAGACATGCTTGGTATGTACTCACTAATAAGTCGATATTAGCCAAAAAAAAAAAAAAAAAAAAGTACAGAATACCCAAGATACAGTCCATAGAACTCAAAAAGGTCAACAAGCAGAAGTGCCCAAGTGAGGATGCCTCAGTCCCATTTGAGAGAGAGAGGAAAGCAGTCACAAGTGGAGGAAGAGAGGAACCTGGGAGAGAAAGTGGATGGGGCAGAGAGTGATGAGGAGAGGGGAATCTCATCTGGTATTGGGTGAAGAAAAAGGACTGAAACCCTGAGGGCCAGCAGAAAGAATGGAAACAGGCAACCTCAGGAAATAGGAGGTTGGCATGACCCCCCAGAATGCACCAGAGACCTGGGAGGTGAGAGACTCCCAGGACTCATAGGGAGGGACCTTAGATGAAACGCTTGACAGTAGGGAGATGGAACTTATAGAGCCCACCTCCAGCAGGAAGACAGGACATCAAGTGAGGGAGGGGGTTGCCATCTCACAGTCACATCTCTGACCCATAATTTTTCCTGTCGTAAAGAATTACAGGGATTGAAACGGAGAGGAACCTGAACAAAAGAAGGTTCAGTGACAGGCCCAAAGTGGTATCCAACTCAAGGGTAGTTCCCAAGGCCTGGCACTATTACTGATGTTATGGAGTGCTCACAAAAAGGGACCTAACATGACTGCCCTCTGAAAGACCCAACAAGCAGGTGAAAGAGTCAGATGCAAATATTTATACCCAACCAATGGACAGAAGCAGCTGACCCCAGTTGTTGAATTAGGGAAGGCTGAAAGAAGCTAAGAAGAAGGGTAATCCTGTAGGAGGACCAGCAGTCTCAATTAATCTGGACCCTGGAGATCTCTCAAAGACTGGACCATCAAACAGACAGCTTACACCAGCTGACATGAGGGCCCCAACACACATACAGTAGAAGACTGCTAGGTCTGTGTTCATTCAGAGATGATACACCTAACCCTCAAGAGACTGGAGACTCCAGGGAGTTTAGAGGTCAGGTGTGTGTGGGGGAGGTGGATATCCACATGGAGACAGCAGGGTGAGGAGGAGGTATAGGATGTGGAACAGTCAGAGGGTGGATGGGGGGGGGATAAAATATGGAGTATACAAATAAATTAATTAAAATTTTAAAAAAGAAAGTCAAGGAAAACTTTATAAAAGCATTTTACCTGGGACCTGGGGAGACAGCTCAGTTAAGAAGTACTTGCTCTTTAAGCAGAAGGACATGGGTTTGATCCCCAGAACTCATGTATAAAGTCAGATGCAGTGATTCACTTAGCATTGGGAAGTCAGAGACAGAAAAGATCACAAGGACTCATTGCCCAGCCATCCCAGACTAATAAGCTAGCTGCCAAATGTCTCTATAGGAGACTTTTTCTCCAGAAACAGAGTGAATGGTTCCTTAGAAATTATAGCTCTGTAACGTCAACATAGGTATATTCCCCCACGCCATCACATGTGCCCTTCTCTTACTTACATTACAAAACACAAACAAACAAAAAACCCAAAAAGTTAGCTGGATATTATGATAGATACTTCTAGTCCTAGCTATTTTTGTCTTCATCCCACCTCTTCTTTAGCTAAAAAGTACTTTCATTTAATGAAATCACAAATAAAAACATTGCACAGCTAGATTAAGTCACTCAAGCAAACTTGATTCGGTCAACAGCAGCTATACAGTGTATCGAAATTGATGAGGTATATATAATAATATCACTTCTAAAAATGAGTATATAGCAATATGCTTTTTCATTAAACACAAAATCTCAGATAAGTAACCTAGACACATGACTCTGAGAGCTACAAAAAGAACAAACAAAATACAATATTAAAGAGGAAGGAAATAATAAAAATCAGTCATGAATAAAGTAAGAGAAAAATTATAGAAAAGTAAATAGACTGAAAAATACATTTAAAAATTAAAATAGACAAAGTATTCTTAACTATTTCTCATTCAAGGAGAAATAAAGATGAATGTTTTGGAGAACTAGTTACAGGAGTTGAAACATGTGTACAGTGAGAATTATGAAACATCAAGAAAGAAATTAAAAAGGGAACAAAAGAGAAAGAGAAAGATTTTTATAGATGGAAAGAGTTAATATAAAAATGTCCATGGGACTCAAAGAATATACAGATTTAATGCAATCCCCTCCAAATCACAATAGGATTCCTAACAAAAACAAAAAAACAGCCCTACAATTTATCTGGAATCACAGAAAACAAGAAGAGTCAAAAGCAGGTGGGATGTAGGTACATCACTCTTCTTAATTTTTAACTACGTTGTAAGCTGTATTGTTTAAAACAGTATGGTACAAAAATAAAACCATAAACATCAAAATAAAGCTAATTCAAAGCCACTGCTTTGAGAATGTTTTTATTTCCTTGTTTATTTTGCTTGGAATGACATACATATGCCATGGTGAACACTTGGAGGTCAATAGACAGCTTAGAAACATTGGCTTTCTCTTTCCACCTAGTAGATATAGTGAATGAAATTCAAGTCTTCATGTGTGACCTTGTCCTCTGAAGCTTTCTGCAGTCATAACATTTAAAGACAAGAACACTGAGAGGGTATATGGTGGAACAAAATATGTTTACACGTGTTAAAAGTGAAGCTGGACCATTGCTTGTAACACACACACACACACACACACACACACACACACACACACACACACACTATGGAGAAAAGTATGAGTATGAGGCCTGGCTCCACAGCACCTCTGGAAAAGAAGGGCTGAGAGCTTGGGCTTAGCGAAATCTTCTAGACACCACACCAAATGCTGGGGCAAGGAAAGAAGTATAAGTAATGGGAACATTCTCTATTAAGTGGAAAGTGTTTTTCCCAGAAGGGAATCAAAAAGAACAATAGAAAACCTGGGATCACACATTCAAGAAGCAGTCAATGTTCTAACTTTGTCAACTGTTAGGACTCAAAAGCAGAAGATCAATCCAATAAAGACATGAAAATGACCAAGGTGTATCAGCAGGTATTCAACCTGACAAACCACCTCTCTCATCCCAGAAGTGAGGATGGGGTAGGTTCAGCATTTCAAAGCCAGAATTAGATGGATGCCAGCCTGGACTACAACAGGCTCCAGAGAGAGAGAGAGAGAGAGAGAGAGAGAGAGAGAGAGAGAGAGAGAGAGAGGAGAGAAAACAAAAAGAAAAAGGAAAAGGAAAAAAAACCAAAAAACCAAACACCTGTCTACCAAAGAATCAAAACAGAAGGAAAGACTAACTCACAACTGCATATACGGCTATTGGGGAAAAGACATAATACAGTAAGTGTGAAGAAGTGGAGGAAAGGAAGCTCAGGTACCTGTAGGTTGAAATCACCCTTTCAGAGATCCTTTCAGCTTTCAGGTCTCAACTGATGTTTCTACAATGCAAACCCTGGACCAAAGGTTCAGGGTCCAGCTTGGAAGAGGAGGAAGAAAGATTGTAATGTCCAGAGGACCAGCACACCTGCTGCAATGCTCACCGTCTAAGATAGTCACAGACTTACTCTCTGAAACAATAAGCCTCTTTTAAATGCTTTCTTGGTTGCCTTTGTCATGTGCTTTGTCACAGCAGTAACTAAGAAATCACATATAAAAAATTACAATATTATACATATGAGTTTTACACCCCAATCTATGTCATCTTCACCTATTCAACACTGCCCTCCATGCATGATACAAGATACAAAAATGTCTATCAAATTCACTATGAAAAGTTGATTGGTTTTTTTGTTTGTTTGGTTGGTTGGTTGGTTGGTTTTTTTTGTTTTTTTTCGAGACAGGGTTTCTCTGTGTTGTTCTGGCTGTCCTGGAACTCACTCTGTAGACCAGGCTGGCCTCGAACTCAGAAATTTGCCTGCCTCTGCCTCCCGAGTGCTGGGATTAAAGGCATGCGCCACCATGCCCAGCTGAAAAGTTGATTGTTTTATCGGTGTTATTTTATTTATGTTGTCTTGTGCCATTGATAGAGGTAAATCACTTTGAAGACAATGCACATTATTCCTGACTGTAGGTGTGTCTTCTGTGTCTATCTCTGCTTCCAGCACAGCAGCTACATCTCAGTAACTGGGAACTGAGGAGACAAAGGCAATGGCAAATAAATGATAGTAATAGGGACAGAATGTATGGTGCCTATATGCCACTTCTGATTGCAGCTGCCAAATATTAGCCTTTACAATAGCTGCAGCTTGTCTGAAGCTAAAACTATAAAGCTCGTCTTCCACCAGACTTCAAAGGGACACAGAAACTAAGCACCGCAGGACGGTCAGATCTAGACAGGTCAGGCATCTGATTTCTCTTACACCCAGTTCAGTGCCTAGCCTATATTAATCTTATTAGCTGCTGAACATCTGTGTGCCACCTGACCTTCCTGAGTAAACAGTTGTCTCTACAAAGTTCTTGGCCAAAGGAAGAACAGAGAGATGCTGTGCTTCCCTGACACTTCGCTCTCAAAGGTACTCTGATCCCAACTTCCAAACTCTCAATACACAAATGAGTTGCAAATGTTTGGTAAAAGTGACGACATATTGAGTACAAAGTATCATCACAGACATTCCCCTCTGGTGGACATCCATACTCATCCCCACTTACGTAAATATATAAACATTATAAGAACCATTCATTCCTTACATTATGAATGTGATACCAGTCTGGCCTGAACTTTGGAATGTCCACAAGAACCAAATCAAGTATATTTTGAAATTAATTCTAGCCACTGAAGTAACTTTCCAAGAGCTTCAGTGCCTATAATAAAATTAGTAAATATATATTAGCTAACTATACTAAATTAGGCATCAAGGGTAAACCAAATATACATGTGCATTTGGGCAGAAAAACAATGAATAGTCACCAAGAGGTAGAAATGTAGGGGATTCTGATTTAGATGTCAGTGACTTAAAAGTGACTTAAAAGTCACATGTATCTAAGTGAAGAATGATGGTGACCAGTGGCTGGGAAAATCAGGGGAAGGGAGTGTAGATGAATGGATTTAGTTGATGTATACTGTATGCATGTATAGGAATATCATACAAACCCCATTAATGCATCTAATTAATACCTGTTGTGGTGATTTGAATAGGTATGCACCCCCCCCCCATAAACTCATGTGTTAGAATGCTTGATCTACAGGAAATGACACTATCTGAAGTATGTGTGGCATTGTTGGAGGAAGTGTGTCACTATGGGGGCTGGCTTGGAGGTCTCCTATGCTCAAGCTACACCTACTGTGAGAGTCTCCTGCTCCTGCTCCTGCTCATGGATCAAGATGTAGAACTCTTGGCTCCTCCAGCACCATGTCTGTCTGCTTAATGCTATGCTTTCCTATCATGATGATAATGGAGTAAACTTCTAAAATTCTTAGGCAGTCCCCATTTAAATGTTTTCCTTTATAAAAGTTGCTATGATCATTGTGTATTTTCACAGCAATGACCGACTTACAGGTTCAGCAGTTTAGTCCATTATCATCATGACAGAAAGATGGCATTGAATAGGCAGACATGGAGAAGGAGGTGATAGTTCTACATCTAGATCATCAGGCAGCAAGAAATGATAAAGACTGGGCCTGGGTTGGTTGTTTGAAACCTCAAAGGCCACCCCCATTGATTACTTCCTCAAACAAAGTTGCAACTACTCCGACCAGGCCACACTTCATAAGTGCCACTCCCTGGTGACCAAACAGAATTCAAACATATGAGTCTATGGGAGCCATTTCTAGTCAAAACACCACAACATCTAAAGGTTTTCTTGTTTGTGTTTCTCCACTCCTCTCTCAGAGAGTTTGATGGTCTTTTGTAAGGGTAACTGTGCATTGGAGAAAAGAAAACAACACTTTCTGGGGTCTGTAGGATACTGGTTTTGAATCGATACTGATTCCAGGAGATTCCAAGGAACATTGTGGGTCTACAGTTAAAGTAGGGGCTTATGGAGGTCAAGTGATAAATGGCATTTTGTCTCTGCTTCTCTACCTTTTCTTCCTTCCCTCCTTCCCTTTCCTTCCCTCCCCTCCCTACCACCCCTCCTCCTCCTCCTCCTCCTCCCCCCCCCCTTCTACCCTCCCTACCACCCCTCTCCTCCTTTCCCTTTTCTCACTTCCCTCTGTTCCCTCTTTTCCCTTTGCGTTCTTTCTTTTCCTTTCTCTTTTATTTTTTCTATGTGTCTCAGACTTAATCTCTAGTTTCTTATGTAGGCCAAGTTCAATGCAAACCTATGATTCTTTTTCCTCCACCTGCTAAATATTAATATTAGGCAATGTCCAAAGCTGAAATACTTTTCTAGACTAGGAAAGAAATTTAGAAATAATATGATCAGACACGATATTAATATTAACAAAAGAACGGATTTAGATAAAAAGGAATATCAAATTATGCCTACAATAGAGAAATCATAAACCTTTGGAAAAAAAACTATCACTTTTTACTTTAGATAAGGGTCTCATGTAGTACAATCTGGCCTTGAACTCAGCATGTAGCAGGAGGTGAATTAGAGGTATGTGCTGATAATAGAACTTACGACTTCATGCATGCTAGGCAAGTGCTCTATCAACTGAGCTACAGCTGTCATTCTGATCTACATTATTTCTGAATCATTAGCCCCCAGTCTTCTGGTAATAAAGAATGAAATAATTGTTTTACTGGTTTTTGGCTATGAAGGCAAGAACTTCTAGACAACAATTGTTTTAGTTTAAAGACTAGTATAAAAACTAGAAAACATATTAGCTTAAAAAATGAAAAATTCGAGAGGATTAGAGGTGAGGAGGACACAACATCTGTCCCCAACACTGGGAGTAACTGGGACCAGCAGGACCCAGGCACACAGGAAGTCCACCAGACCAGGGGCACAGGTTCCTTCTGGTCTGTCTGGGTCTGTGCCCTGGGTAGACCTTGGGCGCAAACTCTGCAGCCAGTCCCATAACACCCAGAGGCAACTCCATTCCCAGGAGCTCTAACGCACCCAGGATCAGAGGACCACAGGATCTCAGGAGCTTGGTCACAACAGGATCTAAAGGTCACAAAGGCAGTTTGACATCCAGGAGCTCAGAGACACCCAGGATCTCAGGATCCCAGGATCCCAGAATCACAGGATCACAGAAACAGCTTGACTCAGAGGAGTTCTGTCACAACCAGGACCAAAGGAAGGACAGGCTCCAGTCAGACATAGCCAGGACAGGTAGCACTAGAGATAACCAGATGGTGGGAGGCAAGCATAAGAACATAAGCAACAGAAACCAAGGTTACTTGGCATCATCAGAATCCAATTCTCCCACCATAGCAAGTCCTGGATACCCCAACACATTGGAAAAGCAAGATTCAGATCTAAAAGTCACTTCTTATGATAATGATAGAGGACATTAAGAAGGGCAGAAATAACTCCCTTAAAGAAATGCAGGAGAACACAGGGAAACAGCTAGAAGCCCTTAAAAAGGAAACACAAAAATCCCTTCAAGAGTTACAGGAAAACACAATCAAACAGGTGAAGGGAATGAACAAAACCATCCAGAATCTAAAAATGGAACTAGAAACAATAAGAAATCACAAAGAGAGACAAAACCCTGGAGATAGAAAACCTAGGAAAGAGATCAGGAATCATAGATGCAAGCATCACCAACAGAATACAAAAGATAGAAGAGAGAATCTCAGGTGCAGAAGATTCCATAGAAAACATTGACACAACAGTGAAAGAAACAGCAAAAAGCTCCTAACCAAAACATCCAGGAAATCTAGGATACAATGAAAAGGCTAAACCTAAAGACAAGTATAGAAGAGAGTGAAGATTCCCAAATTAAAGGGCCAGTAAATAGCTTCAACAAAATTATAGAAGAAAACTTCCCTAACCTAAAGAAAAAGATGCCCATGAACATACAAGAAGCCTACAGAACTCCAAATAGACTTGACCTGAAAAGAAATTCCTCCTATCACATAATAATCAAAACACCAAATGCACTCAACAAAGAATGAATTCTAAAGGCAGTAAGGGAAAAAGGGTAAGTAACATATAAAGGCAGACCTATCAGAATTACACCAGACTTCTCACCAGAGACTATGAAAGCCAGAAGATTCTGGGCAGATGTCACACAGATTCTAAAAGAACACAAGTGTCAGCCCAGACTACTATACCCAGCAAAACTCTCAATCACCATAGACAGATAAAATGATATTCCATGACAAAACCAAATTTACACAATATCTTTCCACAAATCCAGCCCTACAAAGAATAATAGATGGAAAACACCAAAACAAGGAGTGAAACTACACCCTAAAAGAAGCAAGAAAGTAATCTTTCAACAAACCCACACAAACATAATTCCATCTCTAATAAGAAAATTAACAGGAAGTAACAATCACTTTTCCTTAATATCTCTTAATATGAAAATTAATATTAGCAAAATGTCCTAATTGATTGAAATTCAAAAATATGAGGAATTAGAATGAGAGAAATAGGTCCAATATTGTACAATCCGTATACACTTTCTGCTTGTTTGTACATGAAAGGGTCTTGCTGTGTGGCACATAATGGTCTTGAAATTATGATTCTCCTATCTCAGTCTCTCTATTAGTAAGATTGTTTATTTAATATTTTTACACTATACTATGGTTTTCAGAACAGTTTACTTATTTCAAAATTGTTTATATAGCCAAAAGAAATGTAGACAATTAACTTGGAGGTGGCTTGTAAGAGAACAGCAAAGAGTGAGACTGAAGGCTTTGCTTGATATTTATAATTACTGTATCAATTTTGAAGAAGAAGACTTTAAAAGTTACTCTTATTCTGAGATGAATGCTTTTCAAAATCATCACAGTCGATGAACCAGAATCTTACCTCACCTAATGTCTGTGCCACCCTCCAACCAGAACCATTGTTCATTGAAACAGTTGATGAATGACTTCATGGACAGACCATCTTAATACACACACCATTTCTTAAATGAATGTAACCTGTTCCTTGTGTGCTGAGAATGGCGACAGTCACTCAAGCCAAATAGCTTTGACTGTATCAGGAAATCTGTGTCCAAAAATCGTGCCTACAATTCATTCCTTGGCACAGCAGAACTGTGAACTCTTAGTTTATCTACTATGGAGGTAAAAATCCTTTGGTGATGTGAGGGACATTCAAGTACAGCCTTACTACAATGAACTCCAATGTCCAAAAACTGTTCATATTTTGTGTTTGTACCACTAGTAAGAGCCAAGATTTTAAGCAATACTTAAAACAAAACAAACTAACAAGCAAAAAGACTTTACCTATTTATGTTCATTAAAAAAAACTAATAGTGATATATTATTTTAAAATATCATACAGTTAATCTATTTGGAGTTAGTTAAGATTTAAAGTATGGATACTTCGTTCCTTCTTAGAATGAGGAATAAAATACCCATGGATGGAGTTACAGAGACAGTTCAGAGCAGAGCCTGAAGGAATGACTATCCAGAGACTGCCCCACTTGGGGATCCAGCCCACAAACAACCACCAAACCCAGACACTAGGCAGATGCCTACAAGAGCCTGCTGACAGGAGCCTGATATAGCTGTCTCCTGTGAGGCTCTGCCAGTGCCTGGCAAATACAGAAGTGGATGCTCACAGTCATCCATTGGACAGAGCACAAGGTCCCCAATGAAGGAGCCAGAGAAATACTCAGGGAGCTGAGGGGAACTGAAGCCCCATAGAAGGAATATCAATATGAACTAACCAGTACACTCAGAGCTTCTTGGAACTATACCACCAATCAAAGAAAACATATGGTGGAACGTGAGGCTCTAGCTACATTTGTAGCAGAGGATGACCTAGTCTTTCATCAGTGGGAAGAGAGGCCCTTGGTCCTGTGAAGTCTCTATGACTCAGTATAGGGGAATGTCAGGACCAGGAATAGGAGTGGGTGGGTTGGGGAGCAGGGAGAGTGGAGAGGGGATAGGGGATTTTCAGAGGGGAATCCACAAAAAGGGATAACATTTGAAATGTTAATAAAGAAAATATCTAATTAAAAAATTTTTTACTCTTTAAAAAAATTTATACTGAGAAAAACATATGTATTTTCAGTATTGCTATAGACAAACATCTACATAAGACTGTTCAATTGATTGTTGTTTTAAATCAAACAACATTTATAATACTCATTTTCATTGTTACAATGTTGTATACATTTTAAAGAATATATTAAAAAATGAAAGGTATTGCAGGTTTTGAAGGGGGGCTCTCTGGGAGGAGTTGAAGTATAAAAGGGAAGGAAGAATGTGATGTAAGTCTATTTACTGAAAATATGTTTTTAAATGTTAAAAAATTCAGATAAATTGAAATCATGTATCTTTTCTCATCATAATGCAATAAAACTTAAATCAACGGAAAAACAAAGAAGAAAACAAAATAAAATAAAACAAAACAAAAGCAAAAAAAATGAAAAATTCTAACAAATTAAGTACCTTTCTCCATTAATAGTTACATCTAATTTATTTCCACTTCACTCACATAAAAATTATGTACTCTATAATATATTCTATACTTTATGTTCTAAAATAGAACACAAATGCTGCTCAACTTTGTTCAATTGCATTGCTCTTTTCTTTGGAATAAGTGAAACTTAGAGTCCAGGGACCATTTCTTGCTGTGTGCTGCTTTTATAGATTCATTTGCTCCAGATTGACTGCCAGATTGAAACTCTAAACAGACTACACTGCCAAGATCCAAAGCACATAAACCTCTGTGAGATTCTTGGAAACTGAAGGCACCACAAACTCAAGGTATCCAGCATTTGTACATTGTAGCCAAGCCCTCCAATTCTCCTACCTTCACACAAGGCTAAGTAACCTCCCCCAGAACAAGCCATTTTAAGGCAACAATGAAACTCGACTGAGATCTATCAAAACAAAGTGCAAGCCTCCACAATGGGCATGAAAAATGGGGGTCAGAAGACCCAAGTAGAGGCTGTGAATATTTTAAGAATGGAACAAACACCTCAGCTGAGTCAAGAAACCACAAACTTGGGTTTCAGAAAAACAAAACAAAACAAAACAAAACAAAAAGAGAAAAAGAAAACAAACATGTTTGAGGGGTTGGGAAGATATCTCAGTAAGATTCTTGCTACATGAGAACCCAAATTTGCTCACTAAAGTCTAAGCAAACAAAAGCCCCACAAAAACAAAACAGAAATCCTGTCATGCTGGCACATACTTCTAATCCCAGACCTGGGGAGGTAGAAACTACCATATATTGTGGCTTGTATAGCAGAATCAAAAAGTCCAGGCCAATGAGAAATTCTGTATTTTAAAAACTAAGAAGAGGGTACAGATGGCTTCAAAGAAATGGCACCTGAGGGTAGAAGAATACACAAAAACATGTACACACATACCCATATTCCATGCAAGCAAATGAACACACAGAAAAAGAAAAAGCATCATTGAGCATTCATTTCAATGGAACAGTCTTTCAAAATCTCATCAACACTCTTGTGTACACCTTTTAGTCATTGAAAACATTTGATTTTTTGAATAGCACCTCTTCTTTGATGAAGGCAATGAAGGAATATAGAAGTATACATCTTTTGTTACCAGCAGAAATTCTCAGTATCTTTCCCATGCTATCTAACTACAGTCATGTGTTGTGACTGTTAATTTTACAGTGGTCAACTACAATTTAGATTCTTATCTCAAATGAAATTCACAAAATTCTATCCAGTGTATTTGGAGCCTTCTTTATGCAAAAGAATATAAGTACCTATACCTAAGGTTGAAGTTGAAGCCATTAGTAGCTATGACTGAGCTGTCCTAGGGACCTCTGAATCAGTCAGGCTTTCTTCATACCATTGTTGAAGCAGTGGTCAAAAAGACATAAGCCAAGTATTTTTTTTTCTAGAACAACAGAAGTACAAACACATGGAATCACAGAAAGCATGAAGTCTGAGAAAATTAGCTCTACAGAATTTACACTATTTACCAAATTCTTAGAGAATGTCACACTGGCTCCAAAAGATAGGAAAAATTAACATTTAATTATTTTTTACTATTATTATTAAATTTATTTTTTACACTCCATATTTTATTCCCCACCCCACCCCAGACACCCCCCAGAACATTTTAACACAGAAAAACTAACTTGAATGTTATTGTTCCAAATAATATATCTGTAATTTTCATAGTGGGTTCCCATGTGCCTCAGTTTCCTGCTCTGGGAGGCAAGTAAATCAAACCAGCAGGAGTTTAAAGAGGGCCTCAGCTGTTTTTCTCGCTAGCAAAGTGTACCTTCAGAGGGCTGGAGATATGACTCCAAGGTAAAGTCCCAGGCTAGTGTGAAGGAAGTCCTGGGTTTGATTCCGTAGTACCATACCAAATAATTGAAAATGTGGAGGCAGGGGGATTCTTGGCTAAATATAGTTTGTGGTCAGCCTTGTGCTACACAAGATCCTGAATTTAAAAAAAAAAAAAAAAATTGTTCTTGATCATTTCCAGGAGTAGCCTCCTTGTCAAGACTCCTGAACCTTCATTTCCTTCTGTGAGACGGTTCTTGAAGGCAGATCAGCATGCCAGCTCCACCAGCCCCTAAAACTAATTTCTCCCTCAAACCATCTGTATCCAAATGTCTATGAAAAGCTAGTAAGAAAAAGCCTGAACACAAAATGGAGTTGTCAGGACTGTTGGAAGGTTACAGATTTCCAAACTCCCTTACTCCCTTTCTCCCCTTTCCTCTCTTCCTCACATGGCTTGGCTACTGCAACTTGAGATTCATAGTTATTCCTGTCTGCTCTCTGCATGAAGTGAGGGAAAGGGGGAGCAGAGACTGCCAGGCACTGGATTGATGGTGTGTGGAAGCCCAGAGCCAGAGCTGCTGGAAGCTCTGTGCTTTCCCATGAGGATCCCACATAATACACTTTCCAGATTTCTGGGCTGTTGTCCAACCACACACTTCTGTGTATTCAGCTCTCCCTTTGTGAGAAAGGTACTGAGGGGAGAGCAGAGGTGAGAGGCTATGTGTATGCTTCTTTGCTTGTTTTTTTGCTTTAATAAATGTGTTCAACATATGTGACTTTAATCAGGAGACAGGCAGAGGAAGACAGTCTGATGAGCTCCTTCCAGCAAAACTCCCTTTTCCCCTTCTCAGTGGGTCATTAAAACTGGAGGAGGGCCAGGCTAAAAGGGTGCTACATCTTCAAGGTGACAGCTGTTATATGAGCTCTGAGAAAATATCATTGAATACATCTATTTTGGTGTCCAGCTCCCTGACATGAACAATTACTCTTTTGAGTCTTGACCATCCACTTTATCTAGAGACCCAGCACTCTTTCTCATGCTTTCTTTCAGGGTTCTAGAAGGTTCTGCAGCTGGAGGAGACTCTGAAAGCTATAGGACTGAGTTGTGTTATGAGGGTCTTGGCTTTTCTAACATATCCTTGTGGGGAATTCCTTTCTCTTCTCCTAAACTCTGTAAATAAAAGCTCAACTTGGAAGTAGAGAGATGGAGTACTTTGGTCAAACAACCTAAATGAATCAATGAGCTCCAAGTTCATGAGAAAACCTGTTTCAACAAAATATGAAGAAAGTAATTCAGAAAAACATACAATATTAGATCTTATCTTCCAAAGATACAGTCATAAATGAAAGAATTTCTAGCACACACATGTGTATACACCTACATGAACATACATACACATAGTACATAAAGCTAATATACAAAAGAACAAAAGAGAGAAAAAGTTGAAGGAGTAACATACATGAAGAAGTTATATTTCTGCTCAGATACCACTGAAGTATATATGTTTAAACGAAGCCACAAAGAAAATACAAGATTTAATGAATGAGCGTGCGTGTGTGTGTGTGTGTGTGTGTGTGTGAGAGAGAGAGAGAGAGAGAGAGAGAGAGAGAGAGAGAGAGAGA
>NC_034604.1:4352739-4362263 GCF_900095145.1 Mus pahari | reverse complement strand
GAGGGAGGGAGGGAGGGAGGGAGGGAGGGAAAGAGAGCGACACCAACAACCCAAGGTCTTCTACCTGAAAGAATTTGACTTAGCGTGTGCTATTTCGTTTGTTTTACTGTATTGTGTGACATATGAAACAAGAAGGACTTTGGATGCAAGAAGAGTTGGTTGGAACTGTCCAAAATCAGTTTTAAAAATTCTTAGCAATTTGAGAGGCTTACTCACTAATCTTTTCAAATTTCTACTAGATGTGCTTCAAGAAGGAAGTGTCTCAACATCAGAAAATAGTGAAGCAAAAAAGAAAGATTGTACTCTGTAAAACTTAGATGATCTTTGCAATAAGTGTAGTACCAATTTCATCTTTCTAAAGGAGAACTCTAAAACAATCCCAAATTCCAGGGAAAAGAGAAGTATGAAGAAACATGCAGTCTAAATGTGAACAAAGTTACATGTGACTCATTTGAAATAATGCCAGACAATAAGGATAGAGAAATACTATTTTCTTTTTTTTTTTAATTTATTTATTTATTATATGTAAGTACACTGTAGCTGTCTTCAGACACTCCAGAAGAGGGCATCAGATCTTGTTACAGATGGTTTTGAGCCACCATGTGGTTGCTGGGATTTGAACTCCGGACCTTTGGAAGAGCAGCCGGGTGCTCTTACCCACTGAGCCATCTCACCAGCCCACTATTTTCTTTTTTTGAGGTTAGAAAAATCAGGTTTTTTCACATGGTATTAATGTTTAAACTCCAGAGTTTAACAGTAGTGGAGATACTCATAGCATACCACTTGGCCTGTTGGGTAACAACCCCCATGTATACAGACTAACGTAAATGGCCTCGATAATGGAATTTTGAAATAAAAAACAAAGAACTTAGTTTCAGTTGTAAAACAGAAATGGAAGGTGACAAAATTTTGGAGGCTGATTGAATAGAGGCCCAGAGTACACTCAGGAAGTTAATCTCATAAATAGCCATAAGTCAAAAGATATAATGGAATGTTCATAAATTAAAGTTTCAAGGTACAATTGGAAGTTACAATGGGGTTTCTATAAGAACTGAAATTAGTTACACAACAGTCAAAATCTAACAATAGAGCAAGAGTTGAAAAAACCCAATTCTTGACTATTAAAAATAGAATATAATAGTTGTAAGTGTAGGTGGCAAAATATTGAAAGCATAATAATATCTAAGAATTTATTCTTGTGTGTGTGCTCCTTAGTATGAATGTGCATGCTTCCATGATGTATGAGTAAGCAGAGGCTAGAAACTGACATGGGGTGTCCATTTGCCATGTTACAGTTTTAGAAAATCTCTTTGAACATAGAAATCACTGCTTGCACTATACTGGTTTGTCAGCAAGCCTCAAGAATCCTCTGTTTCCATCCCCATGCCTGGCTTCTAATGAGGTTCCAAGCATAGAACTTCATGCCTGCATAGTAGGCACCCTACTAAATGAGCCATCTACTCGTCCCCAGAATCTGCTCTTTAGGGAAAGGAAAGAAGAGGCTTGCTCACTCAGGTCGTCTTCCTATCTTCACATTCTTTAGAGTTCATAGCATAAATTCTTTTCTAAGGAAATATACATGTAAACAGAGCAGCAGTGTTTCTATATGTTTAAAACTACTTTCCCTGATGATCAAGATTCCTAAGTTGAGAATTTTCTGTTTAGCTCTGTACCCCATTTTTAATAGTGTTATTTGGTTCTCTGGAGTCTAACTTCCTGAGTTCTTTGTATATTTTGAATGTTAGCCCTCTATTGAATGTAGAGTTGGCAAAGACGTCTTTCCCATTCTGTAGGCTGCTGTTTTGTCCTGTTGACAGTGTCTTTTGCCTTGCAGAAGCTTTGAGGTCTTATGAGACCCCATTTTTCCATAGCTCATCTTAGAGCCTGAGCCACTGATGTTCTGTTCAGAAAAATTTTCCCCTGTGCCAATGTGTTTGAGGTTCTTCCCTACTTTCTCTTCTATGAGATTCAGTGTATCTGGCTTTATGTTAAGGTCCTTGATCTTCTTGTAATTGAGCTTTGCACAAGGAGATAAGAATCAAACAATTTGCATTCTTCTGCATGCAGACTGCCACTTGAACCAGCACCATTTGTTAAGTAAGCTGTCGTTTTTCACTGGATGATTTTGACTTCTTTGTCAAAAATCAGGTGACCATAGGTGTGTGGGTTCATTTGTGGGTCTTTGATTCTATTCCATTGATCTACCTGCCTGTCTCTGTTTTTATGACTATTGCACTGTAGTACAACTTGAGGTCTGGGATGGTTATTTCCCCAGAAGTTCTTTTATTGTTGAGAATGTTTTTGTGTTACTCCAGATAAATTTGAGAATTGCTCATTCTATCTCTGTGAAGAATTGAGTTGGAGATTGCGTTGAATCTGTAGATTGCTTTTGATAAGATGGTCATGTTTACTCTGTTAATCCTGACAATCCATGAGCATCTTCTGAGGTCTTCTTCAATTTCTTTCTTCAGAGACTTGAGGTTCTTGTCATACAGATCTTTCACTTACTTGGTTATAGTCACACCAAGATATTTCATATTATTTGTGAATATGGTAAAGGTTGTCATTTCCTTAATTTCTTTCTCAGCCTGTTTATCCTTTGAGTAGATGAAGGCATTTTCAGCATCTAATGAGATGATCCATGTGGGGGTTTTTTGTTTGTTTGTTTGTTTGTTTATATAGTGGGTTACATTGATAGATTTCCATATATTAAACTATCCCTGCATCCCTGGGGTGAAACCTTCTTGGTCATGATTGATGATTGTTTTGATGTTGTTGGATTCAGTTTGCAAGGATTTATTGAGTGTTTTTACCTCGATATTCATAAGGGAAATTGGTCTGAAGTTCTCTTTCTTTGTTAGGTCTGTGTGGTTTAGGTATAACTGTGGCTTCGTAGAACTAATTAGATAGTATCTCTTCTGTTTCTATTTTGTGGAATAGTTTGAAGAGTATTTGGTGTAAATTTTGCACTAAACCCATTTTGTCCTGGGCTTTTTTTTTTTTTTTTTTTTTTTTTTTGGTTGGAGGCTTTTAATGACTGCTTCTATTTATTTAGAGATTATGGGACTGTTTAAATGGTTTATCTTATCTTGATCTAACTTTGGCACCTGGTATCTGTCTAGAACACTATCTATTTCATGCAGATTTTTCAGTTTAGTTGAGTATAAACCTTTGTAGTAGGATCTGATGATTTTTTTTTTAATTTCTTGTTTCTGCTGGTATGTCTCCCTTTTCATTTCTGGTTTTCTTAATTGGATACTGTCTCTGTTGCCTCCTAATTGTCTGGTTAATGGTTTCTCTATCTTGTTGATTCTCTCAAAGAACCAGTTCCCGGTTTGGTTTTGTTTTTTTGGTTTGGTTGGTTTTGGTTTTGGTTTTTTGTTTGTTTGTTTGATTGATTCTTTGTATAGTTCTCTTTGTTTCTACTTAGTTGATTTCAGACCTGAGTTTGATTGCTTCTTGCAGTCTACATCTCTTAGGTGTATTTGCTTATTGTTGCTCTAGAGCTTTCACATGTACTTAGAGCTACTAGTGTATGCTCTCTCCAGTTTCTTTTTGGAGGCACTCAAAGCTATGAGTTTTCCTCTTACCACTGCTTTCATTATAAGTTTGGGTATGCTGTGCCTTCATTTTTCATTAAATTGTAAAACTCTTTAATTTTTTATTTCTTGCCTGATCAAGTTATCATTGAGTAAAAGCATTGCTCAGCTACCACGTGTGTGGGCTTTCTGCTGTTTTTGTTGTTATTGAAGACCAGCCTTAGTCTGTGGTGATCTGATAGGTTGCATGGGATTACTTCAATCTTCTTGTATCTGTTGAGGCCTGTTTTGTGACCAATATGTGTTAAATCCATTTGGTTCATAACTTCTGTTAGTTTCACTGGGTCTCTGTTTAGTTTCTGTCTCCATGATCTGTCCATTGGTGAGTGTAGTGTGTTGAATTCTCCCACTATTATTGTATGAGGTTCAATATGTTCTTTGAGTTTTAATAATGCTTCTTTTATGAACGTGGGTTCCCTTGCATTTGGAGCATAAATGTTGAGAATTGAGAGTTTATCTGGTAGATTTTTCTTTTGACGAGTAGGAAGTGTAATTCCTTATTTTATTGACAACTTTTGCTTGAAAGTTGATTTTTTTTCCATATTAGAATGGCTACTCCAGCTTGTTTCTTGGGGCCATTTGCTTTGAATATCTTTTCCAGTCTTTTACTCTGAGTTAGTGTTTGTCTTTGTCACTTAGGTGTGTTTCCTATATGCAGCAACATGCTGGTTCCTGTTTAGTATTCAGTCTGTTAGTCTATGTCTTTACTGGTTGGGAGAGGATTTGAGTCTATTGATGTTAAGACATATTAAGGACTAGTGATTGTTGCTTCCTGCTATTTTTGTTATTAGATTTGGAATTGTGTTTGTATTGGCTATCTTCCTTTGGATTTGTTATAAGAAGATTAATTTCTTCCTTTTTCATGGATGTAGTTTCCCTCCTTGTATTGGAGTTTTCCATCTCTTATCCTTTATAGGGCTGGATTTGTGGAAAATTATTATTTAAATTTGGTTTTGTCATGGAATACCTTCATTTCTCTATCTATGGTAATTGAGAGTTTTTGCTGAGTATGGTAGCATAGGCTGGCATTTTGTTCTCTTAAGTTTTGATTGACATCTTCCAAAATCTTCTGAATTTAGAGTCTCTGTTGAGAAGTATGGTGTCATTCTGATAGGTCTGTCTTTGTTTGTTGCTTGATCTTTTCCCCTTACAGCTTTTAATAATCTTTCTTTATTCTGTGCATTTGGTGTTCTGACTAATATGTGACAGGAGGTATTTATTTTCTGGTCCAATCTATTTGGGGTTCTGTAGGCTTCTTGTATGGTTATGGACATCTCTTTCTTTAGGTTAGGGAAGTTTTCTTCTATAATTTTGTTGAAGATGTTTACTGGCCCTTTGAGTTGGGAATCTCACTATCTTCAATATTTATTATTCTTAGATTTGGTCTTTTTATTCTGTCCTAGATTTCCTGGATGTTTTGGGTCAGGAGCTTTTTGTTTTTTGGATTTTCTTTGACTGTTGTGTCAATGTTTTCTATGGTATCTTCCTCACCTGAAATTCTCTCTTCTATCTTTTCTAATCTTTTGGTGATGCTTGCATCTATGAGTCCTGATCTATTGTCTAGGTTTTCTATCTCCAGGGCTGTCTCCCTTTGTCATTTCATTATTGTTTCTATTTCTATTTTTAGATCCTGGATAGTTTAGTTCAATTCCTTCACCTGTTTGGTTGTATTTTCCTATATTTCTTTAAGGGACTTATATGTTTCCTCTCTAAGGGCTTCTACCTGTTTACCTGTGTTCTCCTGTATTTCTTTAAGGGTGTTACATATGTTTCTTGAAAAAGTCATCTTATCATTATGAGATGTGATTTTAAATCAGATCTTGCTTTGCAGGTGTGTTGGGGTATCCAAAACTTGTTGTGGTAGAACTGGGTTCTTGTGATGCCAAGTGGCCTTGGTTTTCTTGAGCTTATGTTCTTACACTTGCCTGTCACCATCTGGTTTTCTCTAGTGTTAGCTGGTCTTGCAGTCACTGACTGAGAGCCTTGAGCCTGGGTGTGTCAGTACTCTTGTCATCTTAGATGTGCCAGCACTCCTGGGAGACAAGCTATCTCCAGGCCATATTGGGATAAGGAGAGCTGTGGCACAGGGTCAGCTCTGGTGGGGCGAATGGAATCTGGAAGGATTGTGTGCCTGACTGCTCAGGGGTTCCTGTGTCCTGTGGCCCCCTGGCAGATCTAACTTGGGCCAGGTATTGGGACAGTAATAGTGCTCTCACCTGTAAGCTTAGGTATGTCAGCACTCCTGGGGGACAAGCTATCTCTGTGTAGGGCAGGATTGTTGTGTGGCACAGGGTTAGCTCCAGGGAGGTAGATGGAAACTGGAAGTACTAATAGAGTACTAAACACAATTTTCTTCTTTAACTTCAACATTTTAACATATTTCTTTACCTACAATTATGTCAAATATTCCTCCACATATACAGAAGGTTAAATAAGGAGTTTCATCAATACTGTAAATCACAGAGTTTACTTTAAGTATTTCAAGATTTTCCAGGATGATGCCTACTCTTCATAAAACCAAATGTCTTTGTGCTATATATTACAGCCTGTTCTATCAGCGGGTCAGTTAAATATGCTGTTAGCTCATATTGTGACCATATTGGTATCTACAGCTTCCATGATAATATGTCTCTTAATTCATTATTTAAACTATGTTTGCATCAGACAGTTTAACTGTTATTGTTTATATAAATCAATTTAGTCGCAAGTATAATAGCAATTATTAGCACCAACAACAGCCTCCATGAGTCTGATGATAGTCATTATAACTAATCTCTTTACCATAGGAGAGGGAACTCAAAATGACAAGTATGAATTAGTGTACTTCACAATACTATTTTAGCTTTAGAACTAGCCATTAATGAATTCCCTTTGTGACCTAGTTTGCCAATCATCCTCATAACATACCACCAGCAATCATAGACACAGGCATGCCACAGGACATGTCCTAACAGACACATCACATAAAATTCCTTCCTAAACATGCCCCCAGCAATTCCACATAGATACAATATCCCATAGTCCACACCCCCACCCCCACAGACGTTTTCCTACCCTGACTCAGAAGGTCAGTGGATCCCATGGCAACAGCAGGACTGAAGACAGAAGCTGGTGGGGTCAGGCTTAAGCAGCATACACAAAGGAAGTCAGGGGCAGTGGGGAAAACAGGGCAACCATCCACTGCAACCATGCCACCCTAGAAGAACAGCCCTGGTTCTCTAGGACAGGAATCACACAAGAGCCAGGAAGGTGGAGCCCTCTTTTCACTGAAACTGAGCGCTGCTGGTCTCAGATTCCTAACCCTTCCACCAAGAGGATCTTAGGTGAAAGTGAAAACATGTTCACCCAGTTAACCAGTGACATATTCCACACATTGCTGAGCTCTAATTTTCTTTCAATGACTGAGAAATGTTGCTATCACTAAATACACAAGTATTAAATGCATTTGACATATTTGTGTCAACAGTAAGATAGTTTTATATACTCCCCCATTTTTAACATGTCAGGAGGACAACACTTTTTGAGTATGAATGGAACCAGCACAAAGTTTACAGGAGAGCCATTTGGGTAAGACTTTTCGTAGTAATATTCTTGGTACTCTTATTCTAGATACTAAATGCAAAGTAAGAATGATCCCATTGAAAGAACAAATTCTAATACCAACTCTTGTTGCATTAATTTTTCTCCATGTCTTTCTTAATAATAAGAGGCAAAACTAAGAAATTAATTATGTGTAGTCTTTTCTATCTGAAAGAGCACTGTCTGAGAAAAATGGTTTTGCTTTGTTTTTTATTTTACTTTTGTCTTTGAAATATTCTCTAAGAAATTTTTATTCTTTTACAGTTTCATGTGTACATAAGTTTTGATCATAACCACACTGAATTCTCCCTTCTAATTCTCTTCCAGACTCTAGTAGCTTCCCCTCCCACCTTAATTTTTATGTGATATAAATTTTTTAAATATTATTATGATTCATTTTACCGATGCTCTTGTGCACAAGGATATGGCTCCATCTACTGGAGCCCATATGACCTACCAGTAGCCACATTCCAAAGAAAAATGGTTTCCTTCCCTACTTTCCCCAAGCTACAAACAGCTAGGTGCTCCTTAACTAGGGTTAAGGCCTCAAAGTCCTTCCCAGGTTCAAGCTGGCATGTTGACTCCCTTGATATCATGCAAAATAGCCAGATCTGCCGTGATTCACGAGTGACACAGCCATGTCATATCCAGAAGACAGCTTGTCACAAAAATCCTGTCTATCCTTCAGCTCTGGCATTTTTTTTTCCCACTCTCCTGTGATGCTCTGAGTTAGAGGGTTGGTAACTGATGTGGATTTCCATTTAATCAATGACAGAACAAGATACTTAGCACATAACATTTGCTGACATCTACAAATGTCAATGAAATATAAACATTGAATTTTTAAAAATTCTTCTCAATGATTTTAAATACATTTTAATTAAAGTATAATTATGTCATTTCCTCTTCCCTTCCTTCCTACCCTCCAATTCAACACCTTTATTCAGTTAGTATTGTTTTACATGTAAGTATACATATATGTAAATAAAATGCACAAATACACACACACACACACACAAGACTGAGTCCATTTTGCTGTTTCTATATGTGTTTTCAGGGCATCCAGTTAGGGAGTTCTTCCCTGGATTAGGCTAATTCTCCAAATTGCATTATCAATGTTTGTTTATACTCCTACAAAAACTCCCATCTTTATTCAATGAGTTTTTCTTTACATCAAACGGTAGGGGATATAAACTGTAGTAGTTGATCAAAGTACTTAGAAAAATTATGGTTGAGTGCTCATCCCTAAACTTTTAAACACCACCTCTTGGGCTCAGAAAACATTGCAAGTGGGAAATACTCCAAGGCTGGAAAAACTGGACTATAGAAAGAAGACATGTAAAATGCTGTGAGTAGCTCTTATGTTCTTGCCTCTCTCTTACCTCTTGAACCCTTGTTCCCATTGCCTTCCCCACTCTCTCCACATGGCCATGGCCAGCCCCTACTTCTCTACTCTCTCCTTCTCTGCCTTTCTCTGCTTCTGCTCCCCTCTTAGCTCCCCTCCCCATGTCCTAAATAAACTCTATTTTATACTAAAAAAAAAAAATGCTATGAGTAACCAAGATTACCTGACATAGTCATTGCACACATGATCTTAAAATGGTGGTGGAGGTTTATAAATCTTGAACACTATGAGAGCCATGCTAGGACATCTTACAACCCCAGATGATTCCATGAAGATCATAAACTTATGACTATGACACCACCCATTTGCACATCTCCAAGCTCATGCTGGAAACCACATAGGCTCTGATTCTATTCTATATCATGGCCCTACAACATGCAACCTCAGTACATATGCTCAGTACACACACACACACACACACACACACACACACACATTGCTCAGATGAAAGACAATAGGCTATTCAGGTCAGACCCAAGACAAAGCTGTGCTCTCAGCATTCACATCCTTCCTGGATCTTTTCCAGAGTAAGAGTCTGCATCCCATTCGGAGAGTGAACTATTTCAAGTGGATATTCCCATTCTACTCATGAGTTAACAGTGGGTATTCCCATGACCAAACTCTAAACATCATGTAGCCAGGACAAGTACAGATATTCTGAGTAAACATTAATTATTGATCTTGTCACTCAAATGTACCAGAAGGACACAACCTCAAAAGAGCTCTAGTGTGCAAGACTCAGGGCAGACGAAAAGGAATAAAGAGAAGCAAGCCTCAGTGCAGTAGCTGGATATAAAATTAACTCACACAAATCAGTAGCATTCCTCTACACGAAGGACAGATGGGATGAGAAAGAAATTAGGGAAACAACACCCTTCACAATAGTCACAAATAATATAAAATACCTAGGTGTGACTCTAACTAAGGAAGTGAAAGATCTG
>NC_034604.1:4342207-4350804 GCF_900095145.1 Mus pahari | reverse complement strand
TCTGGTTTTATGTGGAGGTCTTTGATCCAATTAGACTTGAGCTTTGTACAAGGAGATAAGAATGGATCGATTCTCATTCTTCTACATGATAGCTGCCAGTTGTGCCAGCACCATTTGTTGAAAATGCTGAAAAGACAGCAGGTGGGAAAGTGTGAGATATCTTAGTCAAGAATTGTCCTGAGTCAAATATTTTGAATGTTGCCCCTCACAGCAATTCCTTCTGTTGTTTTTTAAGCTAATTTTGCAGACATTTCCACGTAAGAGGCTATGTGTTTAGCCACCACAGGATTGATTACTTTCAGATGTCTAAGCTCTGTTACACATGGCTTCCCATGGCTTCACTCTACAAAACATATTAACAACATGAAAGTATACCCACAAGAAGTCTACATTGCAAAGGTTTTACAAGTCAGTCTTATATCTTTCCCCTTGAATGATTCTTACAGACCCCTGTCCCTTTTTTATTATATCTGTCAAGCTTAATCATTCATAGTTTGTTTAAATGCACCTCAACTCTTATGACTATAAAACAGAGTTCCTGTATGAGACCATGTGCAATTATTCATGTCTTCAAACAATGAAGGAATCCTCATTTCTTTAGCTTTTCAATTTCCTTAATTTGTTTTCTCAAAAATACTATCCTGAAAAATAAAGGCAGACAGCAACATTTGTGTGTTACAAAAAAAAAAATGTAAATACTGAGTCACTAGCTATACTGAATAATAAAAGCATCTTAGTTTATAAGAGTATTTTATACATCAAACATTAAAATTTTAGAATCTCTTAATTTTCTAGCAATATGTTAATATTTATTTAAAATATATAAAATGATTTCAAATTTACATGCCTTATATCATTTAAAAGATGTAGGTAGTAATAATATGATAAAGCTATATTGCATTTATTCTAGTTTACACTATTAAGATTATATTTAAACAGAGTCAAAAAGTCAATAAAATAGAAAGTAAATGTATATCCATAAAAATCTGTGCTAAATAACTAATATGTAACAATTCAAAGTTGCTAGTTGAGATATTTTGTAGCTCATGAAGACATACAATTACAACAATTAAAAATAAAAAAAAATGTAGCTGAGAATGTAACTCATGGTAAGTTGAGGGCTTAGAGTCATTCCGCATGGATTCCCTCATCTGAACCTTTTATGTGGAACTCTGATTTTATCTTAGTGTGTATACATTATACACATACACACACATGTATAAATATGCATATACAACTTCTACAAAGTATCAAAAATTTAACAGGATCTCCTCTCTCATATGACTTACACTATTTACTGCCAGAACTTAATCAGGCAATAACTTGATATCTAACCAGAAAAACTATTTTAAGATATATTAACTACCTGAAAGTCAAATGCCTGTTCATGAAGTAAGTCACATGCTGTTTAAGATTTAGAGCTATTTCCTAAGGAATACTAGACAAAAGAATTCCAGTGATATTTTTAATAAAGTAATAACTAACTCTAGATTGATTATTAAGGGCTAGAAAAAACTTAGGCTTCCAAGTTAACTGTTTAAATCACAACTTGATATTTATTAAGATATTTATATTTTAAGTCCAGAATAAATATTTCCTCTGAATCAGTTATACAAATATACCACTGAAAAGTTTTTCCTTGGTTGTGTTTCAAATACACATGTGCAATTAAATGTCCCATCTAAATGAAATACCAGATAAAGAAACAGAATATGCACTGGAGAAAATACTATGACAGATACACAATATAACATTTTCTTTAGGCATCTCAGAACTTAAACAATAATTATGAGTCAATTAAATAATACAATCAAGAGGTAACCTTAAATAATTTCTAATAACTGCAAACATTGTCTCACTTTTTTCTTTTTAATTATTTTTATCTCACATAATTCATCCTGCCTGCATCTTCCCTTCCGTCCACTGCTTCCAGTTCCCATGCCAAAAAACAAGATGCAACCAAACTGGGCACAACCTCTCATTATTATGGCTGGACTAGGCAAATCAGTAGGGTCCCAAGAGCAGGGAGAAGAGTCAGACACCCCGACTCAAGCTGTTGGGAGTCCCATGAAACACACAAGCGAAGCAAAAGCGACATATGTGCGAGGACTTTGCACGGAGCCATGCAGGCTCCATACCTGCTCGTTCAGTCTCCGTGAGCCCCTGTGAACTCTGCTTAGTTGATTCTGAGGCCTGTGTTCTCCTGGTGTCCTCCACATCTCTGACTCTTCCAATTCTTCCCACTCCCTTTAATCTTTAAAAAAAAAAAAAATCACCACTAGGGTCATCTTCATATATTCCTGTGAGTTTACATTGCACTAGATTTCCGCATTGTTCCCCAAATATCCCCCAGTTCAAGTAGTCTCTCCAATCAATCCCCACCAATCCCCACCCAAGCCTGATCTCTTCTATTCTCATTTTCACCCATCCCCAGTGCACAGCAATATCTTGTCTATTTTCCTTTCCCAGGGAGATCCATGTACTGCTCCCAACCTCCACCCACTTCGTTGTTGCTTTATCTCTGTGTCCGTAAACTGTAGCATGAGTATCCCTTATTTAACAGCCAATACCCAAGTAAAGGAATTACATAGCATGTTTGTCTTTCTCTGTTGGAGTTATCTCATTCAGAATAATTTTTTTTCCTAAATGCAATCATTTGCCTGAAATTTTCATGATACCATGTTTTTAAAAGATAAGTAATACTCTTTTTTTTTTTTTTTAAATGTACCATATTTTTATCCATTCTTTTGTTAAGGAACATCTAGGTTGTTTCCAATTTCTGGCTCTTGTGCATAAAGCCAATATGAACATAGATGAATAAGGCTTTTTGTAATAGGGTAGAACACTCTTTAGGTTTATGTCCAAGAGTGATATAGCTGGGTTTTCTTGAAGATAGATCCCCCATTTTCTTAGGACTGTCATATGATTTCCCTAGTGGCTGAACAAGGCTGCATGCCACCAGCAATAGAGGAGTGCTCTCCTTGATCCACATCCTTGTCAGCATGAGCACTCATTTGAGTTATTGATCTTAGCCATTCTGACAGGATGGAAGATGGAATCTCAACCAAGTTTTTAATTTACATTTCCCAGATGGTGAAAGATGTTGAACATTGTCAAGTGTTTCTCAGTCTTATGATATGCCTTTATTGAGAATAATCTGTAGATCTGTTCCTCATTTATTTGGCTTGTTTTTGAATATCTAATTACTTGAGTTTTTTATATATGTTGGATATCAGCCCTCTGTCAGATGTGGAATTAGTGCAAATCTTTACCAACTCTGTAGGCTGCTGCTTCATCCTGTTGACATTGTCCTTTGCCTTGCAATTGTTTTATTATTTTCAAGAGGTCCCATTTATTGATTTTTATTGTAGTGCCTGACTATTGGTGTTCTGTTCAGGAAGTTGTCGTCTGTGCTGATGCCTTCAAGGCTCTTTACCACTTTCTCTTCTATTAGGTTCAGTGTATTTGATATTATGTTGAGGCCTTTGATCAACCTTTACTTGAGTTTATGCAGGATGATATATAAGAATCTATTTGCACTCTTCTACATGCAAACATCACATTAGACCAGTAGCATTGTGTATTTCTGGCTTCATTATCTAAAACTAAATGAACATAAGTGTGTGGATTTATCTCTTTGATTCAAATCCAAAGACCAATATATGTTTGTATGCCAACCTGTGGTTCTTATTCCTAAATCTCTGTAGTATAGCTTGAAATCTGTGGTGCTAAATGTTATGTTTTATAAAAATCGGCATAATGTGGTGGCCATGAAACATTGGTGAATCCCAAAAAGACCACCAGGGAACTGAATCCAATGCAATAGAGTCTCTTTATTCAAGCTCTAACTTGGGCTCCCTGGCAACCATGACACAGCTAGAAGGTGAAGCCCTGAGCCTAGTTCTTTTTATGTTTGCTTTGTTTTGTTTTGTTTTGTTTTGTTTTGTTTTGTTTTGTTTTGGGGAGGTTTATATTGTTGTTGTTTGGTTTTGTTTTGTTTTGTTTTTTGAGACAGGGTTTCTCTGAATAGCCCTGGCTGTCCTAAAACTCACTTTGTAGACCAGGCTGGCCTCGAACTCAGAAATTCGCCTGCCTCTGCCTCCGGAGTGCTGGGATTAAAGATGCGCACCACCACGCCAGGCTATTTTTATTGTTGTTGTTTTTGTCTGAGCCTAGTTTTAAGCAAGTATTTATAGATGCAAGAAGGGGATATCTAGCCAAGTACACATCAGATGCGGGGGGATGTGGGGGGGGGGGTTGTGACCTTAAACATAATTTGCTGATTTGGGGAGACAAACCATTAACTTAACTTCTGCCTTCCTCCTGATTGGAGATTGTTCGGAAGTGAAGTACCAGGGGTGGGCTTGTAACCTGGGGTGCAAATTTGTTGGAAACTAGTGCTAGGCACAGGTCTTGTTGGGAGGTAGCCTGGAAACTGGACTGTTAGTTAACTTGAGTTCAACCTTAGATCAAGTTCTGTAAGATGGGTTCTGAATCTAAAAGATTTGGTCTCTCATTTCCCCCTTTCTCTGATAACTAGAAGGCCCAGTCGTGGGACCACGTTCCTGTCAACAAGTGCCTCTTGACCACAGCAACAGTGCAGGGTTGATGTCTGCAGACAGGATGGGTCCCCAGGTGGGGCAGTCCCTGGATGGCCCTTCCTTCAGTCTTTGCTCCATTTTTTGTTCTTTCTTCCTTTGGACAGGAACATTTCTGGGTTAAAAACTTTGAGATGGGTGGATGCTCCCATGTCTCTACTGGGGGCCGTGCCTATCTGCTGGAAGTGGTCTCTACAGGTTCTATCTCCTCCTTCCCTACACATGTTGGATAAAATCATCCCCTTTTGTTCCTGGGAGTCTCTCTTTTCCCTGGTGTCTGAAACCCTCCAGTGGCTATCCCCAGTTCCTCATCCCCTCTGCTACATATTTTTCTTCAATTTCCTGACACTCTGTAACACTTTCTCATCCCATCCAGAACCAGATAGTGCCCACTTATTTTCTCCCACTTCTTTTTCTGTCCCAGGTCACCCTCTCCTCCACCTCCCCCCAGTGATCCTTTTCCCCCTCAAGGCGAGACTGAAGCATCCATAACCTGGTCTTCCTTCCTCCTAAGCTCGATACAGCTGTAGGTTGAATTATGGGCATTGTGAGCTTTTGGGCTAATATTCAGTTATTATTAAGTGCATACCAGGTGTGTTCTTTTGGGACTGGGTTACCTCACTCAGGATAATGTTTTTCCAGTTCCATTCATTTGCCTGTGAATTTCATGAAATTGTTGTTTTTAATTGCTGAGTAGTACTTCATTGTGTAAAAGTACCACATTTTCTATATCCATTTTTCTGCTGAGGGAAATCTGGGTTGTTTCCAGCTTCTGGCTATCATAAATATGGCTGCTATGAACAAAATGGAGCATGTGTCCTTATTACGTGTTGGAGCATCTTTTGGGTATATGCCCAGTAATGGTATGGCTGGGTTTTCAGGTAGAACTATTTCAAATTTTCTGAGGAAGTTAATTGATTTCCAGAGTGGTTGTACCAGCTTGCAATCCCACCAGCAATGGAGGAGTGTTCCTTTTTGTCCACACCTTTACAATATACCTGTATTTTTTATCTAAGTCATTCTGATTGCTGTGAGGTGGAATCTTGGGGTTGTTTTGTTTTGCATTTTCTGATGACTAAGGATGTAGAACATTTCTTTAAGTGCTTCTCAGCCACTCAAGTTTTCTCAGTTGAGAATTCTCTGTTTACCTTTGTACTCCACATTTTAATAGGGTTATTTGGTTCTCTAGAGTCTAACTTCTTGAGTTCTTTGTAAATTTTGGATGTTTGCCCTCTATGGGATATTGGGTTGGTAACAATCTTTTCCCAATCTGTGGGTTTTTCTTTTATCCTACTGATACTGTTCTTTGCCTTACAGAAGCTTTGCATTTTTACGAGGTCCCATTTATCTATTGTTGATCTTAAAGCACAAGCCATTGGTGTTCTGCTCAGAAAGTCTTGCCCTGTGGGCTCTTCCCCACTTTCTCTTCTATTTGATTCAAGTGTATCTAATTTTATGTGGAGCTCCTTGATCCATTTGGACTTGAGCTTTCTACAAGGAGAAAATGATGGATCAATTTGCATTTTTCTACATGCTGGATCTTCCAGTAGCACTATGTCCAATTTTCTGAGGAACCACCAGACTGATTTCCAGAGTGCTTGTGCAAGCTTGCAATCCCACCAGCAATGGAGGAATTTTCCTCTTTCTCCACATCCTCGCCAGCATCTGCTGTCACCTAAATTTTTTATTTTAGCCATTCTGACTGGCGTGAGGTGAAATCTCAGGGTTGTTTTAATTTGCATTTCCCTGATGATTAAGGATGTTGAACATTTTTTCAGGTGCTTCTCAGTCATTTGGTATTGCTCAGTTGAGAATTCTTTGTTTAGCTCTGTACCACATTTTTTTAATGGGGTTATTTGAATTTCTGGTGTCNAGCTTCTTGAGCTCTTTGTATATATTGGATATTACTCCCCTATCAGATTTAGGATTGGTAAAAATTCTTTCCCAATCTTTTTTGTCTAATTGACAGTGTCTTTTGCCTTACAGAAGCTTTGCAATGTTATGAGGTCCCATTTGTAGATTCTTGATCTTACAGCACAAGCCATTGCTGTTCTGTTCAGGAATTTTTCCCCTATGCCCATATCTTCGAGACTTGTCCCCACTTTCTCCTCTATAAGTTTTAGTGTCTCTGGTTTTGTGTGGAGTTCCTTGATCCACTTAGACTTGAGCTTTGTGCAAGGAGATAAGAAAGGATCGATTCACATTCTTCTACCTGCTGATCTTCAATTGAACCAGCACCATTTGTTGAAAAAGCTGTCTTTTTTCCACTGTATGTTTTGGCTTCTTTGTTAAAGATCACGTGACCATAGGTTTGTGGGTTCATTTCTGGGTCTTCAATTCTGTTCCATTGATCAACATGCATGTCTCTGTACCAATAACATGCAGTTTTTATAACTATTGCTCTATAGTACATCTTAAGATCAGGGATGGTGATTCCCCCAGAAGTTCTTTTATTGTTGAGATTACTTTTCGATATCCTTGGGGTTTTGTTATTCCAAATGAATTTGCAAATTGCTCTTTGTAACTCTATGAAGAATAGAGTTGGAATTTTGATGGAAATTTCATTGAACCTGTAGATGGCTTTCAGCAAGATGGCCATATCTACTATATTAATCCTGCCAAACAATGAGCATGGAAGATCTTTACATCTTCTGAGGTCTTCTTTGATTTCTTTTTTCAGAGACTTGAAGTTCTTGTTTTATAGATGCTTCACTTGCTTACTTAGAGTCATACCAAAATATTTTGTTATTTGTGACTATAGTGAAGGAGGTTGTTTCACTAATTTCTTTCTCTGCTCATTTATCCATTGAGTAGAGAAAGGGTACTGATTTGTTAGAGTGAATTTTATATTCAGCCCCTTTCCTGAAGTTGTTTATCACCTGTAGGAGCTTTCTGGTAGAAATATCTATTTCTTCCACATTTTCCAATTTTTTTGAGTATATGATTTTGTAGTACGATCTGATGATTTTTTAATTTCCTCAGTTTCTGTTATTATATCTCCCTTTTCAGTTCCTTTCTTAATATTTAAGAGGCAGAATTAAGAAATTAACTATGTGTGGTCTTTTCTACCTGAAATAGCATCGTCTGAGTTCAAAACGTTTGTTTTGTTTTGTTTTACTTTTGTCTTTGACATATTCTCCAAGAATTTTTTTATTCTTTGACACTTTCATGTGTACATGTGCTTTAATCATACTCACTCTGAAATATCCTCTCCAATTCTCACCCAAACTCTAACCATTTTGCCCTCCCACCTTCTTGTGAGTTCTATATACATATTTAAATTATGATTAGGAATATTTTCACTGGTGCTCTCATGTACAAGGATGTGGCACCATCTACTGGAACACAGAAAACTTATCAGTAGCCACATGGCAAAGATATGGTTTCCTACCCCTAAGAAGTCACCAAAGTGCTAGTTGCTCATTAGCTAGAGGTAAGGTCTCAAACCCCCTCTCAGTTTCAAGCTGGAATGTTGACTTTCTTGATCTCGTGCAAAATGACCAGATTGTCTGTGATTCACAAGTGCAGCTGCCATGTCATATCCAGAAGACAGCTTGTCAAAAAAAAAAAAAAAATCCTACCCATCTTTAAGCTTTGGCATTTTTTCCACTTTCTCCTCTGATGTTCCTATGAAGTACAAAACATTGAATTGCTTTTTTAAATAGTTTTTTTTATATAATTTTAGATACATTTTAATTAAAATATTTTTTTTACAATTTTTATTAGATATTTTCTTTATTTATTTTTCAAATGCTATCCTGAAAGTTCCCTATATCCTCCCCCAACCCCTGCTCCCCTACCCACCCACTCCCACTTCATGGCCCTGGCATTCCCCTGTACTGGGGCATATATAGATTGCAAGACCAAGGGGCCTCTCTTCCCAATGATGGCCAACTAGGCCATCTTCTGCTACATATGCAGCTAGAGACACGAGCTCTGGGGGTGCTGGTTAGTTCACATTGTTGTTCCACCTATAGGGTTGCAGACCCCTTCAGCTCC
>NC_034604.1:4341246-4342196 GCF_900095145.1 Mus pahari | reverse complement strand
GAATTAGGTCTTCTTTGAAGGTCTGATAGAACTCTGCACTAAACCCATCTGGTCTTGGGCTTTTTTTTTTTTTTTTTTGATTGGGAGACTATTAATGACAGCTTCTATTTCTTTAGCAGAAATGGGACTGTTTAGATCATTAATCTGATCATAATTTAACTTAGGTACTGGTTATCTGTCTAGGAAATTATCCACTTCATCCAGGTTTTCCAGTTTTGTTGAGTATAGCCTTTTGTAGTAGGATCTGATGATGTTTTGGATTTCTGTAGGTTCTGTTGTTATGTCTCCTTTTTCATTTCTGATTTTGTTAATTAGAATACTGTCCCTGTGCCCTCAAGTGAGTTTGGCTAATGGTTTATCTATCTTGTTGATTTTGTCAAAGAACCAGCTCCTGGTTTGGTTGATTCTTTGAATAGTTCTTTTGTTTCCACTTGGTTGATTTCAGCCCTTAATTTGATTTTTTTCCTGCTGTTTACTTCTCTTGGGTGAATTTGCTTCCTTTAGTTCTAGGGATTCTAGATGTGCTGTCAGGCTGTGAGTATATGCTGTTTCTAGTTTCTTTTTGGAGGCACTCAGGGCTATGAGTTTTCCTCTTAGGACTGGCTTCATTATGTCCCATAAGTTTGGGTATGTTGTGGCTTCATTTTCATTAAACTCCAAAAAGTCTTTAGTTTCTTTCATTATTTCATCCTTGACCAAGGAATAATTGAGTAGAGTGTTGTTGAGTTTCCCCCGTGACTGTTGTCTTTCTGTTATTTATGCTATTATTGAAGATCAGCCTTAGTCCATGGTGATCTGATAGGGTGCATGGGATAATTTCAATATTTTTGTATCTATGGAGGCCTGTTTTGTGACCAATTATATGGTCAATTTTGGAGGAGATATCATGTGGTGCTGAGAAGAAGGTATATCCTTTTGTTTTAGGATAAAATGTTCTGTAGATATCTATT
>NC_034604.1:4327354-4339008 GCF_900095145.1 Mus pahari | reverse complement strand
TCATGGAATACTTTGGTTTCTCCATCTATGGTGATTGAGAATTTTGCTGGGCATAGTAGCCTGGGCTGGCATTTGTGTTCTCTTAGGGTCTGCATAACATCTGTCTCGGATCTTCTGGCTTCTGGCTTTCATAATCTCTGGTGAGAAGTCTGGTGTAATTCTAATAAGCCTGCCTTTATATGTTACTTGACCCTTTTCCCTTGCTGCTTTTAATATTCTATCTTTATTTAGTGCAGTTGTTTTTCTGATTATTATGTGTCTTGAGGAATTTCTTTTCTGGTCCAGTCTATTTGGACTTCTGTAGGCTTCTTGTATGTTTATGGGCATCTCTTTCTTTAGGTTCGGGAAGTTTTCTTCTATAATTTTGTTGAAGATATTTGCTGGTCCTTTAAGTTGAAAATCTTTATTCTCATCTACTTCTATTATCTGTAGGTTTGGTCATCTCATTGTGTCCTGGATTTCCTGGATGTTTTGAGTTAGGATCTTTTTGTATTTTGCATTCTCTCTGATTGTTGTGTCCATGTTCTCTATGGCATCTTCTGCACCTGAGATTCTTTCTTCCATCCCTTGTATTCTGTTGCTGATACTGGCATCTATTGTTCCTGATTTCTTTCCTAGAATTTCTATCTCCAAAGTTGTTTCACTTTGGGTTTTTTTTTTTTTTTATTGTTTCCATATCCCTTTTTAGGTCTTGGATGGTTTTGTTCAATTCCATCACCTGTTTAGTTGTGTTTTCTTGTAATTCTTTAAGGGATTTTTGTGTTTCCTCTTTAAGGACTTCTACTTGTTTAGCAGTGTTTTCCTGTTGTTCTTTAAGACTTTCTACCTGTTTAGCAGTGTTCTCCTGTGTTTCTTTAAGTGAGTTATTAATGCCCTTCTTAAAATCTTCTACTACCATCATGAGATATGTCTTTAAATCCGAGTCTTGTTCTTTGGGTATGTTGGGGTATGCAGGACTGACTGAATTTGGAGTGCTGGATTCTGATGATAGTGAGTGGTCAAGATTCTTTAGCAAGATTTTTATGTCTGCCTTTCGCCATTTGGTAATCTCTGGAGTTAGTTGTTATAGCTGTCTCTGGTTAGTGCTTGTTCCTCCTGTGATTCAGTTATCCTCTGTCAGCAGTCCTGGGAGTCCAGCTCTCTCCTGAGTGTCCTTGGTCAGAGTACTCTCTGCAGGCCTGCTCTCCTCTTGCAGGGAAGGTTCACAGAGTTCTGGCATTTGGACCTGCCTCCTGGCTGAATATGTAGTCCTGAAATGGAGCCTGTCCCTGAAGATGGGTCACCTCTGCAGTTTGCACACTCACCTGCAAAGACTAGTCTCCGAGGGACCCTGGACACAATATGGCTCTCTCACCTGCTCTGGCAGACAGAGCCCTTCCCGGTGGCCACCTCTCCTCTGGCAGGGAAGGTGCCCGGGTGTCTGGAGCCCAAAACGGGGTCTGTCCCAGAAGCTGTGTCACTTCTGCAGTCTGCACTCTCAACTGTGCAGACAGGAGCCTGGGCAACCGGGAGCTAAGATGTCTCCCTCACCAGCTCAGGCAGTGAGAGCCCTCCCAGGTGGCCACTTCTCCTCTGGTGGGGGAAGGTGCCCAGAAAATGGGGTCTGTCCCAGAAGCTGTGTCACTTCTGTAGTCCACACTCTCACCAGTGCGGACTGGAGCCTGTGCAACCAGGAGCAAAGATGGCTCCCTCACCAGCTCAGGCAGTGAGAGCCCTCCCTGGCAGATGCCTTTCCTCTGGCAGGGTAAAATATAATTTTAACACTTCCTTTTATCTTCCTTCCTCCATTTCCACATTTCTATTCATATATATATATATATATATATATATATATATATATATATGCACACACACACAAAATGCGGAGTCAGTTTTGTTGTTTGTGTATATGTTTTCAGGGCAACCAGTTAGGGAGATCTTCCCTGGAAGAAGCTAGTTCTCCAAACTGCAATATCAATGTTCGTGTTTATAATCATACACAAATACTATAGTCATCTTTATTCAATTAATTTTTTTCTTTACAACAGATGGTAGGGTATATAAACTCTAATAGTTGCTCAAGGTATTTAGAAAAATTACAGTTGAGTGCTCATCCCTAAACATTTACACCACCTCTTGGGCTCAGAAACACTGCAAGGGGAAAATATTCCAAGACTGGAAAAATGGGAATATAGAAAGATGGGATGTAAAATGCTATGAGTAACCAAGATTTACCTGACATAGACATTGCATACATGATCTTAAAATGGGTGTGATTGTTTATAAATCTTGAACACTATGAGAGAATTGCTAGGATGTTTTGGTAACTCTAGATGATTCCATGAAAGATCAGAAACATATGACCTATGACATTACCCACTTGCACATCTCCAGGCTCATGTTGATAACCACACAAACTCTGATCCCATTCTATATCACAGTCCCACAACATACATCCCCAGGACCAATGCTAAGTATACACACACACACACACACACACACACACACACATACACACACACTGTTCTGATAAAAGGTAAAGGCTATTCAGATCAGGGGCAACACAAAACTGTGCTTCTAGTACCTAAATACTCCACAGACCCATTTCCAGAGGTAAGAGTCTGTATTCCATTTGGAAAGTGAGCTAGTCAAAGGGGATATTTTTCTTGCCCTCATGAGTTAGCACTGAGTAGCCTCATGACCAAACTCTAAACATGTGGCCAGGCCAAGTACAGCTACACTGAGAAAACATCAATTATTGATCCTGTCATTCAAGTGTACCAGAAGGACACAACCTCAAAATAACTCTAGTGTGCAAGACCCAGTGCAGACCACAAGGAATAAAGAGACACAAGCCAGTTTGTCTTCTCCAAATTTACCGATCTCTAGTAATGGCCACCTATAGGATAAATTTAGATAATAATCCAAAAGAGCATTTATGAATACACTCAAAGCCTTCAAAGAAGAATCAGTGAAATGGCTTAGGGGATAAAACCGTTTGCCATTCTCCAATGGAAGGATGGGGATACTGATCCAGTCACAAAACCTTCTACCTATAATTTTTCTGCCCATAAGAGGTGCAGGGAGAAAGAGGGAGAAAAAAGTTAGGGACCCCACAGAGTCCAGCAAATGTGGGTTCTGCCAGGAGAGAGCTGGTCACCAAGGAGTGCTCTCACTCCTAAGCTCAAAGATGAGATTACCACTTTTGTTCCAATAACTCTCCAAACCAGGACCCATCATGAGCACACCGGGCATAGGAACAGTGGAGCAGCTGGTGACAGTATCCTTCTGGTCTCCATTCATGCCACAGAGCTAAGGCTGTCCCGTAGCCCTCTGCACCCAAACCCCTTCAAGGAGAGAAGTGGTCTTCCCAGGAGTGCTGGAATACCTAAAATCACAGGCTCACAGGCAAACAGGAGGGTTGAACAAGAACATCTAACACCAGAGATAACCAGATGGGAAGAAGCAAACACAAGAACATAAACAACAGAAGCCAAAGCTACTTGGCATAATCAGAGTGCAGTTCTCAAACCACAGCAAGTCCTGGATACCCCCAACACACCAGAAAAGCATGATTATGACTTAAAATCACACTTCATGATATTGATAGAGGGCTTTAAGAAGGACATAAATAACTCCCTTAAAGAAATACAGGAGAACACAGGTAAACAGGTAGAAGCTCTTAAAGAGAAAACACAAACATCCCTTAAAGAATTACAGAAAAGCATAACCAAAGAGGTGAAGAAATTGATCGCTTCAGATCACCATGGACTAAGGACTAAGGCTGGTCTTCAATAACAATAAAAACAATGGAAAGCCCACTTATACATAGAACCTGAACAATGCTCTACTCAATGATAACTTGATCAAGGAAGAAATTAAGAAAGAAATTAAGATGTTTTAGAACAACCCAGATGTCCCTCAACAGAGAAATAAATACAGAAAATGTGGTACATTGAAAACAATGACTTCATGAAATTTGCAGGCAAATGGATGAATCTAGAAAATATAATCCTGAGTAAGGTTACTCAGTCACAAAAGAAAACACAAAATATAATCCTGAGTAAGGTTACTCAGTCACAAAAGAAAAGTATGTACCTACTGATAAGTGGATATTAGGCAAAGAGTGTGAAATACCCATGATACAACTCACAGACTACATGAAGCTAAAAAGGAATGAAGACCAAAGAGTGGGTGCTTCAGTCCTACTTAGAAGGGGGAACAATATAATCAAGGGAAGTAGAGGGTAGGCGGGAACTTGGGAGGAAGAAAAAAGGGGGAGGGGGAAAAGAGGGTTAGAATCGGGTATAGGAGGAGATGGAGGAGATGTACAGAGGGTTAGGAAATTGAACAGAGGTGTGTAGCAATGGGGGATGGTGAACTTGGGTATACCAGCTAGTTTTGTGTCAACTTGACACAGGCTGGAGTTATCACAGAGAAAGGGCCTTCAGTTGGGGAAATGCCTCCACGAGATACAGCTGTAAGGCATTTTCTCAATTAGTGATCAAGGGGGAGGCCCCCTTGTGGGTGGTGCCACCTCTGGGCTGGTAGTCTTGGTTCTATAAGAGAGCAGGCTGAGCAAGCCAGGGGAAGCAATCCAGTAAGTAACATCCCTCCATGGCCTCTGCATAAGCTCCTGTTTCCTTACCTGCTTGAATTCCAGACCTGACTTCCTTTGGTGATGAACAGCAGTGTGGAAGTATAAGATGAATAAACCCTTTCCTTCCCAACTTGCTTCTTGGTCATGATGTTTGTGCAGGAACAGAAACCCTGACCAAGACACTGGGGTAGCAACCTAAAAGTCCCAAATACCAGAAAAGCAAGAGCCTCCTAGGACCCCACAGGGATGACTTTAGCTGAAATACACCACAAAGGGGAGGGAGAACCTGTAGAGACCATATTCAGAGGTGAGGCATGGCCTCCCAGTGGAGGGATACAGCCACTCAACCATCTCTAAAATCTTAACCCAAAATTGCTCCTGTCTAAAGGAAATATAGGGACAAAGAGTGGAACAGAGACTAAAGGAAAGGCCATCCAGAGACCATGCCACCTGGGGAGCCATCCTACAAACAGACACCAAACCCAGACACTACTGTTCATGTCAAGAAGATTCTTCAGGATTGTTGCTCTTGAGCATGCACACAGCAGATATGAATGTGCTTTTCAGGAGACGAAACTCTGAAACCATAAAAACTTGAGATAAATATTTTTAATAGAAAATTTGATATGATATTCATTTGAGGAATTGCCTTAGTTACAATCATTGTGCAACAAAGCACTTGGCAAACAATACAAAGAAGGGTTTATTCTGAAGGAATATAGTGCATTGTGGTGGGAAGGATTGGTTGTGAAGTGTTATGCAACTGGTTACATTGCATCTGTAGTGAGGAAGCACACACATTGAATGGTGGTGGTTAACTGGCTTTCCATTTTACTGTTTATATTCAATCTAGGGTCTTGACCATGGACAGAATGGGCCTTTCATTCCTAAACTTCTTAGGAAATATCACATTGGGATTTCAGATAGGTCTCCTAGATGAATCCAAATCCAGTCAAACTGACAGTTCATTTAGGACATTTGAAAACTAATTCTTGTTAGCTATCTGGACAAAGGAGTCACGTTTAACCAGGGCACTCTGTTCTTGTTCCTCAAAGGCTCATCCCCATTTTACATTACAAAATGCATTTAGTTCATCTATAGAGTTCTGAAAATCTTGACAGTTCAAAATGGTCCAAAAACCCAAATGTATTTTCCTTTTTAGATTTATGCAATCACTTGATAGTGAGCACCTGTAAAATAAAAAAGAACTCTAACTACTCTATTATACAGTGACACAGTAAACATTTTCAGGCCAACAGAATTCATCAAAGCAGCTCTGGAGACTGTAGAAACAATACTTAAGAGTGAAGCAAGATATATCTCAGAAAGAAGCATAGGAAAGAAGCATAGCAAATAAATGAAAATGAATCGACAATTCCTGAATCATAAGATAGAACTGAGGACACAAATGGAAAACAAATGAAACAAAACATCACAAACCACCACCACCACCACCACCAACAACAACAACAACAACAACAACACTATAAACTACAACACTACCAACAACAAACACCACCACCACAAACGAGCAAAAACAGCACTCTGCCAAACTAACAGCAACCAACACATAGCTTTCAAAATACTTTTAAATAATAATGGCTTCCACTGCCCAATCAAAGAAACAGGTTAATTGAATGGACTAAGAAACAAAATCCACCTTTTGTTTTTTACAAGAAACTCATCATCAAGGATAGGCACCACTTAGCATGGAAAGGTCAAAAGTGGGAGAAAGGGGGAGGTCCTCCAAGCAAATAGGACCAGGAAACAAACAGGGGTTACTAACCTTTTATATGACAAGGTACTTCAAGCTAGAATTAATCATTAGAGATAAATAAAGATACTTCATATGTGCAACTGCCTGGTTGTGCCTGGAAAACACTCTCCTTATACATGTCTATTGCTGCTGATCTCACATTATTTCTGTCCCCTCTTTTGTAATGATTCATGCGTCTTAAGGGGAAGAGGTGTGATATAAATATCTTGCATAGGATTGAACATCCTCAGTCTTTCATTGATACCTTGACCAGTTGTGCATCTCTGTGTTAATCACCAACCCCTGCAAATAGAACCTTCCCTAATAAGAGGTGAAAGGTACATTTATGTTTGTATAACAAGTGTTTCAGAATCAGTATACTATGATGCCCATTTAGCACAATAATGGTAGTAGGTTCTCCTCTAGGACCTATGACTTAGTTATCCATCAGTTCTTGGTCTGATAACAGTACCAGGTATAGGTTGTAGAGATTTAATATCCAAACATAGAGTAGTAATTTACTCCCCAGATGTCCATGCCACTATAACATCTGTGGGCACATCTTGCAGGATGGTAATTACTGCATCTTTGCAGATTCACAGATGGGTAAGAACAATGATTACTTTTCTCCTCAAGTAGTCAACAGAGCACAATCTAGCACTGTGAAGGGGACTGATGAAGAACCATTAGCATGTGATAGCTGCTGGGAGAGAAAGAGGTAGTTAGCTTTAAGAATGAAGTTTGGTAGGTTGACCATACTGCAGTGGAAGGCCATGTATCCAAGAATCTCTAAGCAGAGCAAACTGGACTTTTTTAAAAGTAGTTTATGTTGGGTATGTAAAGGAGGCAGGTAATCTAGGAGTAGTTTTGGGAAGGCATTGTCTGAAGTTCTCAAAGAACTAATAAAAATGTGGGAAAAGGAAAACTTTATCTGATCAGTGAAACAATGAACCAAGCAGGCATTACAATCTTAAAATATATGCAGCAAACTCTGATACACCAAATTTTATACAAAGCATGCTATGGAACCTTAGACACAGAGGAAACACAGATCAACAGTTGTCTATTTCAGTATCTCACTTCCTCCACCAAGAAACAGATCATCTGCACAAAAAATAACCAAAGAATCATCAAACATAAATTATATCATATATTAAACAAACTTAACAGATTTCTAGACAATATTCTACCCAAGAACCAAGGAAAAACATTCTACTCAGCAGCCTATAGCACTGTCTCTACAATAAACAACATAGTAGAACACAGAAAAATTGGAATGACTCTGTGTATTCTATATGACCACAATAGAAGAAAGTTTAAAATCAACAGCAAAGGAATGTCTAGTAATTAAATGAACTCATACAAATTAAGCACACATTATTAAATAATCAATAGTTTAAATAAAAAATTAAGAAAAACAATTAAAATTCCTGAAATTAAATGAAAAAGGAAACACACCACAGAAAAACCTCTAGAACACATAAAAGGGGAAAATGTATAGCTCTAAATTTAAAAATCAGAAAGACTTCAATAATAAATAACTTGACAATGAAACTCAGGAATTTGGAAAAACAAGAACAAAGCAAACCCAAATCCAGTAAATAGAAAAATAATAAAATAAATAATAAAAACATTAGTAATATAAAAACAAACCAATAAACCTAAGAAGTCATTCTTTGAAAAGAAAATATTGACAGCCCAATTTTCCAAAAGAAAGAATCCAAAGCTGACAACAGAAAAAGATTATAAGAGACACTGAAGAAATTCAGAGAATATATTTAGAAACTTATATTCCATAAAGTTAAAACAATCTAAAATGATTAATAATTCATCCAAACTATGAATGCTAAACTGAAAAGAGAGGAACAATTTAACAAGACCAAATAAGAGTGAAATAATAATAAAAGGTTTTGGAGGAGGAGGAGAAGTAGGAGGGGGAGGAGGAGGAGGAAGGAAAAGAAGAGGAGAAGGAGGACGAGAAGAGGAGAATGGTGGAGGAAAGGGGGAGAAGGAAGAGGAGGAGAAGGAGACCAGGAGGGAGTGAGAAGGAGAAAGAGGGAGAAGTATGAAGAGTAGATAAAGGCGAAAGAGAAGAAGGAACAGGGGAAGAAGGAGGGGGACAAGGAGAAAGAGAAGCAGGAGGAAGAGAAAGAGAAGGACAAGAAGTGAGGTGGCAAAGGAGAAAGGAGGAGAAGAAGGAGAGAAGAGGAGGGGAAGGAAAAGGAGAAGAAAGAAAAAGAGAAAGGAGAAGGAGGGAAGAGTAAAAAGAGCAAGAAAAGGAGGAGGAGGAGAAAGAGGAGGAGGAGGGAGGAAGAGGAGGAGGAGGCAGAGGAAAAGCAGCAGCAGCAGCAGCCTCCTATTTCCAAATGGATTAAGTGCAGTATTCTACTTGACATTCAAAGAAAAACTACAAATATATCATCAATTATTTTCTTTGGCTCATGGTTTCGGGGGTTAGAGTCCATGACAATAGAGTGAAGGCATGGAAGCCACTGGCTGTATCCATCACAGTGAAAATTGGGTGAGGTTTTTCACAAACCTCCTCCAACAAATATCATAGTTATTCTTCACTACAGTTGTGTGAGTCAAGAGTCAAAGTGGGTCAGAAAGACTTGAAAAATGTCTACTTTGGTGGGAAATGATTTACAATTAAGTTTAAGTGTGCAGACAGAGCAGGTGTTGAAAAAGTACTTGGTTCTCAGCTTATAGCTATTTTGAAACTCTGGAAGCTTTAGGAGATAGAGCATCACTTCAGGGAATGTGTCTGGAGTAGGGACTCAAATAAGCCTAACTCAACACCCTCTCTAGTCTCTGCTTCATAAATATGCATGCAATTTCTCATCTTATTGAGAACACTCTTCACCATAACAACTGTACTATCAAGACCAAGAGTTGAAATATAGGAGCCATGAAAGGCAACTCATATTCAATCCATCTGGTTCTTCCCGGCCCCTACAAATCCATGACAATCTCATAACAAAAACTTTATCCTGACATCAAAAGTCCTCAAGAGACCTCTGTGCTCCTTCCCTGCCAGAGGAGAGGTGGCCACCAGGGAGGGCTCTAACTGCTGGAGTAGGTTAGAGAACCATCTTGTATCCCGGGTCCCTCAGAGACCAGTCTGCACTGGAGAGCATGTCGACTGCAGAAGCAACAGAGCTTCTGGGACAGGCCCTGTTTCCGGCCATCACCTTCAGCCAGGAAGCAGATCTGAGCTCCAGACACCTGATAAGAGGTGGCCTGCAGAGACTACTCTGACCACTGAGACTTGGGAGAGAGTTAGAATCCCAGGAGTGCTGACCAAGGCTAAAGAATCGCAGGAGGAACAAGCTCCAACCAGAGACAGCTATAACAAATAAAGCCAGCGATTACCAGATGGCAAAAAGCAAATGTAAGAGTTTTACTAACAGAAACCAAGACCACGTATAATCATCAGAACCCAGCACTCCCACCTCAGCAACTCCTGGATACCCCAACACACCTGAAAAGCAAGATTTGGATCTAAAATCATATCTCATGATGTTGGTATAGGATTTTAAGAATGAAATTAATAACTCAATCAAAGAAATACAGGAGAACATGGCTAAACAGGTAGAGGGCCTTAAAGAGGAAGCACAAAAATCCCTTAAAGAATTACATGAAACACAACTAAACAGGTGATGGAATTGAACAAAACCATCCAAGATCTAAAAAGGGAAGTAGAAACAAAAAAGAAAACCCAAAGGGAGACAGCTCTGGAGATAGAAACCCTAGAAAAGACATTAGGAACCATATATGCAAGCATCAGCAATAGAATACAAGAGATGGAAGAGAGAATCTCCTGTGCAGAAGATTCCATAGAGAACATGGACACAACAATCAAAGAAAATGCAAAATGCAAAAAGATCCTAACTCAAAACATCCAGGAAATTCAGAACACATTGAAAAGACCATATCTACAGATAATAGAAGTAGATGAGAATGAAGATTTTCAACTTAAAGGACCAGCAAATATCTTCAACAAAAGTATAGAAGAAAACTTCCCAAACCTAAAGAAAGAGATGCCCATGAACATACGAGAAGCCTACAGAACTCCAAATAGACTGGACCAGAAAAGAAATTCCTTAAGACACATAATAATCAGAAAATACACCAAATAAAGATAGAATATTAAAAGCAGTAAGGGAAAAGGGACAAGTAACATATAAAGGCAGGCCTATTAGAATTACACCAGACTTCTCACCAGAGAGAATGAAAGTCAGAAGATTCTGGACAGATGTTATACAGACCCTAAGAGAACACAAATGCCAGCCCAGGCTACTATACCCAGCAAAACTCTCAATTACCATAGATGGCAAAACCAAAGTATTCCATGATAAAACCAAATTCACACAATATCTATCCATGAATCAAGCCCTTCAAAGGATAATAAAGGGAAAACACCACACAAGGATGGAAACTACACCCTAGAAAGAGCAAGAAAGTAATCCTTCAAAAAAACCGAAAAGAGGAACAGAATTCCAACTTTAACAACAAAAATAAGAGGAAGCAACAATTACTTTTCTTTAATATCTCCTAATATCAATGGACTCAATTCCCCAAATAAAAAGACATAGATTAACAGACTGGCTACACAAACAGGACCCAACATTTTGCTGCATACAGGAAACCTACTTCAGGGAAAAAGACAGACACCACCTCAGAGAGAAAGGCTGGAAAACAATTTTCCAAGCAAATGGTCTGAAGAAACAAGCTGGAGTAGCCATTCTAATATCGAATAACCCAAAGTTATCAAATAAAGACAAGGAGGGGCACTTCATACTCATCAAACATAAAGTCTACCACGATGAATGCTCAATCCTGAATATCTAGGCTCTAAATACAAGGGTAGCCACATTCATTAAAGAAACTTTACTAAAGCTCAAAGCACACATTGCACCTCACACAATAATAGTGGGAGAAATCAACACCCCACTCTCATCAATAGATAGATCCTGGAAAAGAAACTAAACAGAGACACAGTGAAACTAAGAGAAATTATGAAACAAATGGATTTAACAGATATCTACAGAACATTTTATCCTAAAACAAAAGGATATACCTTCTTCTCAGGACCTCATGATACCTCCTCCAAAACTGACCATATAATCACTCAAAAACCAGGCCTCAATAGATACAAAAATATTGAAGTTATCCCATACATTCTATCAGATCACCATTTAATAAGGCTGATTTTCAATAACAGCATAAATAATAGAAAGCCAGCATTCACATGGAAACTGAACAACACTCTATTCAATGATCCATTGGTCAAGGAAGAAAGAAAGAAAGAAAGAAAGA
>NC_034604.1:4324360-4327343 GCF_900095145.1 Mus pahari | reverse complement strand
ATGCCAGGAAGATTTTGCTGAAAGGACCCTGATACAGCTGTCTCTTGTGAGGCTATGCCAGTGCCTAGCAAATACAGAAGTGGATGTTCACAGTAATCTATAGGATGGAACACAGGGCCCCCAATGGAGGAGCTAGAGAAAGTACCCAGGGAGACGAAGGGGTCTGCAACTCTGTAGGTGGAACAACAATATGAACTAACCAGTACCCCAGAGCTTGAGTCTCTAGCTGCATATGTAGCAGAAGATGGCCCAGTCAGCCATGACTGGGAAGAGAAGCCCCTTGGTCTTGCAAATTTTATATATCCCAGTACAGGGGAGCACCAGGGTCAAGAAGTGGGAATTGGTGGGTAGGGGACCAGTGTGTGGGAAGGATATAGGGGATTTGGGGAATAGTATTTAAATGTAAATGAAGAAAATATCTAATAAAAAAATTTAAAAAACAAGTCCTCAAATCTTCACCATTCCCAATACAAAAACCATGAGCCCAGACAATCTCAGTTCTAACACTAAAGCTATGAGACAAGAAAACCCCACACTAACACTAAAACCATGAGCCCAGACAATCCCTTCTTTAAGTTGTTTTGGGAGTCTCTTTGTAATAGTAATAAGAAACGTAGCTAAGTCAACAAAAGAGTGTATATAAAAGTAAGCAGTTCTAGGTGTAGGAAAGCAAGGTGTTAAAGGTACTTGCTGCATAAGTCTGGTGATAGAGTAGAAGGAAAGATCTGTCTCTACACAATTATCCTCTGATCTCCAGACATATGCTGTAACATGTCTCCTATCATGCACGAGCACACACATAATAGTATAAAATAATTTTAAAAAAATACAGTATTAGTGGCCACCAATTCAGCTGCATGAGAATTTGTCACATTTAACCAAGGGACTTGATTTAAAAAACATACCATAAGCTAACAGACTAGATATGCAAGCAGGATCCACCATTTTGCTCCATACAAGAAACACACCTCAACAAAAAGGACAAACACTGTCTCAGAGTAAAAGGCTGGAAAAAAAAGTTTTCAAACCAAATGGTCCCAAGAAACAAGTAGGAGTTGCCATTTTAATATCCAATAAAATAGACTTTCAACCAAAAGTTATCAAATGATGGGGAAGGATATTCATCAAAGAAAACATCCACCAAAATAAATTCTCAATTCTGAACATCTATACCACAAATGCAAAAGCACCCACATTCATTAAAGAAACTTTACCAAAGCCTAAAACATACATGGAACCCTGTAGCCGCCTGCAGCCACACTAACTGGGTTCCTGAGTGGGAGGCAGGAGCTGTATGGGAGAAAACCACAAGAGAAATAATGGATGCGGAGACATGATTTTCTGTTCAAGGCTTCTTAAATTTTACTAAGAGTCTGAGCTTATAAAGAGGGGAGGCCCATCCCCCGCCAATCCATTATTGGTGCCTGTCCTACAGGTGGGAGCCTGTAGGCAGATCTTCAGGATGCTGTCTCTGGAATATCTCAAGAGTCTCTCAGCAGATAGCAGAGAGCGATATAGCAGCAGGTGTAGAACAAAAAAGCCAACAATAGAGCCACCTAGGTCGGAAGGCTCCATCCACTCCAGGTGGTCTCAGGCTCAGTGNCAGCAAGGTCAAAGTCAGCCTGTTTCAAGGCTGGGGGAGGGAACAATTCCCCTCTAAATATATAATAAAAATTAGCTGGACTGGGGCACAAATTTATTTATGCTCCATAGTCCTGCCTGGGAATTATGGTGGCTGATGGCCACACCTGGCTTGGGGACTCAGATTTTTCCAGAACTATTCTTATCTGTCAAGGAGTATATATATTCAGCTTGCTTGTGTTTATTTTGCACAAACACAGCTCTGTGGTGTATTATTAATAAACCACAGCCTCTTGGCATATACCTCTGTCTTAGATTGATATAGTTCAGAACTCTGGTTGCCCATCATTGACTGACTGGCCCTCATAGCACTCCTTATTCCCCAATCAGACCAAAGCCACAATATATATTCGATATGTTTTTTCATATCTATGAATTTTTTCCACCTGTGCTTGCTGGAGGCAAGGCTGCACTCTGGCTGCAGACAGGCTGTAGGGTGTTAGCTGACCTGCTTGAATCACAAAGCCAAAACAGTTGTAAAGCAACAGGATAAAAGTTTCTTTGGGGAAGTCCAGGTACTCTATTCAGTTGCAAATTAGCAACAATCAAGCTCAAACTCTGCCTCAGGGTGTAAAGGAGGTGGCTTTGAGAATCAACAGAAAAGCTGTTTCACATGTAAATAGGCTAAGCTTCAAGTTAACTCTGCTAGCTAATAAAGATTTTTAGCTATCTTCATTAGGAATCTCTAATATTGGAATTATTACTAGACCAGTTCAAGGTTGGGTATGAATAACTGGTCACATTGAAGGAAAGANAAGAATCACTATAACTCCCTCTCATGACTAATTTTTCTAAGTCAGATTCCACAGTCTCTAATGTTCTCTGTCCCATAAGGTTAAAAAGCTTGAAGCAAGGCAGNTTAGCTTGTCCAATCTGGGACAAAGGCAAACAAAGGTGGGGCAAAAACATTTACGCAAATCAGCATTCTTGTCACCAGTGGGGCACTCAGCGAACTCACAGGTCAGCTTGTCACACAAACCTTTCTGGAAGTTGTCATGCTTCTACAGCATTCTGTGGAGAAAACACAAGCTTTCCCTCTTCCCCAATAGAGTAGCTGTTCAGGATCAAGCCATATGCCAATAAGTGGATCCTTTTTATCTCGCCTAGACATAAGTATGTCTAGTTTTAAGATACTATAATGCGTTTAGTAAGTTCTTTGACATCCAAATTTTTAAATTTAAAAATAAAAATGAGATTTAAATAATGTGCACAGGGATAATTCCTCCCTTTCTTTGTTCTTAAGAAGATATAGTTTTTAAAGTTCCACAATACCTTGTCTTTGAGAATTATAAAAAGTCTCATTAACATGGGTAACATTGAATTGTTGACAAAACATCTCAAA
>NC_034604.1:4316458-4324349 GCF_900095145.1 Mus pahari | reverse complement strand
TCTGGACATAAGTTGCATGAATCCCAGGCCTTAAATTTCATTTCTCTACAATACCACAATTTTCTAGTATAACTAAAACCTTAAATATTAAAAGGATATCGCCTCTGAATCTTATGGAGCCACAACTACTCCCCAGAACTTTAAAGCTCATTGTGTGATGTAAGCTTCCCTTTAGAGGCACTAGCTAATAAAATAGTTTTCACACTGAAAGATTCAAACTCTTAGCTTTTTTTATTGAAGTAGAGACAATAAAAATTATTCTTACATAATGTAAAGCTATATTATATTAGCCATACCTAGAGGCAAAATTTTCCAGTGATTACTAGTTCACTAGAAGCAAACCCTTTACAATTATCAGGAAGCAAAGAAAAAAAAAAAACAATCTTTTAAATTTATAATAATTTTATATGAAGTAGGAAAGCAAGATTTAATGTTTTTATGATTAACCCTTTATACATTTTGAATTTAAACTTTATTTAGAACAACATCTGGATAAATCTGCAGCAATATTCTTTTAGGCAGAAGGATTTTCCTGAAGGCAGGCAAGAACTTCCCTAGGCACTGTTTGCAAAACAAAAGAAAGCCACACAAACTTCCCTGAGGCTGCTCTGAACTTTGCATTAACTCAAATGTAAATATTTTTTAATCTGAGCATTTGGTCTGAGACTTGGCCCTCCTGCAGTGAGGACAGATTCCAGGGGAACAATTGGACTGTCTGCCTATGCCTCTAATTTTGGACAGTCTTAAGACTTTTAAAACATTTAAAAATTATGAAAAAGTTGCTTGAATGGTAATTCCCTACAAGGCAGCAACCATAGCCAAATTGTATGAGAGTCCAATTTTTGCACAAAGATGAATATATCTAGATAAATAAGTCTGTCTTTTGCTTTGTATGGCCGGATGGCTGCCAGAGAGCTGTATTAGCCCTCTCATAAGATGATTACTCTTGTAACAATCCTAATTTCAATATATAGGTGAATTAAAGATCTAACATTTGCTATCAAGCTGCAAGCTGCAGTCAATGGAAATTGGCAATTTTAACCATAATTTTTAACTTTTTATGCAGTGATAATATATATATATATATAAACTTTTGGTAAGCAAAACCCAATTTTAAACAATTATCTTAAAAATTAATACCAAAAGCATCACTTTAATGTATGATGTTTGGCCACCAATTTATACCTATGAATGCATGACAGTGCAAATCCTCTCAATTAGAAGTATCCTAGAGGCCTAGTTTTCTGAGCTGGTTTTTGCCATGTGTTGATACTTAAAACGACTCCAATCCTGAGTTATCAATTTAAATCTAACATTCTTGTGATGATGTTATACTCTTTTAATCATACCCAATAATTTTTAAGCCAATATTCTATGACAAAGACATGCAGAACACATTTACACCTTATAAGACCAGTTAAAAACCAAACGAAGTGGCTACACAAATCTTATAAATTTAGGCCAATCAAATAATTTTACTTTTTCTAGCTATAATTTTAAGATAAAAAGCACTTTGCCATTTGCTGAACCCAATTGTAGAGAATTTTCTAGGAAAAAAACAAACTATCAGCTTTTTTTTGCCTTAGAGCTAAGACCCCCCTTTTTTAAAAAAACAGTTTTTCAGCAGGAGCTTCGTTGGCTACAGTGCAGGGCAAATTAAATCAGCCTCCGCTGTGTAAACTGACTAAATCAAGAGATGGAAAGCCAGCAGATAAAGTTTTAACCATTTTAACATGAAACATGAAACAGCAGTCACTCATACAGCAAAATAAAGACAGACATATGGACATATACTGGTGCACCAAACACAGACAATACATAGACGGTAAAGAACTTGATGTAACCAAATCTGAGTGTCTCCTGCAGGGGCCAGATAGAAGGCCGGAAGTCTTCGGATTTCACTCTGTCCCTAGGAGAATTCTAAAATCCATTTTCCTTCTCTCTTGATCTCGCTCTCTCCTAATTTTTTTTTGAATTTTACTATTTTTATTTTATTTCATTTTATATTTTTAAGCCCTACTCCTCTCGCCTGACGCAATTCTTGACTGCGGACAAGTGCCTGTTTTCTTTTTCACTCCTATTTTCCACTGTCAACCCCTACCTGATATCAGCACTGAGCCAACACTGACTCAGTCTAGCCTGTATCCCTTTGCACCTACCATAACAATTTTGAAAAGATAGAGTTTAAAGCCAGCGCTAGCATGAATACAAAGTGTTACTCACTGTGTCGGATACATCTTTTTTTTTAAGATTTATTTATTTATTATATGTAAGTACACTATAGCTGTCTTCAGACACTCCTGAAGAGGGCCTAAGATTTTGTTACGGATGGTTATGAGTCACCATGTGGTTGCTGGGATTTTAACTCCGGACCTTTGGAAGAGCAGTCGGGTGCTCTTACACACTGAGCCATCTCACCAGCCCCTGGATACATCTTCTTATTAATCTTTCTTATAGAGCTCTACCAAGACAGTGTTCTTCTCTCTGTTGATTCACCTGTACTCAGGTCACTGTTCAGACGCCATCTGTAGCTGCCTGCAGCCATGATAACTGGGTTCCTGAGTGGGAGGCAAGAGCTATAAGGGAGAAAACCACGAGAGAAATAATGGATGCAGAGACATGATTTTCTGTTCAAGGCTTCTTAAATTTTACTAAGAGTCTGTGCTTATAAAGAGGGGAGACTGATCCGAACCCCACACAATAATAGTGGGAGATTTCAACACCCCACTCTCAGCAATGTACAGGTCATTGGAACAGAAACTAAAAAGAGACACAGTGAAACTAATACAAGTTATGAATCAAATGGATTAACAGATATCTACAGAACATTTCACCCTAAAACAAGAGGATACACCCTCTTCTCTGCACCTCATGGTACCTTCTCTAAAATTAACAATATAATCAGAAATAAAACGAGTCTTAACAGATACAAAGTATTGAAATAATCCCATGTATTCTATCAGATCACTATGGACTAAGGCTAGAATTAAATAACAACAAAAACAACAGAAAGCCCACATACTCATGGAAACTAAACAACTCTCTACTCAATGGAAGAAACAGAGAAAGAAATCAAGTACTTTATAGAATTGAATGAAAGTGAGGACACATCATACCCAGACTTAAGGGACACAATAAAAGAAGTGTTAAGAGGAAAATTCATAGCACTGAATACCTTCATTTAAAAACACTGGAGCAACCTAATAGCACACTTGAAAGTTCTATAATGGAAAGAAGGACACAAACACAAGAGAGTAGATGGGAGGAAATTGTCAAACTCAGAGCAGAAAACCAAGTAGATACAAAGAAGATGATACAAAGAATCAACAAAACCAACAGCCCATTCTTTGAGAAAATTAACAACTTAGGTAAACCTTTAGCCAAACTATCTAAAGGGCACAGAGACAGTATCCAAATTAACAAAATCAGAAAAGAAAAGGGAGAAGTAACAACAGAAACTGAGGGAATTCAAAAAATCATCAGAACCTACTACAAAAGTCTATGCTCAAAAAAACTGGAAAATCTAAAGGAAATGGATGATTTCCTAGACAGAAATCATGTACCAAAGTTAAATCAAGAGCACATAAACAATCCAAACACTTCCATAGCCCTTAAGGAAATAGAACTAGCATCAAAAATGTCCTGGGCTGGAGAGATGGCTCAGCAGTTAAGAGAGCACTGACTGCTCTTCCAAAGGTCATGAGTTCAAATCCCAGAAACCACGTGGTGACTCACAGCCATCTGTAATGGGATCTGATGCCCTCTTTTGGTATGTCTAAAGACAGCTACAGTGTACTTATATATAATAAATAAATAAATCGTTTTTTTAAAAGATCACAAATAAACAAACAAAAAAGCCCATAGCCAGATGGTTTTGGTGCAGAATTCTACAAAATCTTTAGAGAAGAGCTAACACCAATACTCCTCAAACTATTCCATGAAATAGAAACAGAAGAAACACTATCTAATTCGTTTTATGAAGCCATGGTTACTCTGATACCTAAACCACAAAAAGACCCAAAAAAGAAAGAGAATTTCAGACCAATATCACTTATGGATATTGATACAAAAATAGTACATAAATCCTTGCAAACCAAATCCAAGAACACATTAAAACCATCATTCACTATGATCAAGTAGGCTTCATCCCGGAGATGCAGGAAAGGTTCAGTATACAAAAATCAATCAATGTAATACACTAGATAAACAAATTTAAGAAAACAAACCATGCCAGGCGTGGTAGCGCATGCCTCTAATCCCAGCACTTGGGAGGCAGAGGCAGGCGGATTTCTGAGTTCAAGGCCAGCCTGGTCTACAAAGTGAGTTCTAGGATAACCAGGGCTATAATACAGAGAAACCCTGTCTCAAAAAACCAAAAAAAGAAAAAAGAAAGAAAAAGAAAAAAGAAAAGAAAACAAGCCACATGATCATCTCACACATTTAAAAGCCTTTAACAAAATACAACACCCCCTTCATGTCTTGTAGAGATCAGGAACTCATGTCACATACCTAAACATAATAAAAACAATATATAGCAAACCAACAGCCAACATCAAATTAAATGGAAAGAAACTAGAAGCAATCCCACGAAATTCAGAACAAGACAAGGTTGCCCACTATCTCCCTGTCTACTCAATATTACATGAAGTCCTAGCCAGAGCAATTAAACAGCAAAGGGAAACCTAGGGGATATAAATTGGAAAGGAAGAAGTCAAAGTATCACTATTTGCAGGTAATATACATACATGAGCGACCCCCAAATTTTACCAGAGAACTCCTACAGCTGATAAACAACTTCAGCAAAGTGGAATGACATGAAATTAACTCAATCTAATCAGTAGCTTTTCTTTACACAAATGATAAACATGCTGAAAAATAAATTAGGGAAACTATACCCTTCACAATAACTACAAATAGTCTAAAATATCTTGGTGTAACTCTTACCAAGCAAGTAAAAAAAAAATTTTTTTTTACATGACAAGAACTTCAAATCTCTGAAAAAAAAGAAATCAAAGAAAACCTCAGAAGATGGAAAGATCTCCCATGCTCATGAATTAGTAGGCTTTGCACAATGAAAATGGCCATCTTAACAAAAGCAATCTATGAATTCAGTGCAATACCCATCAAAATTCTTCACAGACATGAAACTTCATATGGAAAAACAAACAAACAAACAAAAACCCAGTTTTATGTTTGGGGCGGAAAAACCAAACAGCAGACCACGCCAAAGTGATTCCACATGAGAGAGGTTTATTAAGCAGGGATGAGGGGGGCAGCGAAGCAAATAGAAGAGAAGAGGAGAGAAGAGGAGAAAAGAGGAGGAAGAGAAGAGAAGAGAAGAGAAGAGAAGAGAAGAGAAGAGAAGAGAAGAGAAGAGAAGAGAAGAGAAGAGAAGAGAAGAGAAGAAGAGGGGGAAGAGGGGGAAAGAGAAGAGGAGAAGAGAGCGAGAAGGGGGTGATCCCCTTATTTATATGGAAAATGGCATCACACCAATGAGGGTGGGGACTGAGCCAGGTGAGTTGTGGGATTGAGGGTCGTTGTCCTGGCTACGCAGGTCCAGGGTCACATGGTTAGGCCAGGGCTCAGAGTGTCCTGGTGCTAACATTCCTCCCTTCTTGTTATTATAAAAAGAAGGGGAGAAAAAGAGAGGGGAAACCAATGGTGAGGAGGGAATAGGGCATCTTGTCTCTTAAGCTACTTCCTGCTGTTTAGGGGTGTAGTCACTTTTCAGGGTATATCTGGTCTTCATCATCAGAGTTTGTATGGCAATCATCTGAATCAGGTTCTCCTATAGACAGTGATTTCTTTCTGGGCAGCGGCTGGTAATCCTATAACAGGAGCTGAATAACAGTTTGGTTAGAAATTTTGTACTTGTCACTGAAGGAATGTATAGACAAGATTAATAAGACAAGGGGCGACTGAGACATATTGTCTCTGGATGTGGATGATACTTTCTGGGAGCTGGGCTGAGTTTTTTGGTAAAGCTTATCAGCAACTCCTATTTCCCACCTGGGATCCCATGGGTCTCGAATGTAGAGGAGTGTCTTGCAGAATCAGTAGAAGAAGTGATTAATCTGTGTCCCTAGCATGTGTATTTCACAAGACCAGTATGGGCAGCCCCCATACACGTTTGGCCATTTTCTGCAATAATCTTTTGTCTNGTCAAAGAGAAAACAGGTATAAAGGTCATAATATGCGGATGGGGCCACAGATATAGGGACGATGGCAATCTGGATCTGTTCCTGACAGCCAGCTATGGAGCAGTTTCCTGATCCTATTTGGAAAGTCTGCTTGTTGTCAGCAGGCATTTCTCAAACTTCAAATCTCCAGACATAAGGACTACCCTTGATGGAAATGGACAGCAGGGAAAGATGAAAAGGCCACAACTAATCTGGTGCCTCATCCAGCGAGGCCGGGTTTGGCTGTTGGAATGAAGCCTCATTCTCTAGGATGAGACAAGACCGGTGGTCTTGATGTCTTCCTGAGCTTAACAGAGCACAGTCCTGTTAGAGTTGATGTGTATGAAGAGGAATCATCTTTAGGTGAGGGAATGAAGGGTTTCAGGTGGGACAGGTGGACCCAATGAGAGAGTCCCTTGAGCTTAGCAGCTGTAGGAGTTACGAGGATTACCTTAAAATGACCCTGTCACTTTGGAGAGAGAGGTGAAGATTGATGACCTGGAGGAGATAAAAGGACTTGGTCTCCAATATTAACAGGTAATGGGCAGGAAGCAGAGTGTGGTCAAAGTAGGTGACAGTCAGCAAAGTTCCACAGGAGAGAGCGAAGATGAGAGAGTAATGGGGTANGCAAATGATCTGGAAGGGGAGAGCGCTTGGGCAAGAAGACAGGAGTTAGGACTGAACATCCGTACATGAGTTCAAAAGGTGAGATGAGGAGAGGTCGCTTGGGGAGAGCACGCAGTCTGAAAAGAGAGAACTCTAGAGGGAGGTAGAGTCTGTGATCCTTTATACGTTAGTAGCTGTGACAGGTTGAGAAGAGATGATCTAAAGGTTAGTTTTTGACAGGTATGTCACAGGTGCAAAAGAAGGTCCTATTTGGTGGCCCAAGGCTCCAAGGGCAAATNCCTCCTTTTTTTGTTACATAGAGGGAAAAAGGACAAGTCAGGTCAGGAAGATGTAAAGCCGGGGCCCTAAGGAGGGCCTGTTGGAGCCTTATGGGTTGGGGTGATTGTTAGTCCCAAATAGTTAACCTGAGGAGTGGACATTTGGACTTTAGAGGGTGAGACCCTGTAGCAATTAGAAAGGAAATTCAGAAGAGCCACGGTGTCAGTCTGGCTGATTTTTAAAGAGGGGCTACAGAGAAGGACATAATAGGTCAGAAACCAAGGCCTGTCCAAATATGCATGGGGTATCCCGGAATCCCTGAGGTAAGACAGTCAGGTCAGTTTGGTAGAAAAGTGGGTATCAGGATCTGTCCAGGTAAAAGCAAATATGTTTTGTGACTGGACATCTAGAGGAATAGAGAAAAATGCATCCTTAAGGTCTAGAACTGAGAAGAGAGAAGCACTTGAGGGTATAGTAGAAAGAAGTATGTAGAGGTTAACCACAACCGGGTGAAGAGTCATCACTGCAGAGTTAATACGTCTGAGATCCTGGAATAAATGATAGGCACCATTGTGTTTTTTTACTGCCAGTATAGGGGTGTTAAAGGGAGAAAAGGTAGGGTGACGGAGTTTTTTTTCTCAACAGGTCAGAGATGATCGGCTTGAGTCCCCTGAGGCTCTGGAGAAAGAAGGTATTGAGCCTGGGTAATATACCTGGTAGGGTCCAACAATTGGATGACAACAGGCGAATGGTGTTTAGCAACAGAAGGGTTCTGAATGTCCCAGACTCGGGGGTCTACCTGTGAGGCTGGTAAAGGGAATGACATG
>NC_034604.1:4308088-4315385 GCF_900095145.1 Mus pahari | reverse complement strand
ACAGGCCCTGGGAAGTCTCGGTGGGGGGAAGCCNAGGTAGCAGTTTGGGTTCTAAATGGCACAGAAGTAGACTTACAGCAGAAAGGAGGTGGTTCGTACGCTGGATCCAGTATCATAGTATCATAGTGGGAGTTGTGCAGGATTCATGGCTAACAGGAGTTGAGTTGGAGAGCAGGAAGAACACATAGCAGGATTGGAACGAAGATAGATGAAAGATTTTGCATAGGTAACCTCTTCCCATTTACCGGCTTGTTCTGGCAATATGTATTAGGATCCTTAAAACAACTGGATCCAGACCTTATTGCAAAGGAATATCAATTTTGATGCCTTCAAAGAAGGTATGAACCTTAAGGACTCAAGGTTTTCTGAGGACATGTGGTTGCCCATGCTCTGGAAGTTCCTGGTATGTTCTATCAGCATCCCAGAGAACAACTCAGAAACCAAAAAGGAAATCAGCCAGACTAGAGTGCCCAAGTCATCACGTGGACCTCTAGTGGCTACCCAGTAAGTCCCGGACTTACTGTGGGAAGTGCTCTACCCTGGCCAGGGATTTCAGCCGGCTGCTGGGGGACCCTACAGAAAGAGCAGGATTCAGATGGGCAGTGTCTCCTACGCCAGCTGAGTCAGTAGCCCCTAGTTCTCAGGCAGAATTGGCCAGGTTCTGGTCCGTAAACTGGGAGCCCCACCCCGCTGACAGGCCCTACCAATAGTATGCCAGTGTCTGTGCGAGAGGTTTTTGTGCCTTTGTGTGAGACCCCCGGTCGTTTGTAACTGCTTGGGGTAAAGGCTTAAACACAGGGGAAATTGAGTCGCCAAAAGTCCTGGTTCGGAGGGAGGAGGGAACGTTGCAAGCCGCTGGGCGGAGGGTTGGCAAGTGCACATGCGCACGCTAGCAATGGGAATCTTATCATGGATGTTGTGTCCAGTACCCGCTGCTCTGTCCATTGGGTGCCCCTTGGGAAACACCAGGCCCTGGTATTTGCTGGGGTTTTGTTGTTGTTGTTGTTTTCATTCCCGGGTTTTTGGCACAAATTTTATGTTTTGGGTGGATAAACCAAACAGCAGACCACACCAAGGTGATTCCACGTGAGAGAGGTTTATTAAGCAGGGATGAGGGGGGTGGCAAAGTGAGTAGAAGAGAAGAGGAAAGAGAAGAAAGCGAAGCGAAGCGAAGCGAAGCGAAGAGAAGAGAAGAGAAGAGAAGAGAAGAGAAGAGAAGAGAAGAGAAGAGAAGAGAAGAGAAGAGAAGAGAAGAGAAGAGGAGGAAGAGAAGAGGAGAAGAGAGTGAGGAGGGGGTGATCCCCTAATTTATATGGAGAATGACATCACACCAATGAGGGTGGGGACTGAGCCAGGTGAGTTGTGGGATTGAGGGTCGTTGTCCTGGCAACGCAGGTCCAGGGTCACATGATTAGGCCAGGGCTCAGAGTGTCCTGGTGCTAACACCCAGGATAGAACAAACAATTCTCAAAAATAAAAGAACTTTGAGATGAATCACCATCCCTTACCTCCAGCTACAGAGCAAAAGTGAAAGAAACCACATGGTACAGAAACAGGCAGGTCAATCAATGGAATACAATCAAAGACCCAGAAGTAAACCCACACACCTATAGATACTTGGTCTTTAATGAAGAAGCCAAAAATATACAATGAAAAAAAAAAAGCCGCATCTTCAATAAATGATGCCGGTCTAACTGGTGTATGTAGGAGAATGAAAATAGATCTATATTTATCACCCTACACAAAGCTCATGTCCAAATGTATCAAGGACCTCAACATAAAACCAGATACACTGAATCCAATAGAAAAGAAAGTGGGAAAGAGTCTCAAACACATTGGCACGGGGAAATTTCCTCAACATAAAACCAGATACACTGAATCCAATAGAAAAGAAAGTGGGAAAGAGTCTCAAACGCATTGGCACGGGGAAATTTCCTCAACAGAACTTCAATGCCTCAGGCTTCAAGATCAAGAATTGATAAATGGGACCTCATGAAACTGGAAATCTTCTGTAAGGCAAAGGACATAGTCAATAGGACAAACCAGCAACCTATAAATTGGTAAAAAATCTTCACTTACTCTACATTAGACAGAACAAATATAAAGAACTCAAGAAGATAACCAAACAACCCAATCAAAAAAATGGGGTACAGTGCTAAATAGAGAATTCACAACAGAGGAATCTCAAATGGCTGAGAAGTATTTAAAGAAATGTCCACAAGTCCTTTGTCATCAAAGAAATGCAAATCAAAACACCCCTGAGATTCCACCTCACACCAATCACGATGGCTAAGATCAAAAACTCAGGTGACATCACATGCTGGCAAGGATGTGCAAACTGGTACAACTGCTCTAGAAATCTGGCGGTTTGTGAGAAAATTTGAAAGAATACCCAGCTATACCACTCATGGCCATATACCCATAAGATGTGCACATAAGATGTACACATAAGATGTGCCACTATATCATAAGGACATGTGCTCCACCATGTTCATAGGAGCCTTATTTGTAATACCAGAAGCTAAAAACAACCCAGATGTCCCTTAACCAAAGAATGGATACAGAAAAAAAGTGGTTCATTTACACAATAGAAGCTATTTAACTATTAAAAACAAGAACATCATGAACTTTTCAGGCAAATGCATAGAACTAGAAAATACTATCCTGAGTGAGGTATCTTAGACCCAAAAAAGACATGCATAGTATGTACTCACTGATAAGTGGATATTAGCCAAAAGAATAAGTAGGATACAATCCAGAGACTGTGAGAAGTGTAACAAGTAGAAGGGCCCAAGTGAAGATGTTTCAATTCCATTTATAGGGGGGAAAAGAAATAATCACAACAGTCAGAAGGAGGGAAGGACCTGGGTGGAAAAGGGGAGAAGGAGGGGAAAAGGGGAACAGGATCAGGTATGGGGGTGGGGTACAAGATAGAAGACCAGAGGGCCAAGAGAATGAATGGATATAAGCAGCCTTGGGGGGTGAAAGGGCGGGAGACTCTCTAGAAAGTACCAAGACTCGGGAAGTGAGAAACTCTCAGGATTCAATGGGGGTGAGCTTAGCCAAAATGCCCAACAGTAGGGAGATAGAGTTTGAAGAATCCACCTCCAGTAGATAGATATGGCCTCAAGAGGAGGGACAGGGTTACTAACCCATAGTCAAAATTTCTGACCCATAATTGTTGCTGTCTAAAAGAACTGCAGGGACAAAAATAGAGAAGAGACTGAAGGAAAGGCTGTCCAATGACAAGCCCAACTTGGGATCTATCTCATGAGAGGGCACAAAGGCCTGACACTATTACTGATGCTATGATGTGCTTACAGACAGAAGTCTGACATGGTTATCCTATGAGAGGCCCTACCAGTATCTTAATATTCAAAATTAAATTCACATTACTGACTTTATTGTGTTGGCTTTGAAAATATCACCATATGCAAAATCATGTACATTTTAAAATACTTTGTACAGTTACTAGAACACCAGTTTGATATTACAGTGAAAGCACTTAGGTTATTTTATACTTGTTTTTATTAACTTTCAATCTTATTTTATGCTTCCAGGGTCCTGTTCAGAAAGACCTTTAGTGTGTGCCAAGGAGTTCTGTTTTTATCACGTACTCTACTGCGTTATATACATAGTTTCAGTTCTAATTTTGACAGACTAGATGCATTTGGAATTGAGGTCTGTAAAAGTGGAGAGAAGGTTCCAGCTGCAGTCTTCTAAATGTTACTTGACAGTTAGTCCCTAACAATTTTTTGACTGTGTCATCTTTTTTCAGTGGAAATTGATTGGTATATTGTTCAAACAAAAACAAAAACAAAACAAAAACAACTGGATGTGGAACTCTGGATGGTTTGAGAGAATGAAATGCTTTGCTATTTATCAACACTTCTAAATTTCAGTCCAGTGCCATGATGATTTGCTATTCTGTAAGTGCAACTTTAAAGCTCTATGGTGAAACTTATAGCACATTTAGTTTCATTACTTTTTTAACATCATTGTTTTGGTTTTGATGGTTATTACTCTTGTATTTGTGGTGTTTGTGTGTGTGTATGTGTGTGTGTGTGTGTGTGTGTGTGTGTGTGTGTGTGCACGTGCATGTGCGCACTCATATGTGTGTGTTTCTGTATTGCTTATTGGTTTGACTATTTCTGTTATTTAATGTATCTATACAAAATCAAGTTTGTGGATATAATTTCTGTGAACATTTTACTATAATTCTGAGGAGGAAGCTGTTAAGCTGTTTTGTTTTGTTTTTGGAAAGAGGTCATATTACAGCACTGCTCATTCCAGTTGTGCCAACTTCTGATAATGCCTGCACATTCACACTAATATTTATGTTTTCATTTCATGTTGACTGATTTTGATTAGTGTTTCAATTTGTTATTATCATTTGAAGCTATTTGAATGATATTTTTTCATTGATCTATCTCAATATGTTTGCAGACCATATATACATAGAGTGCTTTTTATCTGCCTAAAATGTATATCTGTGGCTGTTCCAAATGTGTCTATCACCCATAGGTGTTTGCACCTGGAGCCACTAGGGCCTTTCTTGTATAGAAGCATTTCATTTGTTCATATAACTTGTTTCACTTCTTCCCCTCATGATTTCTTCCTTCCTTTCCTTGACTTATCTAGTAAGATTTCAAGTATTTTATTGAACACGAGGAGTGAGAATGGTTATCCAAGTTCTGTTTCTGATTTAGTGGAAAGGATTTGTGTGTTCTCTATGAAGGAAAACATTGTCTGGGATTACTGCTTATTGCCTTGATTCTGTGGAAGAAATGCTTTACTAGATTCTAGGTTCTCTGGGACTCAAATCATGAAGGGATGTTAGATTTTGTCAAAGACCTTCTCTACATATAATGACATTTTCATGGTGTGTCTGTGCTTGAGTCTACCTATGACATGGAGGATATAAAAGTTGTAAGCATGAATTGGAGTTATAAGAAAAGATGATACTTCACATGACAACAATAGTCTTGTCGTTCTTCCAGACTTCCATGCCAAGGTGAAAGGATTGTATGTCCTATCATCACCAATGGGAGGTTTCTCGGTTTTCATTTGAGAAGAGATTATGCTCATATAGCCAATAGAACTGCCTAGAAGGCAGCACTTGCTTCCAGACTGGATAATTTTGTTTGGAAGTACCAACCAAAAATAATCTAACTTTTTCAAACCTCAATGAAGAAAATGAAATTTAAAAATGCTGATTCAATGTGATTAAAGGATATATATGTTTTAACACCTATTGTTCCATGCAGATACAAGATGCAGCAAATTCCAAATTTCTGTAATCTACCAAGACACACAAAATATATGAATATATGCCCTGTATTCTAAAACTATTGGATGTACACAAATTTGAATTAGCCAAAGTCCACTTTGTGCAGAGATGTTGAACAGGGAATATTCCAGGTGAAGGTCTAGTGTTCAATGATAAATCACAAAACAGAAAAAGACACCAGATCAAATACCAATTAATAGCATATTTATTGAAGAATTTGAAGAAAAATTGTTCTTGGGTCAGGATGGGAGTGAGGATGGAATTTTGTGGTCAGATATTTTCCTGAGATTAAGGGCAAAGATGTTTCTAGAGTGTGTCCACTGCATGCATGTCAAACAGGGAGACAGTACTGATCAAATTGACATTGACCCCAGGTTTTACTTTTGTCTTCACGATAGCAAAAAACAGAGAATTAAGTTCTGGATATTTATTTTCTGTATTCATTTCATATCATTAGAGAAATTCCAATTAAATGAGAAAAGTTAGTTATTGCATTATTTGAATTGTTTGTCTTAAGTAATTTAGTTGAACAGGAGTGAGATTTTTCTTCCTCGTTCCCAATTTCAGTGGAAGTATTTTGTGAGTTCACTATGTATGAAAATGTTGCCTATGCATTTTCTGTTGGTTTTCAATGCACATTTACTATACTTCATTGTAGAATTTTTAAATCCAGAACATAAAATGTGTTTATAAACACCAGTAATATTTTTCTGAAACATGTTACCAATACTAATTTGACAGAATATGAATGACCCTAATATCATCTAAGAAACTACTAGAGAATATACTCATTCAACAACAAAGATAATATGAAAGACACAAAAGGAATAATGTATGTAGAAAACAAGTAATATTTTTTTTAAATATCTATTACTTAGAGTGTCTTTGTAGAACAGAACACAATTTTAATCAGTCAAAGAATTCGGAAGTGCATGTGATAAGATGTACATTTTCAACCTTGAACAGCAGGTATGCTGAGCTAGTCATCGAGGGAGCTGTGCCAGATTTCTTCAATATTTGAGAAATATGAGTAAGTAAAGAGGAAAAGGGTAGGGTAATGAGGGAAGAAGAAGTAAAATCAGGGAGTTAATAGACACAAATGGGATGTAGGTCCATATTAGCCAGTGGAAAAATAAACTAATTCTTAGTAATGCAGTGACTTGGAGTAGGTAATGTGGGAAGGATATGAAATGAGTACTTTGTACTAAATGTGTCTGAGAAGCACCATGGGCTTTCTACCTTTTATTCCTCATAGTTTAGATGGCAGCAAATTAAAGTGTCTGATCAAATGGAGCTATATATGGTTCACCATAGACTAATATAAATATACTACTCATTATCCATGTATGTCGAGTATTTAATGTGACATTGTGCTGTCATGTTATTGACTAGTACCATCTATTGATAATAAGAGAATCAGAAGGAATGGAAGCAATGATTTACATACAGAAGGACCTGCAATGCTATCACAGAACAGTTCCATTACAAAATTAATGGCTTGTATTGAGCTAGCAGCCATATCATGCCTGGAATTCTGGTACTGTAGCACACGTGATCCAGAGACAGGCAGCACTGTTGGTGATAATTAGTCCCTACCAAGTCACACAGTAACACCTAGTCTTCTGAAAGCTAGCTAGTACAAATGGAGTATGAAACACAATCCCAACTTTATCTCTCCATGTCCTAAAACCAAATTACGTGGTATCTCCAACAAACCATCACAATAATCATTACTTGCTTTTTTTGTTATCCTTTGGTTTTTGAAGATAAATTTTTTTCAACCCTTAGTTCTTTATTCATTCCCAAGGTCTAAACAACTTTAAAAGTCCCACAGTCTTTACATATTAAAAGTTCAATCCTTTTAAAATATCCAGTATCTTTTAAAATTCAAAGTACTTTAAAATTTAAAGTCTCTTAACTGTGGGCTTCACTAAAAAACTTCCTTCAAGAGAGAAAAATGTCGGGGCACAATAACAATCAAAAGCAAAAATCAATCTCCAACCATCC
>NC_034604.1:4269947-4307684 GCF_900095145.1 Mus pahari | reverse complement strand
AGAGCTCTTAACACCGAATGGATCTTCTGGCCCACAGTTCCAAAGTCCTTCCACAGTCCTCCCCAATACACGGTCAGGTTGTCACAGGAATGCCCCACTATGCTGGTACCAATTTGTCTTAGTCAGGGTTTCTATTCCTGCACAAACGTCATGACCAAGAAGCAAGCTGGGGAGGAAAGGGTTTATTCAGCTTACACTTCCACATTGCTGTTCATCACCAAGGAAGTCAGCAATGGAACTCAAACAGGTCAGGGAGCAGGAGCTGATGCAGAAGCCATGGAGGGATGTTCTTTATTGACTTGCTTCCCCTGGCTTGTTCAGCCTGCTCTCTTATAGAACCAAAGACTACCAGCCCACAGATGGCATCACCCACAAGGGGACCTCCCCCTCTTAATCACTAATTGAGAAAATGCCTTACAGCTGGATCTCGTGGAGGCATTTCCCCAACTGAAGCTCCTTTCTCTGTGATAACTCCAGCCTGTGTCAAGTTGACACAAAACTAGCCAGTACATATGGGGAGGTGGAGAAGGACTCAGTTGTCTTTAAGGGGCTGCCACTGGGAGTTTGATCATGCTCCAGTGAGTATGTGGGCAACACAAACGGACTCGGTGTGTTGCTGTTTTTCAGTTTTGACATAGATGAAATATGTGGTTTCTCCGGGAAAAGGTAAAATTAATGTCTGCTCCCATTGCTGCGAAGGTACCAGCAATGAAGGAAACTGCTCATTTGAGAAGATGAGAATGACTCCCGATTACTTGCCACCTTGCAAGGAGAATTTGTCATGTGGCAGTTGGGCACATAAAACATCTCAGTGGTAGCTTGCTGCAAGATTAAGCCACTAGTCTGCAGTCCAATTCCCAGCAATGGTTCAGTAGTAGCTGTGAATGGAAGTCCAAGGGTCTAGCAGTTGCTTAGTCCCACACGGCAAGCAGGCAGAAGAGCAAGAGCTCTGAAGATAAATTTTTTAAATTTGTAATTATATGCATGTATCTTAGTCCCTTGTCTATTTCTGTGAGGATACACCATGACCAAGGTATGAGGAAGCATTTAATTAGGTACATGCTTACAGTTTCAGAAATTTAACCCAATATCCTCATACTGGGGAGAATAGCAGCATGCAGGTAAGCATGGTTCTGTAGAAAGCTACATTTTGATACACAGGCAGAGACAGAGAGGGACACTGGGCCTGACTTGAGGTTCTGCAGCCCCTAAGCCCATCTTCAGTGAGTGACACACTTCCTTAAACAGGATCACACCTCCTAATTTTTTCTCAGATAGTGCTACTCCATGATGACTAAGCTTTCAAATAATGAATCCATGGGTGCAATTCTTATAAAACTTCCAAAGTATTTAAGTCTAGGTTTGTGGAAAGGAGCAAAGATGCCTGTGGAGTCCTGAAAATGTCTTTTAATCTCCTGGAGCTGGAATTATAGTTAGCTGTGAACTGTCTAACCTGAGTTTTGGGAACTAAACTCAAAACTTCACTGTATACTCTTAATGGCTCCTACATTTCATCAGCCCTTTAGCTGCTGTTTTCATAACCCATTCTTCCTTACCACTCACCCAGTCCAGGTTAGAGTTATAAAGTAGGTGGAAAGACCTTGTAATTGCTTTTCTTCAGTCCAGTTATCCATATTTTTGTTTGTGTAAATGAGCACTGTCACTGAAAATTCTCCATGGATACCAATATTTAAGATTTTGGTGGGTGAGATCCTGCATTGTGACTCCCCCCCCTTTTTTTTTAAATTGGATATTTTCTTTATTTACATTTCAAATGTTTCCCCCTTTCCAGGTCTCCCCTTCAGAAACCCCCGTCCCATCTCCCCTCCCCCTGCCTCTATTCGGGTGTTTTCCTGTCATGGCATTCCCCTACATTGGGGCAACGAACATCCTCAGGCCCAAAGGCTGCTCTTCCCACTGATGTCCAACAAGGCCATCCTCTGCCACAGATGCAGCCAGCACCATGGGTCCCTCCATGTGTATGCTTTGGTTGGTGGTCCAGTTCCCAGGAGCTCTGGGAGGGTCTGGCTTGTTGACACTGTTGCTCCCTCCACTGGGCTGCAAACCCCCTCAGATCCTTCAGTTCCTTCTCCACCTCCTCCATTAGGGACCCCCATGCTCAGTTCAATGGTTGACTGTGAACATCTGCCTCTGTATTTGTCAGACTCTGGCAGAGTCTCTCAGGAGACAGCCTTATCAGGCTTCCATCAGCAAGTACTTCCCGGCATCCACAATAGTGTCCAGGTTTGGTGACTGTATATGGGATGGATCCCCAACTGGGGTAGTCTCTGGAAGGCCTTTCCTTCAGTCTCCATATGTCCTCCTGTGAGTAATTTGTTCACCCTTCTAAGAAGCACTGAAGCATCCACATTTTGGTCTTCCTTCTTCTTAGGATTCATATGATCAGTGAATTGAATCTTCGGTATTCTTAACTTTGGGGCTAATATCCATTTATTAGTGAATACATACTGTGTGTGTTCTTTTGTGACCGAGTTACCTCACCCAGGATGATATTTTCAAGTTCCATCCATTTGCTTGCAAATTTCATGAAATCATTGTTTTTAATAGCTGAGTAGTATTCCATTGTGTAAATGTGCCACATTTTCTGTATCCATTCCTCTATTGAGGGACATCTGGGTTGTTTCCAGATGACTTCCTTTGTAATACTTTTGGTACAGCACACTATTCTAACATTGTGTACCAAGCTTATGGTCATTTCCAGCTCAGAGTTGGAAACCTAGTAAGGGACTATTGTATGTTTTTACTATAGGCTCCAGATATCCACTTCTGAGATTCTGATTACACCTTCGTGTGTGTGTGTGTGTGTGTGTGTGTGTGTGTGTGTGGTTTTTTTTTTTAATTTTTGAAACTATAATTTAATTACAACATTTCTCCCTTGCCGTTCCTAACATATACCATAATCATGGGAGGCAGAGGGATGGAGGGAGGGACTTGTGGGTGGGGGAGGGAGGAGGGACAGGGTCAGGAATGGAGGGATGGTAGAGAAACCCAGAGGACTCGGAGAATGAATTGAAATATGCAGCCTCAGGGGGACCCTCTAGAAAGTTACAGAGACCTGGGGGATATGAGAGATGCCCAGGACTCAATGGGGATGACCTTAGATAAAATGCCCAGCCATGGGGGAGGGAAACTGAAGAGACTACCTCCAACAGATAGATAGACAGGGCCCACTATCAAAATTTCTGACCCAGAATTGTTCCTCCCTAAAAGAACTACAGGGACAATAATGGAGCAGAGGCTGAAGGAATGGCTTTCCAGTGACTGGCCCAACTTGGGATTCTTCTCACGGGTGGGCACCAAACGCTGACAGTATTAGTGATGCTATGTTGTACTTATAGACTAGAGCCTAGCATGGCTTAGAGCAGCATGGCTCTCCTCTGATAGGCTTTACCAACAGCTGAGACAGATGCAGATACTTAGAGCCAACCATTACACTGAGGTCAGTGACCCCTATGGAAGTTAGGGAAAGTATTGCGGGGATGGCAACTCCATAGGATGACCAACAGTCTCAACAAACCCAGATCCCTCAGAGTTCTCAGAGACTAAGCCATCAACCAAAGACGTTGGTCTAAAACTCCCTGCACATATGTAGCAGAGGTGCTACATCCACTCCAGTAGTGACTCCCATTACAGGTTTATAAACCTGAAAGCAGTCCTAAGGCAGAGTTTCAAGGGAACTTAGCCTCCTGAAACCTTGACATTCCCATAGCTAAAATGCCCCAGATTTGTCCATACAATATTGTGGAGGGTCTTGCATGCTTTCTTACAGTATTTTACTGGATAAGAGTTAGAAGTCTTAGGGCAAGCTTAGCAAAGTAGACTTAGAATCTTCATTACAGCCAGGTATAGCAGACTACATTGCATATTGGTGAATTCTTCTGACAAATGGAGATTCCCCACAAAGAACAACCAAGTTACAGTCATATGCAAGAATTTACCAAGGCCTAGGAAATAGGGGAGGTTGTAGTGTTGCATTATTCATGAGAAAGTCTACTAGAGCAGAACCCCCTGGTACTAGCTTTAACAAGGGTCAAAGGAGTAGCACAAATTGTGACTAGGGTGTGAAACCCTTACCTGTCATTAGCTGACTCTAGGCAGGGCTGTTTTATCTTTTCTGTAAACATTACCTGGTTCCTGTCAGTCCTTTGAAGGCATTGCTCTGTTCTGTGTCAGATACTTAAATGTACTTTGACTGCTGTGACATCTTACCCCTTTTTTTTTCTCTACAAGACTGGTGTTCACTTTGTGACATTACACAGATCCAGCACACTCCCTTATGTCGCATCTGTTTGACACCCCATTCTCACAGACTCTATGCCCATCTGTCCGAGACTCTGATTTCAAGGAGACCCTGATTTCCTCGTATTGAGGAGGGGCGACTGAGCCCAACCCATGGCACAGAGGCTGCCTTATCTGGCCTCAGTTGGAGAGAATGTGCCTAATATTGTAGAGACTTGAGGCCCCAGGGAACGGGGATGCTGTGGGGTTGGGGGGAGCACCTTCTCAGAGGCAAAGGGAAAAGGGAGTGGGATGAAAAACTGTGGGAGGGGGAACTGCAGAGGGAGGAAACGACTAGAATGTTGAATGTAATAAATAATTAAAAAGAAAGCAAGGCTGGAGAGATGACTCAGTAAAGAGCACTGATTGCTCTTCCAGAGGTCTTGAGTTCAAATCCCAACAATCACGTGGTGGCTCATAACCATCTGTAATGAGATCTGATGCCCTCTTCTGGTGTGTCTGAAGACAGTGACAGTGTACTCAGTATACATAAAAAAGAAAGCTAGCTGTAGTGTTTGTTGTCCAGTCTCTATATGCTGAGAAAGTGCAGGCTTAACTGAATCCCAATTGGAACAATCTGAAAGGCTGAACCAAGTGACCTTGCTTAAAGTTGTTGCAGAAGCACATCTTTAGAGGCAATAGCATCTATGTAGTTGAGGTAGGATCAGGCATCCCAGCATCAAGGGTGGATCTTGCCAGGACTGCTTATTTTACATACAAATTTTACAAGCAATATATATATGGACCAATATATATATATTTCTATAAAGATATTTATATGGAATCTGCAGGGTGCACCAATTTTTTAAAATTTTATTTTATTTTTAATTTATTTTTTACACTCCATATTCCATTCCTTGCAGCCCCCATCTACCTTCCAACTGCTCCACATCCCACACCCCCTCCCCATCCCACCCCATCTCCATGTAGATGCCCCCACCAACTCTAAACGCCCTGGAGTCTCCAGTCTCTTGAGGGTTAGGTGCATCATCTCTGAATGAACACGGACCTGGAAGTCCTCTACTGTATGTGTGTTGGGGGCCTCATATCAGCTAGTGTATGCTTTCTGTTTGATGCCCCAGTGTTTGAGAGATCTCCAGGGTCCAGATTGACACTGCTGGTCCTCCTACAGGATTGCCCTTCCTCTCAGCTTCTTTCAGCCTTCCCTAATTTAATAACAGGGGTCAGCTCTTTCGGTCCATTGGTTGGGTGCAAATATCTGCATCTGACTCTTTTACCTGCTTGTTGGGTCATGATAGATCCCTTTTTGTGAGCTCTCCATAGCCTCAGTAAGTGTCAGGCCTTTGGACCTTGCCTTGAGTTGGATTCCACTTTGGGCCTATTTTCATCCCTGTAATTCTTTCAGACAGGACCAATTATGGGTCAGAGATGTGACTGTGGAATGGCAACCCCATCCCTCATTTGATGAGCTGTCTTCCTGCTGGAGGTAGGCTCTATAAGTTCCACTGTCGAGCACTTCATCTAAGGTCACGCCCTTTGAGTCGTGGGAATCTCTCACCTCCCAGGTCTTTGTTCAGGGTACACAGATTAAGGATGATTTTTTGCTCTATGTTTGAGCAGGTGAAAGACAACAGTCTTTCTTCAGAAGTTAGTTTGATCATATAATCAAACGGCACCATAAATCTTCATGTCATATGAAAGCATGGCACTCAACATTGGCCATGTAAGGTGAAGTTCTGGCTGGAGGCACACATATGTCCTAGTCTGTTTCAGAGTTGTTTCAATACCTTTCTGGTCCATTTGGTCATTTTCATTTTCTCCTTTATTTTTTCTGCAGAGGGTCTCCCTCTATCAAACATGATCCTTATTGTTTTGGAAAGAATCTAAAACCTTTTCTTCTTTCCTATTAACACAAATATACAGCCTCTTTCCCAACATAGCATGTCCTTTGTCCAGCAGTTTGAAATTATTGGAAATATAAACTGATTTAATCTAACACACAATTTTCTACTCAGGTCTACTCCATTTTGACCTCTCTCAAAGAGGATATGAAATACTATTCTAACCATTGAACATATAAGCATCTTTATTTTGATAATTTAAAACTATTATCACTTATTATTGATAAACTTTCTCCATGTAGCATGGTCTAGCTTGTATTAGTTCCATAAATTAAGCTGGTATTAAACCCACAAGGAATCTATATGTCCCTACCTTTTACTGTCAAGTACTGAGATGAAAGGGATGGGTATATTTATTATCTGTGCAACCTTGAAAACATCAATTTTTATTTTTCTCCTTTGGAGATTATTATGTATGTGGATTTATTTTATCTTTTTCTCTCTTAATAATCATTTCTATATTCAACTTTATTCAAATTCTCTTCCATTCTAGTGTATAAGCATATTCCCAAGTAAAACTGCATCTGCTTAGAGGCTTTTGCCTTAGGTCTATGTCTATATGTCATATAGACTTAACTGGCTAGGGCAGCCAGTTGTCCCATGAGATCCCACATTTAAAGAGCCTAGTTGCTTAGATTAGCATTGACACCATACCTCATTGGGGGTAGCAAGTCCCCAGTCTATGTTATTTCTTCTTTAGATCATTGTCTGTCAGTATATCCAACTGGATGCTATGATGGTATATCACATTTAGACTTCAATCTTTTGTCTTAAATTTAAAACAATATTCTCTATGACATTTATCTCCTCTAACAAAATCCAGTTTTATACTGTATTGCCAAGCTGATAATTAATGTGCAATACAGTTAATAAGCTTAACAGTACTATTCTTTATAAGTTTCTCTTGTCCAGTGGTTTCTGGATTCCTTATCTGCCTCAACCCTAACTCAGGATTCTTCTTTTCTTTTTAGCAGACTTAATTCATTTATTTTTCTTGTATAAAAACCCTTATGTGGTAGCCACAGCTGGAGCCTGGGTCCTCTGAACAGAGACTCTGGTGTGGGTTTTCACTAGATGAGCAGTGAATTCCTAATAAGGAGTCTTGGTGAAGACAGTTTCTTTCCAGAGGTCAGGGGCCAGGTAGCTGTAAGTCTTGGAGATGGCATCAAAGGTGGCCTTGGCAAACTTGCCCAGGGTGGCAGTGCAGCCTCTGACTGAAATGTAGCAGTCATCTATACAGGCCATCATCAGGAGTTTCTTGGGCACAAGAGCAGAGACAATGCCAGTGCCTCTTGGGGCAGGGATGAGACGCAACATCACAGAGCCACAGCGGCCTGTCACCTTGCATGGAACAGTGTGGGGCTTGCCAATCTTGTACCTCCAGTAGCCTCTCTGCACAGGGACGATGGAAAGCTTGGCCAAGATGATGGCCCCTCAGATGGCAGTGGCAACTTCCTTGGAGCACTTAACACCAAGACCAACGTGACCATTGTAGTTTCCAATATCGGTGAATGCCTTGAACCTGGTCCACTGTCCAGCCCGAGTCTGCTTCTGCACTGGCATAGTTTTTAGAACCTCATCCATTAGGGATGCACCCAGGAAAATGTCAATGATGTCAAACTCCTTAATGGGCAGAGAGAACAGGTAGCTCTCCTCCAAGGACTAGATCTTCATGCCCTTAACCAGTCGGCCCAGCTTAGTGACAGGGATCCACTCCTTGTCTTCAGCTTTACCTCCATGAGCTCACGGCCTCGATTAAGGCCACAGCCACAGCCTTGACCACAGCCTGACTATACTGTGTAGACCAGGTTGGTGTAGAATTCACAGATATGCCTGTTTTTGTCTCCTGTGTCTGCCATTTGAACTCATGCAGTTTTCGCCTTCCACCTGATTCTGGCTGCAACACACAACCTAGTGCTTTATTTCTGCTCTCCATGAGTACAGAGCATTAATTCCCACAGGACGGGACAGGGCTGATCTGCTGTGCCACGCTTGGGAGAACCAGTTGTGGTCTCTGGGAAGTCTCTGCCAGTTTGGCCATTCTCTGCTGCACTGGCATCGTGTGTGTAACCTGGAGCTGATTCTTCCCCTTTGCTGCTGCTGTGCTATACCCTTGGGAGAAGCCCAGACCTGTGAGCTGATTTTTTGGAGTTCCTTTAAAAGCCTTCTGTACTATCTCTCTGCAGGTTCCTGCTCCTTGGCTAGGAAACCTCATTCCCATTCCTCTTGTGTTCTGGAAAACTTTGGCTTTGCTGATTTTGTTCTTTTTAAAATAGGCCTGCTAGCCCAACTTTCCCCCAACCTTTAACCTGGGTGTTTTCAGGCTGCAAACCTAGGTTCTAATTACTGTAAACTGGCTGCCATCTCTGTTCCAAGAGAGGCACTGTTAGAACAGCAGCTTTTATTTGCCTCTCTGGCTTAAATAATTGAGGGTGGACGGGTAGGACCCAAAGGGTAAAGGTGCTTGAGGCACAAGCCTAATGACATGAGTCCCAATTTAATTCTCCACATAAAGGTAGGGAAGAACTGACAGCACAATGGTGTCCTCCACCTGTAAGCACGGCACAGGCATACCCATACACAACTAGTAAATACAAATTAAAAGGGGATAGTTAGGAATGGCAAGAAGGCTCAGTTATTAAAGCTAGGCACACAAGCAAAACTAAAAAAGAAAGTAATAGGAGAGAAAACACTTGTATATAGGGAAGGGGGAGTTGTGAAATGCTTGAACAGAAGGGGACACTACCTGAAGGAAAGAAACAAATGGGAAGCAGAGATGATTATTATCAGGTATGATATGTATAATGAAGTTATAAAATCCCCCTTTACACAAAACTGCACAATTCTTTTCCTTTTGGTGTTGCAGGAAATGGCCCAGTGCTTCCACCTAAGGTCTGCCAATTCAGGAACTGAGGAGGGAAGATGAGGATACGACTGTCAGCTTCAGTGGGTACCCTGGGTAGTAGTGACTTTCCTACTCATGTGCTGCCCACAGGCCCAGCTTTCTAGCATTTTATTTCCCCACTTAACCCATGAGACTGTCTGGGGGTGATTAGGAGATGCCACCTTGATAGTTTCAGCATCAATTCAATTGTAGGACCTTTGGAAACCCACTTCTGGAATTTATCCACAGAAATACAGCCTTAAAAAGTGAGTGTTCTCTGGCTTATTTTCTGTGTGACTTAAAGTATAAAATGCCCAAGAACAAAGGTGAAATTTGGTTTGAACTTGTCCATGGGGCTATTCTAATAGTGAATTTTATGTTTCCCAGAACATTGAGTGCATACACCTGTTGAGCTGAGCCATGTGCTTGGGGGATGAGGAATGGGAACTGTCAGAGGGCAGACCAGGAGGGGGATAATGGGTGAACTGTAGCCAAAGATTAAAGAAAAATTTAAAACAACAACAAAAAAATAGTAACAAACAACAACAACAAAAAAAGCAAGTATACTGTTCTTATCCTAAATGTCAGAAGGAACTAGTTGGGTGAATGGGAAATCAAGTGAACCAAAGGTCTAAGTCCACTATCTTGGGAAACCCAGAGCCACCACCTCCTCCGTTGCCTCACACCATTCTACCCAAGGTGATCCAAGACTTCCAGGTTCATGCCCCATGGGTGGTCCCAGGAGTAGCGGTGTCTTAGTTTTCACTGGCTAATTTACTCCCAATGGAGTAAATTATTACTATAATTTACTATTATATAGTGGCTATTCCTGGTTGTCAACTTGACTATATCTGGAATGAACTACAACCCATAATTAGAAGCCTCACCAGTGAGCCCAATCTGGAGGCTGGGAGATAGAACGGTCTTTTTTTTTTTGGGGGGGGGGGGGGGTGAGACAGGGTTTCTCTGTATAGCCCAGGCTGTCCTGGAACTCACTTTGTGGACCAGGCTGGCCTCGAACTCAGAAATCCACCTGCCTCTGCCTCCCAGGTGCTGGGATTAAAGGCGTGTGCCACCACGACCAGCTGCAATACAACTTTCTGAGCTGGATCTTGGCATGGAGATCTTGAGTAATAGTGGCTATGAATTCCAGAAGATTAAGACAGGGAGATCTCTGGGTTCAAAGTCATCTGGGATTAAAGGCACGGTGGCTACACCTTCTGCTGGAGACCCACATAAGGATACTGGAAGAAGAAAGATAAATACTCCCTCTTGTCTGCTTGTACTGTGGAACTGAGTAACTGCTACATTCTTGGACTTCCATTCACAGCTGCTGCTGATCACTGCTGGGAGTTATTCATTCCCTTACTATAGACTACCCATAAGTTCTGCAACTCTAGAGAACCCTAATACACTCCCTAACTCACAGGCTTCTGCTACATGCTCAGTTGATTCCTCTTGCCCCAAGGAAATATCTTACCATGCTAATAATGAAGGCCCACTGGGAATTTATTATTTGGCTGTTTTTGTTAGACTCGACCATTAACAAACCACCATCTTTGTTCTTCTTTTCTTACCTTACCAGTACTCAGAACAAAATCATAGAGAAATAGATTTTAAAAACCTTTGCAATTTTAAATTCTGATTCTGTCCTAAAGCCAAAGACAGCTGTAATTCACTCAGCATTAAGGAGATATTATGTACTCAAGACAAAATGTATAGGGTACTGTGATGCTGTTTTAATTAAGAGTGGAGAACTGGACATACTATGAATGAACAGCAAGATTTCCTACTTCTATTAAGTATGTATGGCCTGCAAAGAAGCACTTAGTAATTCAGACTTAGAACTGAGTAGATCTGGCAGATTCTCTAAACATGCAGGGTGTGGTTTACTTCCCATGCAGGCAAGGGTACAGATTAACAGGCAATGTATGTATAGAGGCATAGAATGAGGGGCAACAGCCTATGAGAACCTAAAGCAGAAACAGAAAAGTCAGGATATACCAGGATCTTGATTGATGACAGCAGAGTAGCCAGGTAAGTGGCTTTGAATGCATTTTGAAAGGCAAAGCTGATGGGTACATACATGGCAAGGAGCGAAAACTTGGACTTGAGTCTTAAGTAACAGGGAACCTCTTTTAAACACAATTAAAAATAGCTATCTAGAACAAGTGTTTTAAATTTCCTTCAGAAATATACACGTTTGTCCTGAAGTCTTCTTTCACAGTTCTGAAATAACTGCACCATAGAGTCAAAACATTTTTTATTACCTTTTTTGTATCATTTTGCACACTTATGTACAAATACAAGAATAAAAGCAGTGTTTACAGGTATTGAAAAGGACTCTGGAGAGTTAAACTCAGCACCTAAGCACAGTAGCTTGAAGCAGGAACTTCAAGGCTCTGGTAGGCGAGGAAATGGTCTTTTCCTGCATGTTCTTCTTTGAAGAATCCCCTTAGAGCTATGGTATTTATACACAGAATATGAAATAGGAAAAGCAATCTCACTTGTTTTCAGCACTTCCTTCATAAGATTATTTTACAAGCATGAAATAAACATAATGCCATCTATTTAGGGAGCAAAAATCTTACTTTAAAAAAAAAAAATGTTTGAGTATAGAGTATTTTCTTTTTTTCTTTAATTTTCAGTCCCAAGCTTTAAAGCTAACTCAAGACTAAATAGAACAAGAAAAATAAGGAGCCATGCTGGTTCTTCGGGGAAGATTTTTCTAACAGATTTATTTACCTGTGGGGTAAGAGCAGTTAAAGTTTAAATACTTTTTAAATAGGCAGGAGGGAGAGAAAGGTTTTCTTGAACTATGCAGAATTTCTATTTTCAAATTCCTTAAACTTGGTTTCCTGGTCAGATTCATGGCACCTAAGCATAACCCAGGTTACTGAACCTGCTCTAACAGATATATGCCTTAGTCTCTTCAGGTTAGGACCCAGACGCATGTGGATAAAGGGCAATGCTTAACGTTTTACTACAAAATGCAATTGGATGAAACACTACAAAATACTTCAAGAAATTTCTAATTAAGATTTAACTAATCCACTTAGGGCTATAAGCGTTAAAACAAACAGGGATAGAGTGACATAGATGGTGTACTGACAACAGAAATAACTTATGCACCTCACAAGTCAGCTGCACATGACCAGGAGATGGTCCCTTCTTACACTACAAACCTGTAGCCCTTGCCCCATAAGAAACTGTACAGGATTTAGCCTGACCTAGCTCTTCAAGACACCATTAACACAACAGTTCAGCAAATGGTAATAAGTGCACAGGCTTGGACATTTCGTCATAACTCTTGACATTTGTCTTTTCTTAATGTTTAAAAAGCACTTGAGAGTAACAAGGGGACGTAAGCTTCCTATAAGCCTGTGCTTCAGCAAACACCAATACTATCATTTCAGGTGTATTAAAGTTACACAAGTTTTAATGTTACCTTCTGTAGTTTAAGTATAATTAAATAAATAAAGTCAAAGCAAAGAAATAACGTTTTGATTTCAGTGTTTCAGAAAGTTAACATTGATTCTGATGTAAAACAAAAATCATTCCTTGGTGATTATAGATCTAGAAGAAAATATATGCCCCAACAATGGCAAAAGCCAGAAGTTACAATTTTGATACATACAAAAACAGGACTTAGTATAATCCTGAAGTGTCATGTTGACACTTGTTAAGGTCATGTTGACTAAAATTTTTAAGCAAACAGGGGTTTAAAAAAAAAAAGTCAAGGTAGCTTTATAGTAGCAATTGTTTTTGTTTTTGTTTTTTATTTTAATATACTTTAGGAAACACTATACAAAGCTGAGTTTTCCCATTGTTTCTGGGTACAGCAGGAAACTCAATGACACAAACTGTTTTTGTGATGTTAGGAAGAACAGTCAGCACCAGGCTTGAAAAGTTAGGTACAACACAGACATCCTTCACAATTAAGTGTCACAATAGCAAGACAAGTTAAACAAATGACACCACTTAGGAAGTGCTCCCTCATTCTTGTTGAATTTTACTTTCATTAAATATCTTTTACACAATTATGTTACTGTGCTTTAAACAAAACCTCCCTATAAGGAATTATTACTTGTAATAAGATATAAATATTCAACAAGAATAGTTTTGATGAAGAATCCTCATGTAGTTCAAATTCTAATATGTACTGGCCGAAGGGGGGAAAAAAAGTAACAAAATGTGTTTGTTTAAACATGTTTATTACAACAGATACAATTCACATCTGACTAGCTTTGTATCTCCTCTCCCCTCCCACCACCATGTTCCTTGAGCCACTTGCTTGTATCTGAGCAGTCAATGCACTTTAAGCACACTTGCCCAGCTGCACTTCTTAAGTCCATTCTTACAGGGTGAGTGGAAATGGATTTCAATAATTTATACAAACGTGGGTTATGCTTGCTCACTGCGACTTCCAGCTACTGTACATAGGAATGACAAGGTTATAGAAAAGTGCCACAGCAACAGTGCCCCAAGAAAGGAAAGGGGACACCTTAAAAAAAAATGGATAAAATCAGGCCAAGGGACTTCAGAGGGAATGGAACATACAGGAAATGAAAACATTTCTTTGCAAAACAAATGGAGCAGCACTGCCCTTGATCAGATGCAAGTGCTGATCAGTTGTCTCATGATATCTGTACACTGCTCGTAAGGTTCAAAATCGTATCCCCAGACACAGATCACCTGGCGCTTGCACTGGATTTTTGAAAATGCAAGATTTCTAAATGATAAATTAACCCCCCCCCCCAAATTTTTTCTTTTTCTTTTTTTAAAAAAAGCTAATTTTGCAGACAGGTTTCCATGTAAAAGGCTAGGTATTTAGCCACCTCAGCATTGATTAGTTTCAGATGTCTAAGCTCTGTTACACATGGCTTCCCATGGCTTCACTCTACAAAACATATTTACAACGTGAAGATACATCTACAAGAAATCTACATTTCAAGGGTTTTACAAATCAATCTTGTATCTTTCCCCTGAATTGACTCTCACAGACCCCATCCCCTTGTCATTTCATTTGCCCAGTTTAACAGTCCATAGTCTACTTAAATGCAGCTCAAATGTTATGACTGGGCAATAGATTTACAGTTCCTCTATGAGATCATGTGCAATTATTCACATCTTCAAACCATGAAGGAATTCTGATTTTTTAGCTTTTCGAGTTCCTTAATTTGTTGTCTCAAAAATAGTATCCTGAAAAATAAAAGTAGATATTAAGATCTGTTACAAAAAAACTTTGTAAATATTAAGTGAGTATTTATACTGAATAATAAAAACACTTTAGTTGATAGTTAAGAGTATTTAACACATATATTAAAATACTGAGAAGGTAAGCTAATATTTACTTCAAATAATAAGTAATATTTACTTCAAATATACTGAACGATTTGAAATTTATGTGTCGTATAAGCATTACAAAGAAGTTAGGTAGTTAAGTATAGGGTAAATCTATACCTCATTTATTCTTATTGATTCAAATGTACACCTAAGAAAAAATTTTTTCTCCCAAACATACTTAACTTTATTCTCTACCATATATATATATACATACATACATATATGTGCGTGCGTGCGTGCGTGTGTGTGTGTGTGTGTGTGTGTATTTCAGCATCTTGTCAAGTCCAGGAGTTTAGTACAACCAGGATGGTGTGTGTGTGTGTGTGTGTGTGTGTGTGTGTGTGTGTGTGTGTGTGTATTTCAGCATCTTGTCAAGTCCAGGAGTTTAGTACAACCAGGATGGCTCCGGAGAAGCAACCCCAAATGCTCCAATCTCCTCTCACAGACTCAGATGCTTCTACTGGACCTGTTCCTTTCTATCTACATACAGATGGTTCTACAAACCCTGAATAGCAAGGAAATGGCCAACTCTCCGGAAACTGGAGCAACATCTCCATACCCATTTTTCCTAGGTTCCCCAGAGACTAGTCGTCCCAAAGTCAGCAGGATGTAGCAAAAGATCACCACAACCCTATTCCTGTTCCACCATTGCCTCTTGCTTATTCTTTCCTCTTGTAATTAAACCAAAACAGGGGAATATTGACATTTGTCTAGGCTCTGCCCTGCAGTTGCCTGGCGATAGCCAGGTGTGCCTGACTCACTATAAAAGGGGCTGCTTGCTCCCCTCTCCACTCTTTGCTTTCTTGCCTTCTTGCTCTGTCCGTTTGCCCCTTACCCTCTCTGTGCCCACTCCCCTCCCCATCTCTCCCCACATGCACATTCATGTGCTCATGGCCAGCATCTACTCATCTCTCTCCCCGTGCCTTTCTCTGCTCTAGTACTCTCAACTCCCCTCCCCATTCCCTGAATAAACTCTATACTATAGCATAGTAAGGCTGTCCCTTGGAGAAAGGAATGCCTCAGCATGGGCCCGTAGAGGCACCCCCTTCCCACAAACCTGACTGCACACCCACCAAACATATTCCTTCTCTCCTTTTAATAAAACACAACACTTATAATATTAAGATTAGAATTAAAACAAGAGGTCAAAATTACTACAAAGTAATTACTGTACATGTAGATACATAAAACTGATGTCAAACAAAATGTATCATTTCAAAATTGCTAGTTGAGGTATTTTGAGTGTGACAAATTATCCTAAGCTCTTTCAGTGGGACATTCAATGAATATGTCACAATGTAGACAAAAAATACATACAATTAAACTACAAATTCAAAATGAAAACCAGTTCTGGGAGTGCAACTCTTGGGAAGGTGAGTGCCTGGAATCAATCTTTAATCATTCTCCCATATATACTTTTAAAGTGGAACACCAACTGATACACACACACACACACACACACACACACACACACACACACACACACACACACAGGTTCTTTAACTTCGTTCCCACTTCCACAGCAAGATAGCCACAAATTTGATAGAATCTATTCTGTCATGTGGATTAGAGTATTCAATGCCTGTACTAACACTGAATTATGCACTGACTTGTTATCTGACCAGGGAAATGTTTTTTTTACGATTTATGTGTACACTGTCCCTGTTTTTAGACACACCAGAAGAGGGCATCAGATTCCATTACAGATGGTTGTGAGCCACCATGTGGTTGCTAGGGATTCAACTCAGGACCTCTGGAAGAGCAACCAGTGCTTGACACTAAGCCATCTCTCCAGCCCTCAGGGAAATGTTTTTTTTGTTTGTTTGTTTGTTTTTGGTTTTGTTTTGTTTTTCGAGACAGCGTTTCTTGTATAGCCCTGGCTGTCCTGGAACTCACTCTGTAGACCAGGGGGAAATGGTTTTAAGACATAGTAACCAACTGAAAAAGACAAATGGCTATTAAATCACAATACTGTTTGAGTGGTAGAGCTAATTCCTAACAATCCTACAATGAAAGAATTCCAGTTGATGTTTAAAGTAATAAATATCATTAGATTAACCAAAACTAGAAAAAAAAATATCAAGATTCCAAGTTAACAATAAATCACAAACCGATTTATATTTATAGGTTGGAAACAACAATAAACATTTCCCCTGAATCATGATGCACATAGACATACATGATGTCACTAAGAAGTTTGCTCTCAAAACACACATTCCAAATACACCTAAGCTATCTAAAACCAGATAACATCATAAGCACAGGAAAGCAAAGATTGCATATACACTCCATTTAGCTAGACAGTACATCATCATCTGTATTTTCAAAGGATCTAAGAATATAAACAGTAATCTAAAATTTTACTGACCCAATTTTTTGTTTTTTAAAGATTTATTTATTTATTATATGTAAGTACACTGTAGCTGTCTTCAGACACTCCAGAAGAGGCCATCAAGATCGCATTACGGATGGTTGTGAACCACCATGTGGTTGCTGGGATTTGAACTCCGGACCTTCGGGAGAGCAGTCGGGTGCTCTTACCCACTGAGCCATCTCTCCAGCCAATTTTTAATCACACACACTATATATAAAACTTAAATCAAGAGGGGGCATTTCTAATTAGCTACCAGCAACATCTCATTTTTAAAATAACATATCCTAGTGGATCATAGAGTTATAAACCAAGGAGTATAGAGTTACATCGACTTAAGAAAAACCCCAATAAAGCGACTATGAATTAATGAAAAACCAAGACAGTGTGGCATGCCACAGGCCAACTAAATTATAAAAATATTGGTAGAACATGATATGATTAGATTACAAAGACCATAATTTGACTCTTACAAGATTCCCACATCCAAATCGAACTTCAACATCCCGGATAGTCATGTGGTTCTTCCCATAAACTTTCTGTTCACATGCTTATCTTATCTGAAGGCATTCACTCACAAGCTGTCCCTTCTTTATTTAGGGTTAAAAACTCACCGCCCACAAAGGCACCCTAATCGAACAACTGTCATATCAAATCACCTAGACCTTTTGTGTTATTTTTAATCTGAAGGTTCTGAGTTTAAATCCCAGAAACTACATGGTGCCTCACAACCATACGTAATGAGATCTGCTGCCCTCTTCTGGTGTGTCTGAAGATAGCTACAGTGTACTGTATAATAATAAATAAAGCTTTGGGCTGGAGAGAGAGCACAGGTCTTGAATTCAATTCCCAGCAACCACATGATGGCTAACAACCATCTGTACAGCTATAGCTATAGTGTACTCACATACATAAAATAAATCTTTAAAAAAGAAAAAAGAAAAAAAAAACCCACTGGATCAGTAAGCTTCAGAAAGAATTTTGTTTCTAGAAAATTGACTAGCAAGCAATTAAGAATCATGCTAATTTTACTGTTGGAACCCAAACTGCAAAAGCTAACACCTGTGTGGGTAACATTGAAGGTATTAAATTGAGTGGTTTCCTATTAACCAGTTCTACGTGTCTAGTGGAAGATCTTAAAATGAATGGGCAAGGAAAAAGCACTATACTTAATTCTAGAAAGAGAACACATTTCAGGGGCTAGAAAAAATGTTTCTGGTAAGAAAGCACTAACTGCAAATATAAGAATCTGATTTTGTATTCTCAGCACATATATTAAAAAGCCAGGTGTGACGGTATGTATCTGTGATTACAGTATTGGAGAAGAGGCGGGAGGATCTCTCAGGTTTGCTGGCCAAACCTGACTTCCTAAAGGTCATTCAAAACCATATATACACACACACACACAAACACACACACATATATTATGTAAAAACATACATACACAAACACACATACAAAGTGAAAAACTTACCTCTGCTCTCGCAAAGTTGCTTGAATTTCACATACTCGAACTAATGATCTCAAATTTTTTAACTCAGTACATATTTCTGACATGTGTACACTTCCCATATTATGGGCTTCTTCACGCAATCTTGATGCCTACAGTTAATAAATTGAAGCTCACATAAAATATGAAAATATACAAAAGAATGTAAGAACTTACACTAAAAGTACATCTATATAATCCCAGTACTCTAGCAGATGAAATTATTAAGGTATTAAATCCCAAGCCAGCTTCATGTTTACAAACTAACTTTCAGACCGTCATTACACAGAAGAAAAAAGGAGAAGGAAAAAAGTAGAAAAGAGGGAAGAAGAAGAAACATGACAAGAGAGAGACATACCTGTTTCTCTGCATGGTCTGCAGGCCACCCTTGAACATGTTTTATGAGATTATCATTGAAGTGCGCTGCTAGAGTAGGTGTTAATGAGCACGCAGGTCTAGCAGATGCATTCTGTGGTACAACAGTTGCAGTTGATGCATTACTACTACAAGTATGATTTGGACCAGGTGAGGGACTTCTCTGGCTACTGCAACACAAGCAAGTGAATATATAGTGGGCTTCTAGATGGCATGAAAAGTCCTAGAAACACTATGTATTCTTGAAAATATCCAAATTCTTAAAATATATCTACATCTGTATCTATATCTATATATATACACACACACTATCAAATACAACTGCTGGTCCAAAGTATATAGTGTATTACTCAACAGCCTTTGGAACATTAGAGTTTTTATTTAAAATTGAAATTTCAAACAACAGTAACAGTTAACCTCAAAACAAACACAAAGTGAAGGTCAAATTTTCAGTCACAAAAAATAAGGCGGATGTGAATATTTTATTTTATAAATGCCTAATTTTCAGCACATATGTGTCTGTTTAGTATCAAAATATTCTTGAATCAAGACTATGAAATAACATCAGGCAAAACAAAAGCATGTCACTGGAGGACTCTGAACAATTGATAGAATGGGACCAAAAAAGGAACACACTGAGATTAGTTCTCTTTGAAATCTGAATACTTTGTTTGGGCCAGGGCTTGGGGACACATGGTAGTGAAAACCAAAACCTCAATCACCCAAGTTGATTTCCTACCTGCTTCACCAGACTTGGCTCTCAACAGATTTTAGTAATTACCCTAAACTAAATTTCTGAAAGGATCTTCATCACTGAAGATATATTTAAGTAACACTGCATCCTCTAAACATTATTTAAAATAAGAATTTCCCATTTCAACATATAAATTCTGAAATACTTGTTCAGAAAGCAAGAATACACAAAAATCATTCAAAATGAACACAGAACACAATCATAACAATATGAAAGTGATCTGTATAAGGTAAGATTTAAAGACTTTAGGGATGTGTAACATCGATTTCAGAGGTGAAGAGTTTTTTTCTTTTACTTCATCAATACTCCCAAAACTTCTGAGTAGGCTACAGAGCAAATGATGATACCATATGCTTTCCTTGTGTAAGTACCATACATTTTATTCCCATCTGATTACATTTTAAAGAAGCCTATATTTGTAACCTGTGTGACTTATTCAGTCAAAGTCATCCATGGACCTGTCAACAAATTATTCTGTGATGAAGATCAGGTACATTATTGCTCAAACAACACAGGACGCCATATTAAAAATAAATAAGAACACCAACTAACCAACTAACCTTAAGCGCTGAAGACTTCGTGGAGAAACAGGATCATGACTCTGCTGCTTGTCAGCAGTTACAGGCTGCTGTGTAGCCGAATGTGACACTGGTCCTTGCTTAACTACTGGAGTACTAACCTAAAATGTCAAAATCTGGTGAGACAGGCTTTTTTATCATATGAGAAAATTAAAGAAATTCGTATACGAGTAACATTCTCCAGAGGTTAACAGAGTTCTCAAATCTTGCTTCACTACATTAATACTGGTGACACAAACACTTTCAGTTATACATATATCCAAACACCTATATTATAAGCGTAAAATTAGCAGTTTTCACAAAGTCAAATTAATGTTGCTTTGTGTGTACATTTGCCCATGTATGTGTGATATAAGTATTAGATCCCTTGGACCTAGATCTGGGTATCTACAAGTCACGGAAATTAAACGCTAGGATCAAAACTCCCAACTCAGTTTAGTAATCACTCTTGACAACTTAGCCATGTCTCTGCCTCAAAAGTTAAATTTTAAATCATTCTTTTTACAAAACACCTTACAGAAAAAAAAATCATAAAAGCTATTACTAATGCCAGCAGTTTTCTAATACAGCATTTTTAAATGATTTCTACAAAAATGCACATTGCCGGTACACAGATACTCTGATTTCAAGCACGTATCAACATGTTTGCAAGTATGTATAGTGAATGTATTCTATTTGAGATATCATAAAAAGTTACCCTATAGACAGATAAAACAAGAGGCCCATAACTGAAATGGTGAATAGACATCGGAATACATACATACATACATACATACACACACACACACACACACACACACACACACACACACAAACACACATAATCAATGTCCTAAACAAAAAAAAAAGATAGCTCAGAAATTTCCTACCTTTATCATTAAGAACAACAACAAAACACAAGACCAAATATATGCAAACTCTAAACTTCACTTACTCATGGATAGAATCTTAATTTTTAAAAATTAAAAGGCAAAGGCAGAACTCCCAGATTAAATTGGCTAGTCTGACTAGCCTTATTCATAATCTCTTGCTTCAACTGAAAGACACTGCATTAATAAATAAATTGATAAACAATTGAAGGTAAGTCCGCACATGTACTCACCAGCCTACATACATAAACCTATTAAAACACACACCCACACACAAACATCCACAAACACAAAAACAAAATCAGAGTGAACAGTGGACATGCTTAGATATATGATAGGGGTGAAAGTTGATGTAACATTAGTAAAATCCAGCTCTAGTCCAGTTACATTTCACAACTCTGTACTAAGTAGGAATTTATAAGTTTTCCTTACCTAAACATAGTCATTCATGCCCACTACTACAAAAATGAAATTTACATAAAAATTTTAGTAGGTGAAGCAAAAAGAATGTGATTCTCTAGCAAAAATTTTAAAAGTCATATTCTTATTAGAGAAGCTGGTTCAGCTTTAAAATGAAATCAAGAGAGAAAAAATTGCATGTCAACAATCCCCAAAAGAATAAGGAATAAATGATGAAGTACACAAAAGTAATTGAGATTCAACTCACCCTTGCTGCCTCATCTCAGCCTCCTGCCATTCATTCCACCACCACCTTATTCTCAAAGGGCATTTCCCGGGCCTATACCTGGGCCTATAGTTTCAAAAATGCTATATTTCTAAACATTAGTTAATTTCATAATTAGTACATTGACATACCTTTGGCTGGGATGAAACAGGTGGAGTACTAATCAAAGGTTTCATAGGGACTGTATTAGTTTGAGGTGTGCTTATTCTTGGAGACACATAGGATCTTGGGGATGAAGCATCAGACGTCAGAGACATTGGCGACTGATTAGATGGCTGGGCTGCAATAGAATGATGTAATTAATTTCAAATGACTCCCAAAATTTCATGTATGCAATGAGGTTTGCTATGTTACTCCACACACTGCAAAGTACACCCAGTTGAATCTATCAGAATGTGATGTCCTTACTGAATGAACAAAGCTTCCAAGATGGCTTCTTTTCTAACTGGAAAACTAAACCCATACCTATTCTCACACAGTAGCCTCCTAAGCATCTTTTGTTCATATTTACTCTCTGCATAAGCATAGAAATTGTCTATGAGGCTAGCCAAAGAGTTATAAATTTCTATCATTAACCTTGTATTCCTCAGTATGCTGTGTCTGCTTTGTTTGTGGACTTCTGACAGAGACCCTTATATTGTAGCATCTCCAGTTTTGCATACATTTGAGAAGAGACTCAATTAATACAAATGCATAAGTTATTTCTGCTTCCTCTACTCAAAAAGCTTCCAACAACAATCCAAAGCAAATTTCCATTGCAAGTATGTAAAATGTTTCAAAAAGATTGAGGATAGATATACTATAGTTTGATTTTTTTCCTTTGAATAAAATTTATCAATATTATTTATATTTTGATTAAAATATATGATGTATTATACATAAAGTCAGATACCAAAGTCTACAGTGAAGGAAATAAAAAGACCTGAGAACACACAAATATTGAAAGTCAAACAAAGAATTATAACAAATATTTTCTGGAACTAAAAACAAACTTTCCCTTAATTTCAAAACAAAACAAAAGGGAATGACAATGTTTTAAGTAACCCAAAAGAAAGAAAGACTACCTTGTGTAGAAAGCTGGGCAGCTTGAGAAATCAGCGAGGTGATGTTGAAAGCAGATGGTCCAGCAGTAAGAAACTTGTGGATGATAGACTGCAGGGAAGCTTGTGTTACAGCTGCTGTAAGAACTTAAAACATTCAAAATCCAATCAAAACACAGAAAGTCATCTTACATTGCTTAAGTTTATAGCTAACAAGTAGCAATAGTAAGAATACAAACTGGTTTCATGAAATTTTTAAAATGAAAGCTTAGCACAAACAATAAATCAATGGGCACAAAGAAATGGGAGCTGGAGAAATGGGACAGTGGTTAAGAGCACTCTTCCAGAGGACCCAACCCAGGTTCAATGCTGAGCACCCAAATAGCTGTAACTACAGGATCTGACTCCTTCACATAGAAAAAAAAAAAAAATGCAGGCAAAACAAAAATGCACATACAAATAAATACATTTCATATTTTTTAAAAAAGCCTTGAAATGGTCAGATGAAGAGAACAGGTTAACAATAAAGGTAAGTTGATAATCCCAACTCAAAAGCTGCCAAGACACGTTAAAAGCAGCAGGAGCCTATGCATGCTATTCCTTGGTGCTTTATTAGCAAGATTGAAGAAATGGATGCTGTTTCACATGACCATTTTTAACAAACCAATAAAGCCCTGTACACCAATACTCACCATGTTTTAAAAAGAGATATTAACAGCTGGCATTTAGGAATACCATGTATTTTTGATGCCCAAAAATGTTTTTTACAGATGGATTTATACAAGTTCAGACTGTTTATATAAAACATTTAGCCAAAAAAGAAAAAAAGTAAAGAACTACAGTTGTAAATAAATACACTGAAGTTGAGAGTAACAAAAAAACCAAGCAGTTTGAGAAGGCTTTTGAATGAATAAAAGCCACTTAGGATCTTCTATTATGAGAAAATGCATAAATAGAGATTTAACATTTGAATTGTAATGGCTTCAAATTAAAACCAAATCCATTTTTGCTCAGGCTTCTATGAGGTGTTGGTTCAAATACTTTAGAAACAGTAAAATAATAACAAAATATAATATATATATATATATATATATATATATATATATATAATTCATATGATTAAACAAACAAAAACACTAAAACACTACTTAAAACAAAAATCACTAGCAGTTTTACTGAGTAGCTAACTCTCAGTATTTCTAAGATCTTCATATGAACAGACTTGAAAATGTCTACAAACACTAACTCAATTATACAACCAAGCACACTGGAGGTGGACATACTAAAGTAGAAAATTCCAACATAAATTTGTAAAGAAAACTAAGAGTTGAGAATTTTATAAATAACTTTGTATAATGCAGGTAATAATGTTCAAAAAACTGTAAGTATGGGTATTCACCTTCATTTATTTTGGATATGTCCACGTTAGAATTATTAAGCTGTAGCGTGGCTTGCAAAGCAGGAAGCAACTGTCTAAAAAGATTTGGGTCCTGAAGTAATGGAGGTATTGTTGATTGTGGAACGGGAGAAACAGGTACTGCTGAAGCAGATGTTGGAGGCGCAGATGTAGGGTTCAGGCCAGAGGCTGAAGATGTGGAAGGAGTTGTGCAAGAATGTGATATTGATTTGTCTCCTGGAGCAGATTCTAAATGAAAGGAAGAGAAGGCTCATTAAAAAAAAAAAAAAAAAAGTTTCAACATCAGAAACTGAACCAACTATATCACAGCAACATCTTCTGTGTGCTACACTTAACAAACTATATTTGAACCTTAGGAAATATTTGTGTCTATAATATAACAGACAATTTTATAGCCCTACTTATCAGTGAGAAGTTAGAGCATGAAAGATTCCAGTTGCTTAACTTAAAAAGCTGATAATGATCTTCATGTATGATTTGGAAAAAAATAAATAAATAAATCAGTTTTTGGGTTATACACCAAACATAAACACAAGGAAGTTAATTGAAGATAACAAGGCTATACAACTTATGTGTCATATAAAAAGGCCAAAGTGCCTAGGACCACAGTAAAGCAATGACCTTAAAAGATAGGTATATCAGGTAGGTACCATACAACTCATGACAAAAACAAACTTTAAAAAAATAAATAAATAAAAATAAAACAATGAATGAGAAGATTCATAATATGTTTTATGGTGGTTAAAATTTAAAATTTTACAATGAACATTAATATCTATAAACAAGCCCTTTAATTAAATAGTGAAAATAAAGGAGAACCCCATTTTCTAGTTACTTGGTAATAAAAGATACATGACCATGCATGGAAATCTCCAAGTTCTTCTTATGTGTATATTCAATGCCCCTGAACACAATGCACCAATAGTTTAATCTTTATTGCATTTGACAAACTAGAAATGTAAGTCCTGAAGACTTTATCAACTGCTGATGAAAGAGAACACAACCAGCAAGTCATACAGAGTAATAACAACCCAATTTAACTGGTGTGACTGTGTGTTATCTTTAAAATTATGAGAGCTGGGCTACAATATTAAGACCCTGCCACACGCCGCTAGCTACATTTTATTAAGCAGAGAAAAATGCCAACTTAGAAAAAATGAACTTACCATATTAATACAATTTAAGCCAAACAACATACTAGATTCATATAGAGTAAGAGACTTAACATTTTGAAGGAGACTAAACTCGCACTGAATGTAACTCATGTCATCTAGAACGGGTTAAAATAAACTTCCTTGAAGTCTTTCACAGAGACTGTGACACAGACACACATACACATTCAATCATAAATAACTAAGCACTATTATTTTAGCTCAAAACTTGTAATAACTCAAGCTTACCAACAAGAAAGGAAAGTGTAACTGTCCCTTTTGTTATATCTAGTTAAACTCACAAAATATTAACCACGTAAAGGGTTTTTTAGAAATATGGGCACTTAGAGAACAGCAGATTAGACAATTCAAAATGTTCAGTTTCCCTACCCTATTAACACTGACGTAAAAAGACTATCACCAGGTCCTGAAGCATCACTTTCTCTAGGCACTCATTTGTAAGAATCATATACATGCTATGACTGATAAGGAAGGCTGCACAAATGAAGCCAAGAGTCCAAGTGTGAGAGTCAAGAGTGCTGAATGAGAATTACACTGTTAACTGACATGACCATAAACACCTGTATTTAATTCTAGAAACTAAAAGAGGAACTTTCATGGCCCCCAAGGAGCTGAGAATTGCTACAAGCTTGCTGAGTATCAGTCTTTTCACAATATCACTTGCATGATCAAATACCTAGGAATAACATCTTTCTAACGTAGTTTCCAAAACTATTACAAATACATTTTATGGACAAGCTAAGGAACTTATTAGCTTAGAAGTTCTGAAGTGTTTGTCAAACTCTGACAGACTAGAAGACTACCCCTTCTAAGCATTGCTGCTTTGGGTCTTTAGGCAAAGGAAAGAAACATTATTGAAATAACAATTTCTCTTCAGGAAAATATGTTGCCACCAAATTTGGTTTAACTTTAAGTCTATTACACCTTATACTTGTATTCATTCAAAATTTTTGTATAAATTCTAATTTGCAATTTTCTTTAGATCCTATCCCTTCAAAAAGACACAGTGCTATTTTATTTATTATATAAATTATTAAATCAGTACTTATATATTCTTATGGCATTACCCTCTCCTTTCATTGTTAGATTGCCACTGAATAGGCAGGGTAATGGTTTTGAAGACAAAAAAAATGTCAGTTTTCTTTGATGCTGTTTTGTCTAATCAAGAGTTTTGAAATATAAAAACCATCAAATAACAAACCGCAAAATGACATTAGCAACTATTACTATAAAGATTATAAAATGGAGGAATGGAGTATAAATTATCACTAGAGAATAGCCTTAAAGCTATGGAAAGCTTTAACTTCTAAGTTTAATAGGATTATTTACTAAGAATATATGTATATAGTTTTGTGAGACAGAACAGTGTGATCAGAAGATCAGTTGTTCCTAGGGCAAGTGACATCTTGCTTAAATTCTCTAGTCTGATTTGGGTATAAGTTAGTGTACATTTCTATACTCTGGAGACGGGCGGATGTAGCTGGGTCTGCGAGCAGCCTGGGTGACATAGTAAATTCTAAAGTGACATGAGAGTGATTCTACAAAATCCAAATCAGTGTTTGCTTCTGAATGCTAGCTCTTAAAAGACTGCTTATCAGTATCACCTTAATTATGTAATTTGTAATGAACTACAGAGCAGGGCATGCTCCATTTGTTAAACTATATGTCCAAAACAGAGACACCAATCCCCCTTTCTTTATACTTTTTACTCATAAATTGTGGACTTGTACTTCCACCTTTTGCCAGAGGGGGGAAGAAGTACATTCTACTCCTAGCTATTCCAAGCTACCCAACAGAGAAGACACTGGTCAAAATATAATTCTGATCCACACTTTTCTGGTCTGACAAATAACTCCCTGCTGGTATATGCTAAGACTTTAAGACTCGGGTAATAACACTACTGATTATTTCCTGTGGTGTTCTAACAGCACGGCATACAGAACACAAATATTTGTTTCTTGACCAACATATTATTAACAGAAATACAACATGGTAAGGTGACAGTAATAGCTGTTAAGTTCAGGTACAGACATATGTATGTGCACGCTTGAACAGAGACATGTATATGCACACACTTTTTTCTACACATATATACATGAAAGTTTGCAATTTTAACTTTCATTAAACTGAAAAAATCTAATTGATTTTTCCTAATCTTGTTCATCAGTCACAGTCTTAGCAAACATCTAGCACAGTGAAATTTACCTAGTTGTAAAGCAGCACTTTGGTATATTCCTTGCTTCCATTATGAGCAATTTTTTTCTAATATTCTTTTTACAAAGTTGTTTCTGTTACACTTTTCAAATGCCACCAAGTACAAGGTGTGCATTTTTTCCTGAAACTTTGCAAACATTTTTAAGTTGATCAAATATAAACTAACTGCAAATAACACTTACTTGGCCACACTAAGATATTCAACAATCATGTCTGTCTAAACCAATCTCTCAAGTTTTATAAAAATACTTAGGATCCTTAAAATATATTTTAAAAACAAAGAGCATAAGACTTAGGAAGGTCCACTTTAGTTAATGTATTCTTTTATGTCAGCAACAAAAGGGCACTACTGCCTAAAAACATAGTAAATCTCATTCATGTTTGGGAATAACATAAAACAGAATAAGGAATTTTACACTAAGTACCCGATTCACCCAGCATATCAATGAATGACTACTCCATTTCTGAACCAGATTGTTAGCTATCAGACTTAGTTGTGATAAGAGCTCACTATGAACAGGTCTGCTTTTAAGTTGCTTTGTGTTAGCAAAAACAACATAAAACACATCATACCTTTACTTACTAGATGAAAAACTTGCTAATTTAAGTCCAGTGAACTCTTAACATGGGCTTGTATATTGCTTGTTTTGTGGTTTCACAACTCTAGAAAGGACTTTACAACTAGAAGGGACATGCGAGCAATTAAGAAAGGTCATTGTGTGCTACTTGATTAAAAAAAAAAAATGTGTTTCTGGTATATCTATCACTTCCTGTTTGTATGTTAAGAAACGATAACTAAGAAATGTTCAATCTCACCAATGTGCGTGCGCACACACACACACACACAAACACACACACACGACAAGCTGACCCTTTGTTTCACCCTCACATCAACATAATTTCCTGCAAAACTGATGAGGTTCACTTTTCCCTACATTTCTGTCCTGAGATACACATAAATGGCTCTCTCTTAAATGATATGGCAACATTAAATAGATCTACACCTATTCAGAGATCCTTTAATTACATGAACAACACATATACTCCTCTTATTATATAAGTACATTTTAAAACCATGGCCAATGAAGGCATTTTTCCGACTCAAAACATATTACCAGGCGCCCTGCTCCACCATGTAACAAATCACAAATGTCTTACGGTTTGTCAAGACCCTGGGACAGAGCATCCCCTAAGACACACGACCAAAGACCCTGCTCATACATCATTTAATATGGCACACTACCACAGACCAACAGATTAACCTTATGTGAAGCAGCAACTCTAATATATATGTAATTGGGATTGTTTTCAGGTTAAATTATGAAGGCCTTATACATGAGGACTCTTCATGCTATGTATGTTGTCTACCACCCCAAGCAGCTGTTGCCACAACGTAACTTTTTGAGCATGCTAAGGTATGAAGGAAATATGGTGTAAGAAGGAAAGTTGTGTTGCAATGCTTACTTCCAGTTCTCAGATCTGAGGTCTAATTAGAAGTGAAGCGCGATTCCTTTTATTTTCTGTCTCACACTTTAGTGTCTGCCTAATACACAAGCAGAGGCCAGAAATTCCCGAACTACGAAGATAATATCCACAAAAATTGAGAAATAAATTTAAGTAAACGGGAATGCATTGTGCCATCTAAATTTAACATGTTATTTAAAACAATTAACAAACTAAATAAATAAATACTTGGTTTCGTTGTCAAGGCAAAACAAGCGAGAAGGAAAACATAAAACAAAAAATTGTTGAGTTCTGAGAATTATAAATTAAAAGAAAAACCTAAACTACTAATTTTAGACCTAAGCCTACCTAATAACACTCTGAAAAAGAATTTAGAGTTAGAGTCTTATCTGAGCCAAAGGACAGACTATGTTACAACCAGAGTTCAGCATGCAGCTGGAGCAATTAGAGCATACCTTTTCTCTCTGTTTTCTGTGCAGGGAGAGAAGCTGTGGGTGTAGGCAGTTTGGATAAAGTAGATGCTCCATTAGCATCAAATGATTTCTTTGGCTGGTGATCAGACTGAAGCGTAAATGGACTAGAAGGAACAGTGCTTGGGGTAGCGGTTGGATGAACCACTGGTTTGATGGGGTGCTGTACTGGCGTAGAGCTACTGTGAGTCTCTGCTCTTGGCAGTCTGTAGTCTTTGTCATTGTGTCTGCTTGTTTGAGACAAAATATTCTGTGGGAGCAAACTACTGGCATCGCTGGAATGCTTGTCTTCCACTGTAGTTCACAGTTCCCAAAAGAGATGTTGGAATGACAGAAGGGGGAAGAAAAACAAATGCTGTTAGAATCCTACGTCATGAACATCAGCTAACTGAACAATACACCTGAACTTATTTTCCTTCCCACAAAACTGCAAGCCCAGATAGTAGCAGCAACTTTAACACTGGTATAGAAAGAGCAATACAGCAAGAGTTTACCAACTATAGATATTAATCTATACTCAGATTCTAGTCTAACATTTTACTAAAAATAAAAAGGCAAACATTTTCTTGTTTCTTTTAAAATATCAATCACAGGGTCAAATAATTATCCAGTAGTTCAATTACAAAGGACCACTGGCTTTATTACTTCCAGACTTTTGAATACCTAAGCAGGTGGCTAATGTGGGCTCTAAAGTGTTTTATTGTAGATCTCTCAATGATACATGATAGTTTAACATATACTGAATTGTGCACCACAAACAAAACCAATACAAAATTTTAAATAATGCTGACAAGAGTAACATAATCATATTTCACATGTTATTCTGAAGAGATGTATGCAGGCATAATCAGAAAAAAAAAAAAAACCAAAAACGTGCTTATTGACAGAATGACTGGCAATAAACACTAGCATTTAAGCTCAAAAAGGAGGTATAGGAAATAGCTAAAACTCTGCCAACAGTTTAAACATTGGTACTTTGTTTCTACAAAGTAATACAAAAGGAGGAAATTTTTAAGCAACTATGTGGACAAATGTCATTTGTTTAAAAAAAAAAAAAAAAAAAACTCTAATATTCCAAAGTAATATCCAAGAAAAGAAACACCATAAGATTAAAAGACTAAAAGGATGTGCCCTTTGATCATGACAGTTTTGCAAAGACTGTCCACCAGTGAATATGCATGTCTTTCCCAATCCAAAGCTCTTCTGACTTTAAGATAAAGAAGGTTCAAAGAGCAGACACTTCTATGAGTCAGTTTACACCTTGCCACTATGTAACTACAATAGTACCTTTAATTTAAAACAGTGGCTCACCACCAAAAAGCCCTCAGTTGTAGCTACAGAAACTCTCTAATTGTCTAATATAAGGCAGCATGTTACACACTGAACCAATATTGAAAGTAGATCTGACTGTGACAGTGGTACCCAGGACCCTGTAGAGATACACACACAGTTTCATCTTGTATGGACCTAGCTCTAGTTTCTTGATCCAAAGACGATTCTACTCTACCTAAAACATCAGGAATAACATCATGCCTAACAACACAACACCGCTTAATTACCTACAATTTTTATTTCATTAACTTAGAAAATTCTCCTTTAGTTATATATAGTTAAAGCAAAACATGTAAAGGTCAAAGTGTTCAGAGGATGACATAAAATGATACTTCAAATACCTGTTAATTCAAAAGGACAATAGATTATAGGAACTGGGGAAGATGGAGCTGCCCCTGATTCCTAGGCAGAAGGAATTTACAGAAGTACCTCTATGTGCACCACTGCTCCCCACTCTTTTCAAGGCCATGGTGGGAGGTGTATGACTAGCTAATTTAGCAGGTATAGTAACCATTTAAAACACAGGACAGTCTCTCCAGCAAACATTTGGTCTGATTCAAAATGTTACTAGTGCTATAAGAAATCCCAGGGGACGATTCTCTGAGTTTAGAAGAATCATACTATTAACTCTAGAAAAATATCATCAAGATGCAGCTTTAATAAATACCAAAAGAAGAATTTATCCATATATTTCTGAGATTCAGATTGTGGTAACATTTCTACTATCTCTTTATTTGTAAGACTCTTCCCACTCTATTCATTTCTTGAAAGGAACACACTCCAACCATTATTCTACCCAAATGCTAATAAACACCCCACAGTTTTTGACAATGTCAAATAATTAAATGGGACACTGATTATTACTACAACACTTTATATGACTTAAGTGGAGAAATTTGACATAAAAACTAAAATCTTTCAATCATTACATAAAAATTAAAAATAAACATGTAACTATCACTTCAGCCACAAATCTGCTGGCTCTTCATTTGTACATATAAAATTTTAATTTTATTACACATATGTAAACTAGCTGAAAAATCCACCCAATACTCAAGACAGCAGACTACTTATGGATGGTATAATGAAGCAGAATGGTGCAGAAAATAACTTAACAGATGTAGAATCAAAATAAAAACAGATCCCAGAAATACTACTGAACAAGTAGGCTAGAACAATAAATAATCTCATTTTTGGTTCTAAACAGGTCTGATTTCTATGCACACATATATAGTAAACAGAACATGTACACTGAAATATTCCTGGGTATGAGATTAAAAGCTGAACATTCTAACTTTTATATAGATCCGCCTATGTTTGCCTCCCTAATACAGTAATTAATGGAGTACATAACCACATTAGGCTTTTCTAACTTTTAAGATAATAAATATTTACACTTTGAATATATGCCAACATATAAAAACATTCAAAAATTTCCTCATCTCTTATACATAATTAGGTCTCTTAGTGTCTACCTTTATAAACTCTTAACCTTAGAGAAAAATGACTTTAAAAGGTAGTTAGTATAGAAAAACTTCTTTTAAAAAAGTTATAAAACAAATAAATATATACAACCCTGAATCCAGCTACAGACCTATGGACTCATTATTTGTACATATATGAACTCAAGTTAAGGAGGAGATTTAAATCAAGATTATGAAATTAATGAAAGTCACCCAATATTCCTGGAAACCAAGGAGTCACAGACTTCCCTCTTTGGGAACTCCTAGCTTAAGCCTAGTGGCAACCACGTGGTTCAATTCAGCACTGTCTTAATTCTAGGATCTAGTTCACAAGCACAACAGCTTTCCTTGTTTCTTTTCATGCACACATGTCACTTGTCCATGTTCCTTGCCCACCAACTGCACTAGCAACAATGAACTATATGCTATTTAATTACTTCAAAATAAAAACCTTGGCTTCTTTTTGTTTGGTCAAAGTCAGCTAGTTACCTGAGGCAAAGGGCAACACAGGATTAAACCTCCACATTTTATGCCTTAAAATATAATGTTCTATAATTCCCTAATACTTAACAAATGAGTCACTAAAAATCAAGAATAATTTACTCATTATTTGAAGATTTAATGTTGCTATGTCACAAGTTCACACTAAATTTGCCATTAAAGAATCAATACCCCTTATTAAGAATCAATTACCCATATAAATGGGTAAATCTAAATAAAATATTTAAACTCAGTTTGTCATACAGATCAAGAATCCCTTAAACAAGGGTTGAAAAATAGTTTCTACAAGATTTAAATGCTTCTACAAAGCCTCAGTACCCAGCTTTATACAAATCTCTAAACACAGTGGAATTAACACTAAATACAGATTTAGATCTCAACTGTAAGCCAGAGACATGCTGAAAACACACCAGATGTACGCTACTGGAGGAGGGGACAGGGGGGTATAACCTAACCTACATGATGTGAACTCAGTACAAAGTCAGGGAAAATATCATGAAATTTATTTTGTACTAAAGAATTACTACCTGATGTGATTTTCTAGTATTATCATGAAAATAAAAAAAACAGAGAGTTTACATACACTCTCACATCATTGTGAGACATCCATTTACAAACAACATCCATTTTAGGGGACCATCTGCATACTGATTGCTTCTCATTGATAACCAAATTGACAGTAGTGCACAGTATGATACAGACAACAGACTAAGAATGTTTCTCACTAAAGGGGAAAGCTGTCAGCTATTTATTCTAACCCTACAGCCTAAACTGCCAAGAATGTTACCAATGTGTGCGGCTAGGGCTCAATTATTTATTTATTTATTATTAAGACTATAAGCTAATCTTTTTAAAAATGTAAATCTTGTTCTTTACCAAGTCTATACTATAGTATGAGCAATGAGAATCACAAAGCCTTCTATTCCTTCCACCCTGCACCTATTTCCCTTTCCAGGAAACTGAGAGTACTGAAAAGCCATTCAGCATAATAGAAACCAAGTATATTTTCATGCCAATTTATACATGCACATGGAACTTATAGTTAAAACAGACAATAGTAACAAAGAGAACATACTGTTTGGTAGACAACAAAAAGAAAGGAGAGGAAAGGAGAGTAGGGGAAGGGATGGAAAAGGAAGGGAGGGAGGAGGGGAGGGGATGGAAAAGGAAGGGAGGGGGAGAGGAGGGGAGGGAAAGGGAGAGGAGGGGAGGGGAGGGGAAGAAAACACTTACTTCCACTGGTGAACCCACTAGTGGCTGTTGCTTGCATCACCTCTCTTCTGTAATCCCTGTCTTTTGGGAAACTATTAACTGCCAACTTATTTGCTTCTTTTTGTCTCTGTTCTCTAGAAATAAAAGATTAAAAAAACATCATTTTGAGTAAAAATGACATTAAGTACTTGAGTCTCTGTACTAACTTTTCTTGTCAAATGTTCCACAAGACTGTACATTGAATAAAAAGAAACATAGTTTACAACTGAAGCTGGTCTGGAAGATGGGATACAGCAAACAGACTACTAAGAATGGTTCTCATTGAAGGGAAAACTGTCAGCTATTCACCCTACAAATTCCACAGTTGACTGTGTGTTCCCAGGCTACTAAATGGTTGCTCTTATGTCCAAGAAATACTTTTAAAAGAAGGGAAGATACCGAAATAGGATCATGACTAAAACTGAAAAATAAAGGGGTTTATTGTACAAAAGCTAAAGCTACTTAATGCCACAGAATGCCCACCTGCAGAAGTAAGTAAGGAGTATTACTTACTAAGTTAAAAGCAAATACCTTTCAAGCCACTCTTTTGGTTTCTCCCACTGTGAAACTTCTGTGCGACAATTGTAGTAGTATTTTTTTCCAGATGAGCTAATGTGCTCAGACCAATCATCTGCAGAATCGTAAGGCTTAAAAATACATTTTAAAAATTAGTCTGCTATTTAAGCATTTGACATGAAGTATTAAAAATTCTAATAATTTTCATACCAAACACAAATATATGAACAGAATCTATTAAAACCTTTATTCATTAAGAATATCTGTGAAAGATTATATTATATAGTATAGTATAATGTATATAGACTGTATTAAGCATATGAAGAACATGGATGGAATTAACAACTTGAACTTAGAAAACAATGGAAAACACAAGATAGCAGTATAATTCTGAAACTAACACTGCTCTTTTAAACTGCTCAGCTGGTCTTACACACAGATATTTGATAGGCCTGTAAAGTCATGATGAATTTATGACTCATTGATGGTTCCATGGAATTGGTGTCTAAGACAAAAAAGGCTGGTTAAAAATAAGGACCTGTTTAAACAACCCTATGGTATCTGGAACTTTCCTAGTACTTTGATTTTAGCTCTTCTCCTTTAAAACTGTGTTCAGAGGAGGCTGACACTAGCCAAGGAGTCATGTGTGACTGGAGACTGATCAGAGAAACAGACTGAGACTCAAGGCGAATCATCAAAGGACAGGCAGGTACATACCAGCGGCTAAACAACCAGTGTGCTTCAAGGAATATTCGGCAAACTGTCAGCTTATATTTAAGCTAGCTCCAAAGTTACCTAACATGTAACCCTCACTGGCTTCACAACAAGCCCATCCACCCACCCAACACGCACAGCCACGGAATGCAGGGTCTACACCACTAGTATCAAATCTCAGCTTGTTCAAATGGGATTATCTTATTTTATGAAATGCAAGACACTTTCACAATCAGAAATCAGTAAACTATCATCTCAACCCATTTCTAGTAAGGAGTTAATGATACACCATTGAGTAATGGTGTAATTTAAAAAATACCAATGTGCAATGAATGGCAGCCACACAAAATCAGCATAGGATATGGGGGTAAGGTGGGGGGGAGGATTTGTTTGTTACCCATGTGCACACACAAAAGCCTGTGCATGAGGGCTGGAGGCAGGAATGCCATGGTGAAGGTGTAGCATACTGTGGATTCAGTTCCTTTTCAGTAGGGATTATAGTAGGTAGCATCAGTTAAAGTTTGTAACTCAGACCTTCAGGGTATATAGCCAATGCCTTCTCTCCAGCCCTCTAGCATGGTGTTGTTCCTAAGTAGGAGTCCATTTGTTTTCTATCACTTTGGTTCTGATTCTGGTCTTAAACAACTAAATCATCTTTCCAGACCCTTTTTTTCCCTAAAGGAGCAAAGTCAGAAGAGCCCTTGTTTAAAGTCTACATATGCATGTATTTAACTTGTGGTTTTAAAATAAGTAGCATGATTTATTTCCTAACTTGACCTGGCACATTATCTAAAATTACATATTAGAATTTTATAATATTTGACTATCTATCCCAATGTTCTATACAACTATGCTACTTGACCAGAGGAAGATAAAAAAACCCACGCACACAATGCTAAGACCCGTCTTCCAATGACGACTAAAACAAGACAACCACCTAGGTAAAACGGACTGAAATTGATTTGAAGTTCTTAAAGAATATTTTAAGACTCATATTTTATGTTTTGTCTGCATGTACATACTATGTGCACAGCAGGTGCCCAGAGACCTAAAAGGTAGCATCAGTTACAGTGTGTAAACTGTTGGGACCTGAACCTAGGTGCTCTGTGAGAGCAGCCAGTACTCTTAACCTCTATCTAAGGCATCGCTCCAGATACTCTTTTATTTAGTCTTTCCTGTATTGTAAACACTTTTGGTAAGTTTTGAAATTGCAAATCTGTGTTTGCTATGCATTATATCCTTCATTTGCTCTTATATGAAATTCACTTTAGTAAGACACAATTTTATTATTCACATCTGACTTCAAAGTTCTTGCTAATTATGGCAAATTTATCCAACGTTCTGGCATTGCTGGCCTGTGCTACCCTGCCCATCAATTTCATGTGTCTTTTTAAGTGTTGTTTTATCTCTTTGCTAGTAAACAGTATCTTGAGCTCCCTAAGCTATACTCAACTTGTTGGAAGAGATGGATCCCCCCAGTATTAACAACATTATAAATTGATAGCATTTCTGTCACCACCATCTGGTCAACTTCCAATAAAATGAACGAAACTAAGTTTTATGACACCTTAGCATATATTTGATTAAAGTAATTTTTTGCTAAGTGAATAGAGAAAAAAACTCTCAATTGAACCCAACACTAAAAAGTATCCAGTTATTTCAATTAATCTAAGCCTGCCTAAGTATTTAAAATTATGTATGATTTTTTCTTTCATGCCTATGAGGACCAGGATATTGTCCTCACTGTCTAATAAAGTACAAAGTACAGAGCAAAGACTATAAATAAGCAACTTATGTAAATCTAAAATAAATTAAACCTTAAACAACATGAGGAATGGTATTATTTGTACTTCATATATAACATAGGAAAATAAATACATTAAGCTCCACACCCATTGAAATATTTTAAAAATTAAAAGACAACATCTAAGAATATTCACAGTATGCATTTTAATCTTGACAGCCCAGCATCATTTTAATACTTACTGCATCTGAAGTTTTGCTTGGATTATTGCTTGGATTAGAAGAATGTGAATTTGAACTATGAAGTGCACTGTGGTTGTGTGAATTTTCTTGTGGAGAGTAACTGGTCCCTTAAATAGAAATAAAAAAGAATAAGCACTGTAATATATATTTCATCTATTTTTTTAAGGCATTCCATTGTAAAAACTGGCTGAGTATCATAGCCTATGAACATAAATAAAAACATGTAATCCCTACTTAGTCCAGACTGGCTCTGAATTCATACAGCCTCAGCACAAGACAGCTGAAATTACAAGCATATGATATTAACAGCGAACACAATTCATGCTTCTCATACTACTGAAAATGACAGACATGGTTTAAAAATAACACTGCACAGTTAAGCATAATGGTGTATGTCTTTAATTCCAAAACTCTCTGCGCAGAAGCACTGTGATCACTCTAAGTCTGAAGGTACTCTTATGTACATAAGTGAGCTCTAAGAGAGCCAACAGCCAGGACTAATTAAGAGGAGTTTTTTGCAAAACAAAAACAAAGAAAAGGAATCATTTTGTCAGACTGTTTTAAAGGAAAAATGAAAGGAGTATATAGCCAGGCGTGGTGGCGCACGCCTTTAATCCCAGCACTTGGGAGGCAGAGGCAGGCGGATTTCTGAGTTCGAGGCCAGCCTGGTCTACAGAGAGAGTTC
>NC_034604.1:4242870-4269882 GCF_900095145.1 Mus pahari | reverse complement strand
AAAAAAAAAAAAGAAAAAAAAAAGAAAGGAGTATATAAAAACTCAAAAGTATAAAGGACAAGAGACAGAACTAGCTGTTTTCAATATTTTTGAAATCTGGTTTTAAAAGATAATCTCTAAACTAGCATCTTAATAGACTTGAAATTTTTTAAGCTAAAATAACGTAAAGTTTTTAAGAGTTTAAAAAATAAGTGGTTGGTAACAATAAAATCAAACGCTTCCTCCTGACAGGATCAACTCAACCTAGAAGTTCTTAAAAGTAATGTGAGTAGTAACCAATACTCTACACACCCCAACAATTACCAGGAATAACAGTTTCTCCACTATTGTCTTAGGAAAAACCAATGTAGGGCCTTGAGAATATAATTCAGTACAGAGTTCTTGTCACTCACACCAAGGTAGACAGGTTTAACTGCTGAAAAGAAGCCAAGCTACATAAATCTAAATAACCAAAAACTCAGAAACCATCAGTTGATCTACTCAAAAGTAAAACAGAAGAGAAGGAGCAAGTGTATGAGATCAAAAGTAGATGGATTTGTCCTGGGAATTAATGCACATTCATCGTGCACAACAAACAGCAAACAGCTATGGCCGAGAGTTATTTTTGGATATGGCTCCTCCACTTTATAAGTGAAGTTATGACCAGACTCAAAAGCTTACTGATGTTATGCATGACAAGATGATCATTTAAGCATTAGTACAGTTAACCAAATGAACACCAATGTGAGGAATTTAATAAAGAAATTCGCTCATAAGTCTAACAGTGGAGAAGCCTGGTGGCTTTTACATATACTTATATTTGCACTTGTTATCTTATATGGTATTAAACCATTTTTTTCTAGATATAGTAGGTATAAATAAATCCAACAACCCAATAGATTCATAAACCAACCAATTAGGCCCAGAACTGGACAGAAGTAGGCAAATATCCAAGCTTCGGGCCATACAAAGTATAACCACATATTCATGAGAAAAATCTATATTCCAGAAAAATTTAACTCTACTAAGTGCTACTCACCATTTCTAAGCTGCATGCACACACACACACACACACACACACACACACACACACACACACACAAAACCAAAACCCACCTCATGTTGAACATCAGTTTCCCACTAAGAGTATAAATTTTCACATGTGCTAGGCAAAAGGTAAGGGTAAAACTATTCTAATCTAATTAAAAAAAATTCACTTAAATCCAATTTGAGCATGCTAGAGACAGCTTTCCAGAACTACTTCAAAATTTGATGCTGGAAGAATGAAGAGTTTTTTCAGGGACTACTTGGTAGAAGACACTTGGAAGCACAGCCCTGGAATCTGCCATACTGCACCATGTGGATCCTTCTACTCTAGGAACTCAACATCACAGTAAGGCCCTAAGACAGTGGTATTCACCCTCCTGTATGCTGCCAACCCTTTAATATAGTTAGTTCCTCATGTTGTGGTGACTGTCACCACAAAATTACTTTTGTTGTTAGTTCATAACTGTAATTTTGCTATTCTGAGTATTAATGCAAATATCCATGCTTTCTGATTGTCTTAGGCCACCCCTGTGAAAGGATTGTTTTGACCCCAAAGGCTGAGAACCAATGTCCTAAAAGGTTATTACAAATATACATATAATAACAGTTACCAATTACTATACCAAAGTTTTAAGAGAATCTTAGATATATTCTAAAATTTCCATTTGCAGATAAATCATGCAACAATTAGCATCTGCCATTTGTGTCTTTCCTCAAGTTGTTGTTTACATGGATTTTCATACAATGTCAAAAATGAAAGAAAAAAACCCACTGCTATTGCCTGAAATGAACACAAAATAATCTAGTAAGAAGGTGATCTACTTTGACATTTGTTAATTTTCTTAAAGAAAAAGCTCTGTTAAATCTACAGAAGGATCAAGTAAGAGATTTGTTAAAGACACAATGATTTACTCTATGGACATAGTATTTTGTGCATGATGTCTCACAAAATTATGACCCAAGAATCTACTTGTCTTAGTGATAATCAATGAAAATGTGGCATCCAACTCAGCAAATAGAAACCAAGCTATTTGTATACTCTAGTGTCCTCTCTATGCTCTCTGCACACTACTAATAAAATTTGAGGTTTAATGAAATGTTCCCTGAGCCCCCACAGCTCTAATGTTAAAGTAAATCATGCTTAAACCAATCTTTTAAGGATTCCTTTACAGGGTAATACTGGGGGGTGGAAAGGTGACATTTATATTTGTAATTTGAAGAAATTAAAGGATAAGCAAGTTCTACCCTCTTCAATATTTATTCCAAGAAATATAACATGGAGATATAACATGAATCTGTAATGCTTTCAGATTAAACTCTTGACTGCTCAGTAATGATTGACAGCTTTTGCTTTCTAGTCTTTAAATGTTGTGTAAATAATGATCCTCTCTGCCTTGAAAAAGTTGTTTCAATGCATGAACCAAGGTAAGTTAACTTTGGATTATGCTGTAATTTACAAAATACTCAGTAGCTGACTAGTAGTGAGATGTCAAACCAAAACTGAACCAGACAATGTCTCTTAATGAGAATGAGTACATTAGAAGATAAATTAACAAGGACTACACATGATAGTCAGTGATCACTTTTGGATCAGTGATAATTTTAATGATAGCCACAAGTTAGTAAACACTTAAAACAAAGGTCATGAATTGAGCCTTACCATGTGTGTGCGCACGCATGCATGTGATATTCCCACTAATCAATCAAACAGTACAAAATATTATACTATCATTGCTCATAGAGACCACTTAAATATATTTAACTAAACAATATGATAAAACTATTTTAACTGCATGGCACTTGAATTATAGTGGAAATTACAGATGATACAGAAGATGAGTATAGACCATATGCAAAAACTATGCCATTTTTATATATGGAACTCTATCTAGATTTTGGTAATAAGGACGGATATGACATTTTTACAATCATAAACAGTATGTGAAAATGACTTTGAAGTGCTATAATAACAAGAAATTTTATAGCTTTGTAAAAATAACCCAATTTAAAAATCAGGGGAAAGCAGCCCTGGAGAGCTGGCACAGCAGTTAAGAACAGTTGCTACTCTTCAGAGGAATCACGTGCAAACAGAGGCCCACCAATTTCAACACACCTTCTTTTCTGGCTTCCTTTGATACCAGGAACATTACAGACACATACAGAAGCATAAATAAATAAATAAATAGCCTCACCAATATACATTAAATAAGTAAATATTTTAAAATTTGTTTTAAAAAAAAATACAGAAAAACGCACAAGGCTGCTGAATGACACACAGAAAACGTGCCTGCCCAAAACCAAAGTGGAAGATGAGAACTGTCTCCTCAAGGCATTTTTCAGTGTAATGAAGAACTTCCTGAACCACAAGATATCTTATCTAAGCCCTTGCCTGAGAGGATAATTTATCAAATACTACAAATTTCAGAGAAAACAATCTCTCCACTTGCCACTCCACTCCAATAAATTTCTCAAACTTTCTTCTGTATTTGTATGAGATTACAAACAATTATAAAAACAGACTTTAAGAACATAAAAAATGATATCGAAAAAAATAATGAAAGAATCTTTTTTAAAAACCCTATATATACAAATATATTTAAATATTTAAGAATATGGGGGAGTACATACGGGAAGACCAAAGGGTTTACAAAATAAACCAGTCAAGAAAACACATTATAAAGAAATCTTAAAAGCAAAGAGTTTCCTCCCCACAAACTAATGGTATGATCAAAGAAATAGTACACTATTGATTATCTGATTATTATCAAAGAGGGCTGAGAAGTAAAGGTCAGTCAATGGTAGGGCACAATCCTATTCTGGGCACAACAAAAGATAACATAAAAATAAAAATTACTGTTGCCTGTTGGGGACTTGAAAAGATTATGAGTTAAGCAACTACTTCTAAACTTGACGGGGAGCCTGCTTCCACAAGAGCAACTCATGCTTGGTAACTATAAACCTGGTGAAAGCCCTCAGCCTGGAGGGTCACAGCTCCTAGGAGATAAGTTTACTAATGTCATTTAGCTAGATAATGTCACAAAACTGCCTTCTAAGTATTTATGTTTATACCCCTGGAGGTAGTGCAGTTCTCAATCTTGTACAAAGATGCTTCTCTCTGCAGTGAGCATCAGTTGATGCAGAAAGGTAAAACTGGTCAAAGTACTAACAAATGGTTGTTGAGGGCTCAGTCCCAAGTGGGACATCTACACCAACCAGCCCAGGCTCAGGGACCTCACAGACAATGAGTGCAATAGTGCGCGCACGCGCACACGCGCACACGCGCACACACACACACACACACACACACACACACACACACACACACACGAAACAAATGTTAATTTAAAAAAAAGGCTGTACTTATATTCACAAGAGAAGTAGCATGCTTTTGTTCTTTCATTCACTTAAAGAAAAGACACTTTCTGACACTCCACTGACGCTGTTCCTAACTACTAATCATTCTTATTAACTCTTGTTAATTTAATGGCTCTTCTGAATCATTCCCTCTCCAACTTCAATAGCACAAGTAAGTTTCCTAGAACTACAAAAATCAGTCAAATTAATGACATTTTCACTTTCCAATACTCCTAATCTTCAATTTTTCTTTCTATTGTGCATGTAGATTCATACAGGAAGGCATACATGTGTGTGTGTAAGATGCACTTTTACAGAACAGGCCAGAGGACAACTTTGTATGTCATTCTTCTGGTGTTATCCTAAATTTGCTTCAGAAATAAAGAGCCAAGTATATCATACCTGAAGCTGGTACTAACCATGCCCAAAACTTCCCTGTTATACATACCTCAACAAAAGTATCAAGCTTAGTTAAAAAGCCAAATTTCACAATAGATAAAAATACTAGGTTTAGATTTTCCAAAGTGCTAATGAAAACAATCAAATTATTTAAAAAGTAAATGCTTAAAGGTAAGTAATTACGAGAGGAGAGGGTTTGTTGCCATTGTTATTTGATTTGATTTTAGTTTGAGGTAGGGCCTCACTCCATAGCCCAGGTTGGCTCCAGGTAATAACTTAGTCATTTGTCCTAGCTGGGCTTGTTTGTTTTGTTTTTGTCAACATGACATAAGCTTGAATTATTTGGGAAGAGGCATTACCATCACTGGGCAGGTGGTGCTATGAATAGGAACACCAAGAGAATTCTTAGATGCCTGCTTATTAGAGTCAAAAAAATGCTACAGATTAGGATGGAAGATCTGGGAGGAACTTGGGACAATACAGCCAGGATAGAAATACATAGTATGAAATTCTATTATCAATTAAAAAACAAATAAATAAAAGAAACAGGAAAGAAAACTAGGGAAGCCAGAATAACAGATCAGTAAAGCACATTCCCTTGGCTTCTTTATTTCAGTTCCAGCCTCTAGTTCTGCCTGAGTTCTTGACTGACTTGCTGCATGACAGCCTGAAAGCCAAATAAACTCTTTCCTCCCCGAGCTACTTTTGGTGACAGGGTTTTGTCACAGCCTACAGAAGCATGACTAAGCTTCCCAGGCCTCAACCTTGGTTGCCAAGATGCTATTAAAACAGGTTTAGACAACATCGCACTTTAAATAAAACTGAGGCCATTGAGATAGTAAACAGGTAAACACAGTGATGATCTGACTGCAATCCCCTGAGGGGGGGGGGGAGATCAATCCATGCTGTGCTCTACTCACTATATGGCATGCAAACAACCACACACAAAATAAATACATGGAGGGAAGAAAAAAAACAATTTTTAATCTCTGCAACTTTCCTTATTCCTAAATCTAGACTTTTCACTTAAAACATAGTATCATTAAACGGGGCAAACATGTTGATGGGTCAAAATTATCAGCTTACACAAGGCTAAGAATTACTAGACATTAAAACACACTTTTTCTTTATACCTTAAGAGACTTGTAGGGTCTCAAGCACTTATTTTTCATCTAGCAGACAGATTGGGGGGGGGGGGNGTCAAAAACCCAAGTCCACTCACTCCCCTCTTACTGTGGCCCATGTCCTGCAGATCTCACCTTTTCCACCCACTGGTATGGGCTGACCCACCCAAAGGTTTTAAAACGCTTTCCTCCCCGAGCCTTCAGAGGTACCCTTCCCAGGCATTCTTCTTCTACCCATAACACCTCACTCTCCTTGCTAAGTTGCCTTCTCAAACTTTGACTTAAGTTTCAGGGCAAATTCCTAGCCCTCACTTCTTTATGCATAATCGGTGTTGGCAAATCCCTATTTAAATCAGGTCACACCCATCTTGCCTATGGTTGTTTTAGAAGTATAAGTTCAAGTTCCCAAATTATTAACTGTTACACTTAATGATTTTACAATGATATAAAAATAAATATAAATTCAGTAGAAGTTATACTTCAAATATTTATCTTTTTCCAAAGTATTAGTACTTAGACTCTATGGTCAATCTGTAAATCCCAGTCAGCCATATTACAACCCAGATAGATACACTAAATTTATTTGACTTACAATATTTTACAGTGTAGTATCTGCAATGCCCATTGATTATAAAACTGAAATTTGCTATCTGACCTTCACAAAAACTCTGCTAACCCCTAGTATTCATTCATCTTCTAGAGGCTTAAGTTGATTCCCTTAAGCTCTAAACCTTTGTGTTAGTAAATCTAATTGGACACTCTGCCTTCAGGACACTAGCTACTGATGTAAGACAAAAATACAAAGAAAAACCACCTCAATTTCTCTGATTTTTCTAACATGTTTTGACTGCAGCACAGAAACTAAATTTCAAGAATCATGTTTCAGATGGTTCTTTCAAAAATACTTTTATCACTCAACTTCCACCAAACCCTCCACCACAAGCCAGGTTCTCAATTTGGTGTACTGAAGGCCTCTTAAAGTAACCCTACTTCTCCCTTCCAGGCCCGGTAAGGGAAGGGCAGAGAGCAAAGGTGAAAAATAGGCCAAAAGAACATTTTTCTGAATTCTGAACCATTTTGAAGCTACTCAACTTTTTTAATAGGGATACTTAAAAAAATCTTTCATACGCCTAATGGTGACACTACATACAGTGTTACTAATTTTATACTACTGGTACATTGTCTAAAAAGGTATTTTTGCTGGCATTGGAAACACATTAAGTTATTGCCAATAGTTTATCAGCCAATTATATAATATAGTTCCTGTTAGAAAACACAATAATGTTCCATGTAACAGAGTCAGAACAGGGTTGTTAACAAAAGGGAATCCAGAAAATGAAATAGAAAGCCGGGTATTTCTGAGTTCGAGGCCACCCTGGTCTACAAAGTGAGTTCCAGGACAGCCAGGGCTATACAGAGAAACCCTGTCTCGAAAAAGCAAAAAAAAAGAAAGAAAGAAAATGAAACAGAGCACACTGCTCTTGGACTGAAGCTTGAAGCCCCAGGAGGACACTGAGTAAGGCTCTACCATAAGCTGTCCTACTTGCTTAGCTCTTGAGAACTAGGAAAAGGTGGCCAGTGAACTGCAGCCAAAGACCTAGCTGTAGGAAGAGTGGGAGAGAAGCAAGGGGTAAAGGAGGCTGGAGAGACACTGAAGAAGGTTTCTGCCATTCTAACTACGAGGACTTGGGAAGAAGTGATGATTACTGTACCATCATTGAGTTCTGAGATGTAGCCTCACAGACTGGAGACACAGAGTGACACAGATGATGCACTGACATAAAAAGCCATATCCACAGTAGTCAAAAGTGAGTATCAGCTATATACCTGTTTATCAGCTATTTATCATAATTAATTATATAAGACCATTTTTAAGCAAGAAATAACTGTTTTTATTAGACAAAGATAATCTCACTTTGGGTCATCTTTATACTCCATTAACTATCCTTTCTCAAAAAATAAAATCTTCTAAAATTTGAATGCACTCAAAAAACATACCAAATAATCATTTTTGAGAAGAAAGCACCAGGGCTGGAGAGATGGCTCAGCGGTTAAGAGCACTGAGTGCTCTTTCAGAGGTCCTGAGTTCAATTCCCAGCAACCACATGGTGGCTCACAACCATCTGTAATGGGATCTTATGCCCTCTTCTGGGCATAAGATGTCTGGGCATTCTGCTGTCTGAAAACAGCTTCAATGTACTCGTATACATAAAATAAATAAATCTATTAAAAAAAATTCCTCTAATTAAAAAAAAAAGAAGAAGAAAGTCTTTAAAAAAGAAGACGAAGAAAGCACCAGTAATCATACTTTCAATTATAAAACTTTAAAACAAAAATATAGTAACCCAACTAATATGGGTCTGCCACTGTTACCGAAAATACATTATAAGGAACAATAACGAATAACAGGAAATCTAAACATCTGCAAGAAGGAAGAAAACTCAGGCATTTTGGAACATATGCAAAAAGGTTAAATACTTAAATGAAAACTCTAAAACTGAAATATCTCTTGGTGATAATTTTGAGTATGACATAAGCACACAAACAACAACATACAAATTAAATGGGATCTCTGTGCAGAGGTAGCAGCAGCAGTCACTGCCCTGCAAAGTGGGAACAAGTGGTTTTGAGCCAAGAATCTCGTAAGATTCAAATACTAAAATATATGATACATGTATTATATACCGAAGCCAAGTAGTCCAGACCAGAGGGTTGCTCTCTTATTCATGTACTCCAGCCTGCAATCCTGATTTAAGTACATAACCTGGATTAACTGCAGAAACCAGGGAAGGGAAAAGACCTGGAGATGGAGTGGGGTACAAGAAGCTCTAGTGAAGGGATGATAGGACACAGGCTCTGTGAAGGAGAAACTAGGAAAACCAGGCTGGCAGGGTGAGGATTGGGGGGGTGGGGGGGGTGCTGTAGTGAAATACCTTAACTGCAAATATGAAAAGCAGGGAAATTGAAAGAGAGAAGTGTGAGATAAATAACGCTAAGAATTTTGAAAAGATATAAGGAAACATCTTTAAGACACAAATATATCTTAGTATACACACACTGAAAAAAACTATCCCACTTGACGCAAAATGCTAAAAAAGGAGCCAGATGATAAAAACACAGTGCCAGGCATGGGGAACCTCCCTTCAAGTTGGTCAGGGGGTTTGAAGAGAGACTAGCAAAACAGTTTTGCCCTTGTTCTTGGTTGACCCTCTGCTGAAGATGCCACATTTGTGACACAGCACTTAGAGGAATCAAGCTGGGACTAAACTGGAAGCCTCCTGTCTGAGAACTAGCTCTCACAGTACCCACAGGTATTAGATATTAGATATTACTATCTAAGCTGCCAAGGAAAAAAGTAAATAGTCCTACCAGTCATGATGTCTATGAACCACAACAATGACAAGAGAAGTAAGATATCCCCCATAGTGCAATAGTAGTAGCAAGTATGTCTTGGGTTAACCAGCAACTGTCTAACTGAATTTAAGACATGCTCAGAAGAAAAGATTTATCACGGTAATATAAATCCAGGTTACTATCTGATTTTTTTTTTTCCTTTACACACTTATTAAGAAATCTTAATACAGTGCCAGTTTCCAAACCAGTATACTCTCTACTGCCCTTTAAATATTTATTCATATGTGTAAGTATACATCTCACCCCTCCTCAACCATAGGACATTGCATAAGAGGTAGCAGAAATGACTTTAATCACCAGAGTTCCATGTCTTCTATACATGACAAGGAAGCTGCACCCACCCATGAAACCTCAACCAGTCTCCTAAACAAGTCCTGCATGATGCCAGATAACATGCCAATAATATACAGAGAAAAATCTAAGGACCCATTCCTGTTTGATGAGCTGCAAGCAACTAAGAACTGCTGAGAGTCTTCTTCAGGGACAAGGCCCCAATAGGCGATATAGACTATCCAATCACAAATGAGAAACCTTAAAGACATTACATACAAATATTCAACTGACAAGAGCATTGTTGCCGGTAGTTTCCTTACTCTGCTTCATGCTCCTGGCCAGTCCCACATGCGAACCTGCCCAGGAGCTATCTCTGATCCTCGAGAAAACACACACAGTTACTTTAAAATCTTTGGCTAACTCAATTCCTGGGCACTCCTCCTAAATCTTCCCCTGCTACCCCAGGTCCAGTAGGGGAAGGAGCAAAAGGCCACTAACCCCAAAACTCACACCGCCTCCTCCACTTAATTCCTCTGCTGTGTCCCCTTCTTCTCTCCCAGTCTCTGAATCTCCTGAAACTCTCAGTGTCCCACCCCATGCTCAGCCATTGGCTACTGGCAACCAATTTAGGGCAAGGACTTTCATCAGTAAACAGATTTCCCAATAAAATCAAAGAATTAGAACCACCCTCTACATCTCCTTTTCTATCCAGTTTAAAAAAAAAAAAAAAAAGAAAACACAAAACTCCTCCTCTCAGATATAAACTGAGCAGAATCATAACAATCATGTAAATTTATAAAGTATGGTATATAATTAAAATCCAGTCTATCATATTTGTCAATTAGATAAAGTAGTCTACCATCATCCCTAACTTAGTTACAATTCTCTCCCTGAATTACGTTTAGATTTTATTTTAGCCTGTAATATCATCTGAAAACTTGTGTTTTCCACTCTATAGCATGTCTTCAACAGTAAACAATTTAAGTTTGATTATGGACTACAAGTAGTCTTCAACACTGTCAGAATCTGAGAACGAATTCAACCTGAGTGCATAGGAAAGCACCCAACAGACTTCAACAACCGGAGAGACAGCCAACTACTCGACAGCCCCCCATTCCTCAAAAAATCGGAGCCTTTTGGCCCAGGAACATCTGACAGACCTATGTAAAGCAGAATTAAAGACTGTTTACCCTATCTAGACAGAGGTAACAATCAACTATTCCACATACTGTGCCCATTGTTTGTAGATGAAATAGGCAATTTTTGCCTCATGGCCACCTTGGCACCATAAGCAATATCATCTGGAGGTAAAGATGGGCAATATTTTTTCTGAACTGTGAAGGGAGTGCTGTCATGAGCAGACATGTCTCTAGTCAAAACTTGTAATAATAATGAAATGATTAAATGACAGATTTTGTGGATTTCTGAAGTTTTTGAAGACTATTAATGTAAAGTATATTTGAACTGTTAAATCTCAGCTACTCCTAGTCATTTCTATTTGAGTAAATTGAAAGCACTTTATTATAATTAAATCAGAATCTAACCTAACCATGATTTTACTATCTGGTCCTTAACTTGCATTACTTAATCATCTTGTTCTTAAATGAGCTGCACAGGCACAATGTCTGTCTCAGAATATCAATATTAATTTTAAATTTTGTATCAATACAGATTCATGTCAATGAAAACCTTAATTTTTATCAATATATAAATTTTGTACCAATGTAAGAGATTATAACTTTAATTTTACATCAATTACAAAGATTTCTACCAAAGTAAGATTATGGCTACACAATGTTTAAGATTTAGCTACCCATCCCATTTATTTCCTCCGTGTTCTAAATTATAACCAGGAAGACAGAATCAGAAGGACTGGAAAGAGAAGGGGACACAGTAGTGACAGGAGAAAAGCCATGTGAGTTTTCAGGTAAGTGGCCTTTGGCCACTTCCCTGACTGAGCCTGGGGTAGCAGGGGAAGAGTACCCATTGAGTTAGCTAAGGCATTTTAAGAATAACTGCCATGTGTTTGCATGCGTGTGTACATTTTCTATTCACAAATCTGAAATAGCTCCTGGGTGAGTGCGTGTGAAGGACCGGCCAGAAACACAAAGCAATGTAACAAAAACTGCATGCTACAGAGCATATATATGTGTGTAACATCGAAAAGGTCATGAACTAGAAAGGGAGTCCAGGAATACAAGATATGAGTAAGTAATGGGGTGAAGTCCAGGAGTACAAGGGAAGAAAATGGGGTGGAAATGAACAATACTCATGTATAAAGTCTCTCAAATATCTACAATATGTAAGGAATGTCCACTTACATATGTACAAACAACCAAAGAAAACCAAGTCTGGTTATCAATACCTCAGCTACTATTCAGGCATTGAGCCAGAATGTATAGTTGCTAAAGAAAATATGGTGCATACATACAAAGGAATATAATTCACCTACTTGCCAGATGAAGAGCCATCATTTATACCAACACAGATGAATCTAAAGAACATTTTGCTATATGAAGACAGAAAAACAATGTATGACATACTATTTCCATGTGGAAACTTTAGCTGAACTGATAGAACAGAAAAGACAGAGTGGGGTCAGGTTGTAGAAGGGGTTTATCAAAGGACACAAACATTCATTTTGAACACAGTAACAAGTTCTGTGAGTCTAATGCATAGTAATGAGCGTATTAATTTTTCAACTATATAATTATTATTTATCAAATCACACAGGATAATTTTAAAACATTCCATGTTGGATAGTTAAATATTTAAAATTTAACAACTGACAGCTATTACTAAAATTTTAATATTTTGAAAAAAGATACACTACAAATCTAGGAAGTTTAAAAACTATTATTTTAGCATTTTTTTCAAGGCTATAAACAAGGGGTATTTCGTAGAGAGTGGAGTTTGTAGCAATCTTACAATACCATATGCCCCTCTGTCATCAAAGTGTCATCCCAAGGTATATAATTCAAGAGTCAAAATGTCACTAAGAATGAAAAGGCAAATGAACTCCAAATGGGTCATACTAGATCTCATTAGAATTGCTTACAACAAGGAAAAAGAGGAGGATCCAAGTCAGACCTCAGTATCTGGGGGTTCCTTATCTTTAACCAATCATAGCGGCTCTGCTGATAAAGCTGCTTAATCACACTATCTATATGCCCAAAATCCAAAGTGCAAAGAGAAGAATTCCCTAAATGTTGTCCTAAATGCAAATGCCATATGTACACACCATAGCATACTCCAATCATGCACATAAAATACACATTTTAAAAGTTGGAACAAGATATATGTCATATAATTTTTTAACAAAGGCAAGTTAAAAGGCAGCAAGTGACTTACACACTCTCAGGACTACAAGGAAAGTGTGGCTAAAACCCTGAAAGTGAAGAGTACAACCCCAGAGACAAGAGTAATAGAGGAGGACCAAACAAGCTAAGTCTGGGAGTTAACCACGAAGACAATGAAGAGGGCTTTTTACACAGGAATAGAAACAACCTGCTGGCCACATGTGGCTAAAGAAGACACAAAAGAGATTACCAGCCTGTAATAGGAGGCACCTTTCATCATTTAAAAATTAGCATGGATGGGACAGGAAAACAAGTAGCTAATTTTAGACATTACAATACAGTTTGTCTGGTAGAATACACACACACACACACACACACACAACCAGACAATGTGTATGCCAAAACTGCATTATTCTAGGCTCAGTTTGGCTGGTTAGAGAAAGTAGCTTGCAAATTAAGGCCTAAAAAAATATAAAGCAATGTGCAAAGGGGATCAAAAGAGGTAACAACATATCAAGAACTAGGATAGGAACTGAAGAGATAGCTCCGTCAGTAAAGCACTTGTTGTACAAGCATGAGGACAGAATCCATTTAAAAAGAAGATTGGCATGGTGGTCCGAGTTTGTGATCACACAAATAGGAACAAACAAGGAGATGCTAGCCACCCAATAAAATCTACTAGAGTCTCAGGTAAATGAGAAAAATACAAAAACTAGGATGTATATATAAGAACATGTAGCATTTTACTTCCTGAGTCAGGGTTACTTCATTTATTATTTCCACACTTATCCATTTTCTATGAAACTTCACTGTGACTGAATAAAATTCCATTATGCTTATGAAGCACTTATTTATCACCATTCATCAGTTGACGTACATTGAAGATGATTCCATTTTCAAACTATTCTAAATAGAACATGAATGCGCAAGAATCTGTGGTAACAGAATGTAGCTCTCGGGCTGGAGAGAAGGTTCAGCAGTTAAAGAGCACTGGCTGCTCTTCCGAAGGTCCTGAGTTCAAATCCCTGCAGGCACATGGTGGCACACAACCATCTGTAATGTGATCTGATGCCCTCTTCTGGTATGTGTGAAGACAGTGACAGTGTACTTACATATAATAATAAATAAAGCTTTGGGCCCAAACGAGCAGGGCCGGAGCAAATAGAGGTCCTGAGTTCAATTCCTAGCAACCACATGATGGCTCACAACCATCTGTACAGCTACAGTGTACTCATATACATAAAATAAATAAATCTTTAAAAAAGGGGGGGAAGGGGAAATGTAGCTCTCATCCTTTATCAAAGCTTCTCTTTGAAGGGGGCAGGGAGTAAAGATCATTACAGAAAGCCACAACTGGTAAAAAGACAGAGAACAACTGATGAAGTGGTACTCAACTGAAAATGGTATGAACCTACAATATGATCCACAAAAACTGAGGCTCAAGGAACATCCACAGATGGGGAAGAAAAGATTTTTAGGAACAGATGACCAGGAAGCTGCACCCATGTCTCAAAAACATGATTGCCTAACAAGAACTGAATGACATTAACAGACATGCTAAAATCTCATGGGTCTCACCCCTAGAGTTAGTGCTCTGTGCTGAATGAGCGAGATTTATTTAAGTCTTCCCCAGGGATGAGCCCCTAAATCTAAGCCATGAAAACATACAAATAAGCACCACCAAATGGATTCAGCAGGTTCTATTTATATATTTATGCATGCATGTATATATGTATATGTAGACAGACACATATAAATATAACCGTAATAATCAATACAAATGAGTCAGGGGTGAGGGGTGAGCAATGAATGAATGGTTAAGAGGAATAAGAGGGTGAAATTATTTGTTGGGATAATCATTTTGTGCACCATGTAAAGGTTCTTTGTATTATTCAAATGTTGATTTTTAAACTGTCATAGAGTTGAGTACAGGGCTGACCTTGGTAATGTTATTTTTCTTCATCACTTTGTGATTGGTTTTAATAAAGAGCTGATAGCCTATAGCAGGACAGGAGAGGAGAGGAAAAGCAGAACTTGCAGGCAGTTGGAACTCTGGGAAAGAATCAGAGGAAAGGGTCAGAGGAAGTTGGATGTTCAGGGACAGAATGAGAAGTAATGGACCACATGGCAAACAGGGCCTAGTATTCACAGGATTATTATAAAGTTATGTAAGTTAACTGGGAATAATGCTAAGCTGTAAGGTCTAAGCTTATTTCATAAATAAAAAGTCTCCATATCATTACTGGGAGTTTGGAGGTTGAGACATTACAGAGATAATGATTCAACTACATTTTAGTATTTTAAAATTGCAAATTTAAAAAATAATCACTGTGGTAGAATAGAATCCTATGGATGTTATGTCCAGGAGAAACAGCTGGTTCTAGCTTTGGAGGGGGGTGAGTCTTGAGAAACCTCTGTTCTTGAAAATGAATAGTAAACTTAACAGACAACTTAAGACAAACTAGAAGCCATTCTGATACATCTATCTCACCTATCCCTGCCTCTTCAGTGTTGGGATTAAAGAAGTATATCCCAAATCAAAATATTTTCAGTCTTTTTAAAGTTTACTTGGTACTTATAGGGAGTTTTTGCATTTATACATTTCAACCTGATTCTGTATTTTGCTAAACAGTAACCAAGAGGCTATGTGTTCAGTTAAAATGCTAAAATCTAGCAAATGTTTAACCTCCAAATTTTAATTAAGACCTACCTAGCATTCTTTCCACTTAATTCTTTACCTCTACACACATTGCCAAGTTCAAAAGGGACCCTTTTCACAATGTCAGAATCCAGTCAGCACTCGAAGATTTCTGGCTATATGAGCTAACTTCCTTGTCCTCAGTACTGTGGACAGAATATCACACAAGCATTCTTGCACTGAGTTAGATTCTCAACCCTTCAGCATTTTCTTCTTCACTGTTCATTCCCAACTGGGATACTCAGACACGTAGATTACAGACCCAAAGATCAACTAATTAATGAGTCTTTTAAAACTAAAAGAGAACCCCATAAACTTGGCCTCTTCCACTGACACCAACATCAATGATACTAAATGTAAAGCTAAAGTATACAACACAAAAATAAGGACTACTACACAAAACTCAACTTTAAAATGATGTGTAACATTTATTCCTGATACTAAAAAGGGGAATGAAATAATGCCAACAAGCTAAAACATTAAGTGTCTGTGAGTCAACAACCCTGTATTTCTCAACATGACTTTGGTCAGTTATGAACCTAGGTAAGAGAAAAACAACCTTAGCGCCTACAAAAAATAAAGGAAGGAACTCTTCTTAAACCCAGAAGACATCTATTTTTAAGGACATACAGGAAATACTGGAAAGATGATTCTTCAAAAGCAAACTTATATTAATATTCAAAAAAGAAATAGAGAACCATAAACTTATTAATAGTAAATAGTATTCCTCTGAAAACAAACCTAAGACCTTCACTCAAATATAACCCATTCCTTTATCGCTAAGGACAGGTCTGACTACTAAAATCAGTAAATTCAATGAGCATATTGTGAAGTAGAAGGCAACTTGGTTTACCATGTTTCAGGCGAAAACTCAGATGTGACTTGAGGCATTGCTTTATCTGCCAAATAGCTTTGCAACATAAATTAATGAAATCAATCTGCAAAACTTTTTGTTTGTTTGTTTTTGAGACAGTGTTTCTCTGTATAGCCCTGGCTGTCCTAGAACTCACTCTGTAGACTAGGCTGGCCTCAAACTCAGAAATTCACCTGGCTCTGCCTCCCAAGTGCTGGGATTAAAGATGTGTGCCACCACTGCCCAACTTTCTGCAAAACTTAACATTGAACCACTGCTGAACAAGAACAACTTTTATGCTTTGAATGCATTTACTTTCAAAAGTCAATTTATTGTAAAAAATATTAAAGGATGAAGTTTAACCATGTAGTACTGGCATTCTCATTTTTCCTGGTTCAAAGGGTCTTTCAGGTAATATTAGTCACTTTAGGAATAAAATACACACACAGTAAATCACTAGTTTAAATAAGAATAGTTGTTCTCAAGAATGAAAAGCATAGACCACAATCTGTCAGCAGTTTTAGGGATAGGTAATATACAATAACCATCTCTGACTACCAGAAGCCTATAGTACAGTATATTTACCACACTATAAAGGCACTATATAATATGGATTGGGGATGCAGCTCAACTAGTTGGGAGTGTCTGCCTAGCATACACAAAGCTCTGCATTCACTTTATCAGCAAAACTTTTAAACAGTTTTGGTAGTGCTGCACACTTAAAATCCCAGTACTCTGATATGGAAGAAGGATCAGAAGTTCAATACACAATGAGTTTAAGGTCCACCTGGTCATTCTGAGAGCCTGTCTCAAAATACTAAACAAACACAAAGCCCTAATATAAAGCAGAGTCAAAATCAAAGCAGGTTTCCTACAATGGGAACAACAACAACAACAAAAACCAACGCTCTTGAGCAATGGCTCAGCAGTTAAAGAGTATTGGATACTTTTCTAGGGGATCTGGGTTTGATTCCAGAACCTACTCAGCAGCTCACAACCATCTTTAAATCTAGTTGCAGAGAATCAGACATTCTCATCTGGCCTCCTCTTTTGTACCATCAGTTATGCAAGTGATAAAAAGACATACACATAGGCAAAGGAAAAACAAACAACTAAATACTATTTTCTTAGCCAAGTCAAACAGGAGATGCAACCTGACAGTTTAGGATATAAAGATAAAGAGGCAATGGTATATAAAAGCACATACTAGGACTATATATGCAGTTTTACTACGCTGAATTAGTAACAAAGGGAAGGATGACTAAAAAGGAACATTTGGAAAAGGCAAAAGCAGAGCAAGCAATGGGACTGACATCATAGCCTGACAGACTGTTGAGGACACTTCTAGACTCTAGCAACAGCCAGTCTCTTGTTTACATCATTGTTAACCCAGGGCCCCTACATTCACTCACAGCAAACAAGTTGATCCTAAAAGCCAAGCTGGCTAGTAGGTCAACAAGGCATTGAGTTTCCCTACAAGGAACACATCTTGTTCTCAGTGTCCTAAAAGAACATAGTCTAGGACTGTAGGAAAACTCTATTCCTTAATTTGTATTTGTCTGGTCCTTCCTGGTATGTTGTTACTGTTGGAGGAAACTAGTAATAGCTTCATTTAACATAAATACACATAATGTCTAGATTCTTACAAAGGACTAAAAATACAAACTCAAGAATCCTAACTTCTAACTGAAGAAGAGACATCCACCCCAATGATTATTTGCATTTAATAGCTGATTTTACCCATTTGTATCAATGCTTAATCACTAATTTAGCTGAATAGGAGGAGAGAAGATAACTTGCTAAGTATTTTACTGGGCACACACCTGTAATCCCAGCACTTGGATTCTAAGGCCAGCCTAGTCTATATAGATGAATCCCAGGATAAAACTACATCTAGCAAATAAGCTCAAAAAGACCAACTCATGAGTTAAAAATTTTAAAACAAGATGAATTTAACTTAAATCATTTTTTAAAGCTTGATGACAAAATATATGCAGTCTCATTATTATCCAGAAAAAAAGCTTGAATTCTATGTTCTATGTATTCTCCAAGACAGAATACATAAACAAAGTATGCCTTAACTGAGAAAGGAAATCCACTGTGAGGAGACCTACAAATCAAATACAAATACAAAAAACATTAAGCAAAGAGCTTGATCAATTTACTGAAATCATAGCAATGAAAAAATATTTTCAAACATCAAACGACGATTTCTAAAGAAGGGTAAACTCAGAGCAACTGCCTAGCATGAGTCCCTGCCTGGGTTCCACTCCCAACACAAAAAGTTCCTAGTATAATAAAACATAAAAAGTATCTAGGATAATGGAAAATCTATGATGTGCAAAGAAGTGTTAATTGCAAGTACCAGTAAAGCTTAAGAAAAAGAGAGCTGGGCTGGTGAGATGGCTCAGTGGGTAAGAGCACTGACTGTTCTTCCAAAGGTCCTGAGTTCAAATCCCAGCAACCACATGGTGGCTCACAACCATCCATAACAAGATCTGACGCCCTCTTCTGGAGTGTCTGAAGACAGCTACAGTGTACTTACATATAGTAAATAAATAAATCTTTTTTAAAAAGAAAAGAATTCAAAAATTTTATAACTCTAGACCTATTCATTTATCACACATACATATCCTAAGTATTCTTTAAGTGCTAATACTTTGAAGGTGTGTGTGTGTGTGCGTCAGTCAGTATGTGAGGTGAGTTAGTTCAGGTTCATGCTGTACTCTAAGCGTACCAGTCAATGAACAACTTTCAGAATTTGGCTCTTTCTACCCTAGGTTCCCAGGATCAACCTTGTTGTTGGGCTTGTGCTACAAAGTGCTTTGACCTGATGGCTCATTTCAATGTCTCACAAATACACATAAATGAACTATATGAGTTCATTGCTGGCACCTAACTCAGCGTAAATATGTTAATCTGTATGCTTGTTTTTCAAACATGCAAGAACTCAAATTTACTACTGAACTATCCTAGTGCTTAAAATAATTTTATCTAAAGTAACAGTAGCTACAATTACCTGAATTCAGTATATCAACTGATCTATGCACTTGCTAATACTAGAAATCTCTCTAGTGCCAGACATTAGCTAGATACCTTTGCCACTAAACATTAAGTTGGTAATTTAAGAAGCATACAAACTTTAATACTATTCATTTGTATAGGAAGGTGACACAGAGACCTCCTTGAGCTGTAAAACATGCAGAATACATATTCTAGCAAATAATCACTCTAACGTGATGATTCCTCATGTTCTCAAAGAGTTGGAAACCCTGGAACTGCAGATTACAAATTGGTTAAACTAGTTTTATTTAAAACTCAATTTTCTAGGTTCCATCTCCTAACTCCTATGACTCAAGAGTAATTCAGATATTATAAAATAAACTGTACCAGCAGTTGGGAGGCAGAGGCAGGCAGATTTCTGAGTTCAAGGCCAGCCTGGTCTACAGAGTGAGTTCCAGGACAGCCAAGGCTACACAGAGAAACCCTGTCTCAAAAAACCAAAAAAAATAAACTATAGCAAGCTCTTCTTGCAATCCTGACAAGCAGCCAAATATGGTTACCATTTCTCCACTCACTGAAGTTTTTATTTATCAATCCCCTCACCCAAATCTGCAAATGGCACAATGGCTATGAACAAATCCTAGCTGTCTCTACAGCCTGTTTTATAGCTCTCTTTACTCAACTATCCACGACTCTCTTTTCTAACTCTTAAAAGAACCAGTAAACCTAGCTCTTTGAAACTGACACTAACTTTTTTTAAGTATTCAGAGGAAAGCATGGCATATAACCCTAGCATAGAAGCTGGCAGGCAAACTGCCATGAGTCAGAGGCCAGCCTGGGCATACAAGACCCTGTCTTAAAAACAAGCAAGCAAGCAAGCAAAAACTGAAAAACTCATTCAGAATAATAAGAACAGGCCTAAGAATTCCAAGTCACTGAAAAACTCTTAAACCTCAGAGTGGCATGAGATTGACAGCACTTTTATCTAGATCAACTCTACTCCCTGTGTGGGAAATAACTATGTAACAAAAAGGAAAAAAAAAACACTCCTCCTGGACTCATAGGGAATCACCACAGAAAGTGGCAGTGAGCACAAAGCCATTCTCTTCTATTCTCTTCTAGATAGTAGGAAGAACGCCACCTGAAGGCAGAAATAAAGTTTTATGTACAGGAAAGACTCTAGCTTTTTACTTTCAACACTAGGGCCTAAAGGTTTTGACTCATTTCATCAGCAGACCAGGACACACTATGAACTAATTTCAGAGGCTGACTGTGATCAAATGCGAAGGGACTTTGCAACTTCAAGGTATCACAGAAGCCCTTAAAAGAGAGTGGACATATAAACTTGAAAATACCAGGCTCTAGAATGATAGAGATTAGTGTTCTACCACTTGTTACAGTGTCTCAAAGGAACCAGATCAATGTCATCTTTTTAGCATCAGTTAACTGATGTTACAGCAAAAACACACTGCATATACACATTAAGAGTTACATTTTCAGCAAATACAACAATCATAACTTTCCTGTAACATAAAGCCAAAGTCATTGGTATGTTAACACCAATTATTTTTGTTATCCAGCTAAGTAGAAATTAGTTTGAGTAAGAGATTGTCTTAAACAGTCAAAGTGGACCTTTCAAATGCTTATATTATAAAATAGAAATGCAAAAACAAACAAAAAACCAAAACTATAAATAGCAATTTCTCTCAAAAGTAAAGCAAGCAGAAGAGAAAAATAGTGACATGACAAAAATAACTTTTTATAAATTTTTTAATCAAGACTTACAATCACACATGCTTAGACTGTGCACAGTTGGGAGTTTTCTCCAACTAAGGAGAAAGTACCAGAGTTGAAACATTAAGACACTGAGACTGTAGATGCTGGTATGCTCCAGCACTTCAAAAGTATAGGCAGGAGAATCGGGAAATTCAAGGCCAGCATAGGCCACCTTTTCAAAATGATCAAAAAATTAAAACACTAGGGAGAAGCTGGTTAGACGGCTCAGAGGGTAGGAGTGCTTGGTGCCAAGCACAGCCTGAGTCCAAACCCCAAGCTCCTCATGATAGGAGAGAATGAATTTCTGAACTTCTTACATGTTCCCTACATGTAAATATGTGAATGTCAATTAAAAAAAAAAACGTAGGGATGCTGATGCAGGATCATCAAGACTAGATAAGGGTAGTACATTGAAACCTTGTATCACTAAAAGAAGAAAAAAAAAAAAATCAGACTGCTTATCTTTCAACATTACTCCTAGATCACAAAATATTTTGAAGCCGGGCGTGGTGGCGCACGCCTTTAATCCCAGCACTCAGGAGGCAGAGGCAGGCGGATTTCTGAGTTCGAGGCCAGCCTGGTCTACAGAGTGAGTTCCAGGACAGCCAGGGCTATACAGGGAAACCCTGTCTTGAAAATAAATACATAAATACATAAATAAAAATAAAAATTCAAGTTTTTAAAAACTCTCCTGAAAAGATTCAATGACTGTATTTCTGTCTATAATATGTAAAATGACTTTTTAAAGAAAAAGTTGTTTACCTTAGACCAAAATTTCTCATCAAATTACTAAACTCCATATATGAACACATTAAATTCTGTACCAAAGTAACAACTCACTTTGTAAAAGAAAAATAAGCAAGCTTTATTCCCAGATGGGGAACTATAATTTCTTCCTAGAGAAAATTTTCAACAGTAGAAAACACTAGCATGTAACAACCTGGCCTAGAGCTATACATGTATAGTGTACTATAATGTCCAGTTCCTACATTTGATATTAAATCATTTAGATAAAAACTAACCACTAAGAAAACCTTAATGAAGGTACTAAGGCAAGCGATAAAAGCCAACATATTAAGCACTATCAAGTGAATAGTTTGTCTCACTTCTGAGTTTAGAACTCACCAGTAGAAAGAGACAATCTTAAGACACACCTGTTTTATTTCCTTTTATGTAGAATTGTGAAAACGGAGAAACTATATTTGCTACTTTCCAGTGTCAAATGAACCCAAGTACAACTCAGAGCTTCCTATGAATGGAAAGCCTGTCTAAAGTGTGCCCTGATGAACACAGGGCCTGATAAACAGAGTAGGTCTATTTTATAAAAAGATGCAGACATTACTAAACCACGTCTTGGAAACTTAAATTTCCAGTGATTAGTAGTGATTAATTCTTCCACATATTATATATTACCCAAAATGTTCAGAACCTTTTGAGGTTTGGGGAGTCTCTTTAGACTCTACCAGCTGAGCATTATGAAAAGCATTATCGGGCTGGTGAGATGGCTCAGTGGGTAAGAGCACCCGACTGCTCTTCCAAAGGTCCAGAGTTCAAATCCCAGCAACCACACGGTGGCTCATAACCATCCGTAACAAGACTGTCTGAAGACAGCTACAATGTACTTACATATAATAAATAAATAAATCTTTAAAAAAAAAAAAAAAAGAAAAGCATTATCATCATCCAAAAAGCTTTCCAACATTTTAACAGGATTTCAGATTTTCTGATGAGGCATGCTCAACATACACAATGAATATAGTACAAGATGAGAACATTTCTAGAACTGATGGGATAAAAACAACATATAGCTAGAAACTTCAAATCCTTAGAAGCAGTACTTATTCATTAAAACATGCAGTTTTCCTTTCTACTAAAAACAATTTCCAACTTTAAGTGACAAAATATGTAATTGTGTAATTTTACTAAGTTCACACACATATATGTAGGTACATACATAAATACATACATACGTCCATATATGTGTGTGTGTGTGTGTGTGTATATATATATATATATATATATATATATATATATATTTCATCTAACCAAGGCCTCCGACTGAACATTCTAAGACTGAAGTTCTGTGAAGCTTCATAGAATCCCTACAAAGATAATACAACCTAAGTTATTTGTACCATTAAGGATTCTCTCAAAGACTTTCTTTTCTCTTGTTTTTGAATACAATGAAAACAAAAACAGATCCAGAAACTCTGGATCACTCCTCAAATCCCAGAACTCTGGAGGAGGCTGAGGCAGTTAAGGTAATCACATAATGCCCTTAACGCAAAGAAAGAAAAGAAAAAAAAAGTATACACTATATGCACATGTATAATGAACTAAAGATTGATTTTATGAGGAGATAACTCTCTGTCGATTTGGAGCCAGCCTGGTATGCGTCAAATTGCAAGCCAGCCAGTGAGACCTCAAAAAAGCAAAATTTTAATTAAAAAAAAAAAAGAAAAACAAAAACAAAAAAGATATTTCATGGTATGTTCCATTCCTGCATAAAGGACTATGAAAGAATAGTTATGGTATCTGTTATGTTCCAGGAGAAGTCAAATAAAAGGTAGAAAGGAATTACAAAGGGCAGGTATAATTTAGCAAGTGATTAGGGAGAAAAATTACTAACAAATTGCTTACAAATGGAACTAATCAACAAAGACACAAATACAAAGTAAGCAAAAGCCAATGAGTAAGTTCATTCATGAAGGAGAATAAAAATCAAAGTGATCAAAGAAAAAAACTACAGAGAAGGCAAGCAAATAAACAACTACTAGGCCTAAGCGTCAAGTCAAGGAAGCTTCCGAGCAAAGAATCAAGTCAGAGCTTGACTTCCTAGAAGTCAATGCATGTCCAACAGTTGTTGAATGAATTAAGCAACAGAATTTGGTGAGGATTATTTCAACTCTAAAGGAAATCATTGCCTCACTGTAAGTAGATGAAATACATCATTTATAGACACTTTCTTAAGTGTGTAAAACTTGATTTCTTCCTGGAGTTCAGAATAGATGGCAAAATTGGGTCAAGTTGTTAAAAAAAACAACTTGAAAGTCTATCAGATCAAGTACCATATCCTACTGTATCAATTACCAAAATGGCTCAAAATAAAGCATACTGCTCAAAATAAAGCATACTAAAAGTATAATTAGCCTTGCTTTCCAATAGTTAACATGTAAAATAAACACAGAAGAGTGACTGATCAATAGTACTACCCGAGTATGCATGGAAAACTACAGAAAATTTACCCATAAAACTGACAATCATCATTTTAGTACCCAGGACTTCCTAACACTTGAATAAGCTACTTGCTATACTTACAAGCATGTAAGTTTATCTACATAAGCATCACAAAGTGATATCTATATTCAATACAACTATCTTCCTCCCTTTCAACTTCTCCATCCCAAAGTAATATTCTAACCATTAATAATTCCTCAATTCAGTATTTAATTATGCAGAGGTCAGTGTTTCTCAATATGATTCTACCCTAAGAGGAAAAACAACAAAAGAGTAAAATAGATGCAAAATATTTTCAAAAAGTAATTAAAGACATCAAGAACTAGTCATAAACAAAAGCAATAAGCCCCTAGCATTCTATTCCAAGTCTCTTCCAGTATTCAATCAATACTGTATGAGTAAATGTTATCTACTTAAGAAAAAGGAAGAAAAAAAAAATGTTATCTACTTAAACAATATGAGGTCTTATTGTCAAAGAAAAATATACAGCTTTCAATTATCTTAATGAAATTATTTTATCCTGCAATGTAAGCTTTATATGTAAATGTTACATTCATAAGCTGTAAGCAGAGTCAGCCTGAGGATGTACTTATTCCCAGTCCCCACCACAGTTTGTGAACAGGTGACAAGAAGATATCAGAACTGTAAAAAAAAAAAAATAAGGCTAGCTTAATCTTCCTCAGCTGTATAGCTCATCTGTGGCTGGCCTCAAAACAAAAGGCAAAGAATTAAAAAAGGACTGAGTGTTTCATCTAAACATCAAGAGAACTCTCGGGGTGGGAGAGAAATGGAATATAAAATTTTAAATGGTTACCACAAAAACTAATTTCCTAAATTTCAAAAAAAAACTTTTAGTGGTGGTAGCTATCTTGATAAACCTCTTCTTTAAGTGTATAATTCATGATTACAACTAAAACTTGAACACCTTAGGAAATAATCTGAAGGACCAATGACTTCAAACTAAAACTAAAATTCTTAAAACCTTAAAAGTTCCTTTCTTAGGAAACTGTTCAGGAACTCTCCAATCACTAGTAAACATTTAGAAGGCTCTATTTGTAAATGCACTATCAACCACTGTGTGCTCATGCCAATACCATTTTCCCATAGTGCCTGCTAAATTAAAAAACAAACCAAAAAATAGCTTCAAAGTGATCACATTAGTACATGGTAACTTCTTTAAACAGTATGTGCTGAACGCACTGTCTTCTGTAACTCTCGAAGTACATGCACATGATAGTTTAGGCCAGAGAGCTACTTACCACCTTCCCTTTCTCTAACTCTTTGAGTATGCACGTTTTTGGCCTTATTGTGACCTGTGCTGTCACTGTATTTGTTTTCAGGACTATTAGATCTCCGTAACATTTTGTTTGGTGGTGAAGGATCTGCGGCGTCTCGCATCTTTTCATGTCTGTGATCACCACTACTGGGGTGACTCTTTGAAGAATACTTAAGTGCCTGTAAAACATCACCCCCCCAAAGAGAGAGAAAAATTGAAAACTTAAACTCAATTCCCAATTTAGATTACAAATTTTGGTATGTCAAGTTCCCTTACATCAAAACTCAGAATTTCCATTTTCAGTACTTCCCTTATTCAGAGAAGATGTAAATGCTAAAGAGTTACTGTGCAACTCCTGATAATCACACATACATACATACACACACACACACACACAAACACACACACACAGAAAAAACCTATTTGATCATGTAAACTTTTTTTAAACAGTATTTTGGCACACTGATCCACCAGGGGGGAAAAAAAATCTTCAAAACTAAAATCAATTTTTGAGAGCTTAGATTACTATCCAATTAAACTCTACAACTAATGCATCCAAGCATGTCTATAAATAGGCATATTTTAATAACAGTATTTTTCAAAAAGAGGAGAGTTTTTCCTCTTTTTTGATTCAAATAAAGTACTATCGCTGATTTATAAGTTCTTTCAGGGATAAATTAGTTTTTAAAATGTAACAATATGTGCCAAAACAAACTGAAACATGAACAGTGTTTCTAAAATGCAAGAATTCTAAATGCCCTCAAAATAATGGTTTTACACTGCAGGTGTCTGAAGATGAACACAGAGTATCAGCCTGGGAGGGAAGGAAATAATGTTTGACAGATGCAAATATTCTGACGTCTCAGAAGCTCCTGTACAAGTGTCAGGTTGGAAAAGTGCTGGCTCCCACGTGTAATCCAGCATTCAGAAGACTAGACAGGAGTAAAACTGGAAGCAAGCCTGAACCACAGAACCGTGAGGGGGACAAAGATCTGTTCCTATTCTTTTCTCTTTTAAGGGTGATTACAGGCATAAAGAAAGTATTTACTTCTGTTATCTTCAGACAGTATCCTGAAGACATTTCTGCAAACCTTTAAAACTTTACATGTAAAACCTTCAGTGGACTAGACACCCAGAATCTTTTCTATTAGCATGAAGTACTAAGTAACGGAAGGTTTAAATTAACTGAAGCAAAAAAAAAAAAAAAAAAAAAAAACAAAACAATCCCTTAAAAGTAAAAAAATATGAACTAAATAAATAAAATGGTAAGAGTATTGGTA
>NC_034604.1:4232810-4242783 GCF_900095145.1 Mus pahari | reverse complement strand
TGGACTAGACACCCAGAATCTTTTCTATTAGCATGAAGAAATAAACCTCGGTATGTTTAAATTAACTGAAACAAAAAAAAAAAAAAAAAAAAAAACAAACCCTTCCCTTTGAAATAGAATAATCTGAACTAAATAAATAAAATGGTAAGAGTATTGGTACTAACTCAAGTTACTTCTCTCAAGCCTTTCCTCTACTTTTAAAACTTTCACATTTATCTTTCGGCTCCCCGATAGAATATTAAATAAATGGGCCTCTGAAGTCAAACATCATTACACTTCAGTGACTCCTTCACATTCAAGCCAAGTCAGGTCTTCCTGCTTCCGAGTATTTTTTCCCTTAAAAACAAACAAGCAAACAAACAAAAAACAAAAGGCGAAACAAAACCCTGAACTTCCTCTAGTCACCTCTCAAGATAAGTCCCTAGATGCGTTTGGGAACCGCTAATAAAGCCAACACTGAATTTTAAGCGACCAGTGGTGCTACTTTCAGATTTGTTGCACCAAAGGGCCTGTAGCGACTTCTGAAGCCTGCGCTCGAGTAGCAGTCCCTCCCTTCCCCCTCCAGCCCCTCCAATCCCTGCACCCAGGGTCGGCTGGTACCTGGAAAGGCTGCGAGTCCCCTCTCCGGTCGTGACAGCTGAAAAACACGAAAGAAGGACCGTCTTGTGAGACATCGCGGGAAAGGAAGAAAGCGGGTCTCCCGGCCGCCCCTCCCCGCGGACCGGCGACAAACGTACCAGCGCGGATCCGCGCGCCGCGGACGCTCCCCGGGCTCGGGGGCCCGGGTTCGGACTCAGGCCGCAGCCGCAGCCCGCTCGTCCAGCCCTCCGGGTCCCCAGGGCGCCGGCCCGTCCGCCCGGCCCGGCCCGGCCCGCCGCCTCCTCCGACCGATCCCGATCAGGGTTAACAACAAAAATGGCGGCGCGGCCAGCTCCCGATAAGGACGCCCGCCCGCCCGCCCGTGCGCCCGCCCGCCCGCCCGCCCGCCCTCCGCCGCGGCCCGGCCCGAAACGAAAAGACGATTTACCCATCACTGAGTCTCTGCTGTTTCCTCGCATACATTACCATCAATGCCCGGCTGTGTGTGTGTGTCGGGGAGGGGGAGAGCGGCCGCGAGGCGGACGGGCGGACGGACGGGCGCGCGGTCGGCGGACGGGCGGGCGGCGGGCAGCCCCGGCACCAGGTCTCAGCGCACCCTCGGCGGCTCGCGGCACCTCCCCGTTACTGGCGCCGGCGGGCCCGGGCCATCTCCCTCCGTCACCACCGCTCGGGGTCGGCTGGGGCAGAGGTGCCAACTACGGGGCGGCAGCGCGAGCCGGGGGGAGGGGGTGAGAGGCCGCGTTCCGGTCCCCGCGGAGAGCGAACGCCTCCGGCACCTTCCCTCCTCCTGCTCCGCCGCCGCCGGGTCCTTCTCGCCGCCTCCTGCCGCTGCTCCAGCCGCCGCCGCTCCACCAACTACATCCGGGCAACTCGGCCGCGGCCGCCTTCGGGAAAGCTCGGCAGTTTCCGCCACACCCCCTCCTCCCCGCCCCGCGAGGCTCGAGAACGCCGCCTTCGACAAACCTCGGCTCGCTCCCGCCCTCCTCTTCCTCCGAGGCCTGGGCTCCTCGCCCCGCGACCCGTCGAGCCCTTCCGGTGCCTGCTCTCCTCGCTCTCGGATCCGGCCACTCCCGTTCCACTTTAGGGGTAATCGTGCTCGGGAGCCTGCGTGAGGCGAGCCCCGGGGCCTCCGGGCTGCGCGGGGTGGGAGCCACCTTCGGGAAGAGGACCGTGGGGCGCGAGGGACGCCATCTCGGACTAAATGCGGAGCGGCGGGAGCTGCGCCTGCGCCCAGAGGCGCGGCGGCGGCGGCGGCGGCGGGGGCGGGGTGCCCTCCGCGAGGCGGCCGTGTCCCCCGCCCCTCGGGCTCCGTGCGGGGGTCGGGAAGCCCCTAATTGGGCGACCCGGACGGTGGTCGCGGAGCCTCGGCGGGCCGCGACGGAAGTCACCCTCAGTCGGCCGGGTGAACCCAGAACCGCGGCTGGTGCTGTCACCCGGCAGCGCGGACCGCGGGCCCGTGGCTTCGGCCGCACGGAGCCTTCCTACCGCGACTCCTGTGTCCCTCCTAGTTCTTCCTCTCCGAGGAAGGAAATTCTTTCCAGAGTACGGGTGTACAGAAAATGTGCGGTGTAGTGAGTGAGGTTACTATAAATTATTTGCAGTACACGGGGAGGAAACTTTTAAGTGACAATCTTTTCTTGGAACATGGGTTTAACAGAAAGAATTGCTACATAAGCAGGCTGGAGAGATAAAACACATAAGGAAAACAAACAATACCCCTTCAAAGATTAAAAAAACATCGAAAAGACTATTCGGTATCCAAAAGTTACATTAGTCCTAAAGAGTGTGATACGGAAAGAGACCTTGAAATCATAGCTGAAAAGATTTTTTAAACAGTGTCGGCTTGTCAGATCCACTTGTCAAATTATGGCAACTAAAAACCCTGTTTAATGCCCACAGAAGCTGTAACTAGAAAAAAGGTTGTCGGTGCCTGAAGTGACAGGGGAGGGCTAGAGAGGATAGGTCATTTGTAACCTTTTTTTTAGCACAGATTAAACACAAGAAAAAATTAAAATGCCCTTGATGGGAGTAGTCAGATCTCTCCTTATAAGGGTCCTCTTCGGTCCGGTCCCAAACACAAAGTTGGAAGAGGGTAAAAATATTACATATCTTGCACAGAAATTCTAAAGAATTACTTATCATTATTCTTAGTCCTTGTTCCCTTGCGATGAAGTAACACAGGCCTGAGCTAATGGAGGAAATGTTCAGATGTGGGAGTGATACTCAATATTGTACACAGTAAATTTCATTTGTCACCCCCACATCAGCATGCACCCAATGTACATAGATGTGAGAATGACATACCTGAAAACCTCATTAGTTGGTGTCTCATACTGTAAACTGTCCTTTACACTATATGTAATGCCATGGTTTTCACAGTCTTGTGCTTGTCCTAGTGATTTTGTTATTTAAATGTCTACCAGCACTAGTTCTGATACTGTCTAGTGTTCTTAGACATAGTAAAGATCTACTAAGTCTTAAAGAAAAAAATTGGACTAGATTAGTTTTATTCAGGCATACCATTAGGGCTTTTGACCATGAGTACCCCCGGTAAATGTTTATTTTTCAAGAACACATCTTCAGCCGGGCAGTGGTGACGCACGCCTTTGATCCCAGCACTTGGGAGGCAGAAGCAGGCAGATTTCTGAGTTCCAGGCCAGCCTGGTCTACAGAGTGAGTTTCAGGATAGCCAGGGATATACAGAGAAACTCTGCCTTGAAAAACCAAAAAAAAAAATCTTCAAACAAACTTACATATTTGCCAGTTGGTGATAACAAAACTAGAAGCTTATAAGTCTTAACATTGTTGATCAAAAAACCAATCAGTGTTTATGATTTCTTTATTAATAACTACTATAAATCACAAAGGTTATATATATTCACTAGGGAGTAAATTCAAGTACTATAATCATTTTTAAAAAGCTGTTGCCTATGGCAGGAGATGAATAAGGCTTAGTGGTCTAGAGCACTAGCTGTTCTTCCAGGGAGCCTGAGCTCAGTCCCTACCACCTGTAAAATAGAAATGAATTCTCCATTGCCCAGCTTAGATAAGTCATTGGAAAATACTTTCAGTTCCTTTCCTTCTTAGTGGCCTATGGTACACGTCTGTTAATTCTCTACAACATATACCTTCCACGGGACAGCCGAACTTGGCTGGAAAAATAACAGCCATGTAAGAATGAAGTTAGTTATTTTCCTGACTCCAGAAGTGCACGTGGGCAAATCCCTAGGTCTGTTAACCATTTTTCCTGCGTCCTTAATGAGCTGTGTAATGTCTTCTAAACCTACCAATACTTCCTCAATGAAAAGGCTTTTATCTTTGCTTCTTACCCCAGAAAATAGAAATCAGAAAACAATAACAATTTCTGACTGTTCCCAAACTATCAACTTTCTATGTCTGAATAGAACACAACACTCTGGTAAACTGAACTATGCAAAACCAAACTTGTTACACATTATCTGATGTATTTTACATCACTTAAGTCAACTTAAAATGTGTTTATACTAATTACCATCTTTGGAAGGGGTCAGGGATTGATTTGCATTTCCCTCTAAAGTAGTGGTTCTCAACTTTCCTAATGCTGTGACTCTTTGATACAGTTCATCTTGTTGTGGTAACCCCCAAACATGTATAAGACCCTGACCCTCAGTCGGTGATACTTACTTCGAGATCCCCCCCCCCCCAGTGAGACACCAAGATGCAATTCAAAAGCAAGAGGTTTATTTGTTTATTTTCTGGCACTTCAGGGTAGACTTTCAATTAGTCCCTCAAGGTGAGTTACTAAGAAGGCGACTTCAAATGGCTATTACAAGCAGTTTTTATACTTTTTAGGGGCACAGGTTACATCAGCGAGGTTACAGTTCAAACTTATTGGCTAAGCATATTGACCTTTAAATTTGTTGGCTAGCAAGCATGGCATGCATTTGAACTCTACCTGGGACCTTCCAGAGGGTCAGGTGACTATCAGTCAGTACATTCTGATTGGGCGGAGAATGGAACTTGGCCTAGCCTTAACCCCAGGTGGGAGGGGTAAACTGTAAGGAGGGTGTGGGACTAGAAAAAGCCCTTAGGTTCCCTCACATAAAATTATTTTTGTTGCTATTTCAAACTGTAATTCGCCATAATTATGTTATGATTATTAAATAATCTGTGTTTTCTGATGATCTTAGGTCACCCTTGTGAAAGGATTGTTCAGTTCACAGGTTGAAAGCACTATTCTGAAGATTTTCCTATTTACTTTTGTTCTTGATCTGAATTGTTTTTACTGGACTCTTTCACATTCATTCTCTCTCTCTCTCTCTCTCTCTCTCTCTCTCTCTCTCTCTCTCTCTCTCACACACACACACACACACACACTCATTAGATTTAAAAATGGAGAATAGTGATGATCTGGAGCAGAGTCCAAGGAATTGTCTGTTTCAGGGATGGGGAGAGTATGTGTGTGTGTGTTTCAAGACAGGATCTCTCTAACATAATGTTGGCTGTCACAGAACTCATCTGTAACTCTGTAGACCAGGCTGCCTTCAAATTCACAGCGATCCACCTGCCTCTGCCTCCAAGGCATGTACCAATGCCGCCACCACCACCAGGCTTTAAATCTAACATGTCTAAACTTTTCCTCTCATTTCATTGTGAAGCATTTGAAGCAGCCGATCCCTTTCTTCCCAGAAATCCTGCCGTCCAGGATTTTCTTGTCTTTTGCTGCTCTTCCTGCTTGAATAAGCCATTCCTTATTTTCTTCATTCATTCCTCCTCATTTTCTTACCCCTGAAACCTGAATTGCCCCAAGATTCAAATTGTACTATTGGTTATCTCTCTAGGGGATAACACTCAAAACTAGCTGGCTGACTCACACTTAAGTCTGCAGCCTACAGGTCCTTAAACATTACACTAAGCCTTACTCAGCAACGTTACTCAGATGTCTCCAGTACATTACCAATTAATATATCCAAAACCAAATCACACACACACACAACCACACACACTCAAACACACTCCCCAAAAGAATCCTAATCTCCCATAGAATGGTAAGTCTTTGGAGGCATCCTTGATTCTTTCATACTTTAACCCCATTAGCAAATTCTACCAATAGTAATGTACAAGTACATTGAGCATAGGATTTCTATTTGCAACCTCTGTTAACTAACCACTGGACCATGAGACTATCCTCCTAATTTCTTGTTCCTTTTGTGTATTCACTTGATCTACTTCATTTTACCCAGCAGTCAAAGTGATCCCTTTAAAAATTACTATCATCTTGTAATCCCAGCATATAGGGTACAATAGGCTGGTCACAAATATGAGCCTAGATAACATGGCAAATGTATAGACCACCCTTGGCTTTTAAGACCTTGTTTCAAAAAACTAACAAAAACTTTGTCCCTTTCCAAACTAATACACCAGTGGGTTCCTATTTTAGAAGGTAACACTTTATAATACATAAGTGATATGTAAACTGTCCCATCTGTAGTATCATCTGGCTTGTTATTTCATGACTTGATTTTTTTTACTTGCTGATTCATTTCTCTTTACACTGTTCCCTCTACTTCTTTAGTATGCCAAGAATATATCTGCCTCAGAACTTTTGTACTATTGCTGTTACAGGATATTTGTTTATTATATTTAGAGAAACTTAATTGTTAGCAAAATATAAAAATTTAAATAGATACTGCATTTGTCAGATGCAGTTAGGTATGTCCTGAGGAGATGCAATCTGGGTGTGCCTCTAAGAGCCTCTATAGATAAGAATGTTTAAAAAAAAAAAAAGGAAAGTTTCTGTCTATTTTAAGGCAAGTTGCTTGGGAGAGGTCTTGTTTGTGGTCTTTGTATGACCTGAGACAAAGTCAGCAGGGTGACCTCAAGCTACCCCACCCTAAGGGTAAAATAGTTCAGCCCCTACTGACTTGTCTTGGAGCACTACCACTACCTTTACCACCACCACCTCTGGGACAAGGGTTCAGCCTGCCAAGGGTGTTGCATAGGAGCTAGAGAATTCTTTTATAAGCAGTTGAAGCAATTGGACTTTTGATAGAGAGGACTCTCCTTCTCTCTCCTCCTCCTTTGCCTCCCCTTCTCCTTCCTCCTATCTCTCTGCCTCTTCTCATTTTGGGTTTGGAAGAGCCCTCATGGAAGGAGCCCCAGATAAGAGATAGGGATTTTCTCTTTGGCCTTGCAGGAACAACAGAGAAGCAGCTCACAGGACATGGGTGAAACTGTATCCTAGGAAAGAGCTAAGGAGCCCTCTGGGCTTGCTGGTACAGCTAGCTGTGTAACACTTGTAGGTCTCCAGTCTTCCTGATCTTGGCTTCCCTGAGACAGGAACAGCTGAAAATTTCTCCTGGTGTCCCTCCAGCCCCTCCTGCTGACTCTAGCTGAGGCTAAGGCCTGGCTGTCTCTAAGTCATGTTGCTAAGACTCCACTGAGCTTGACTGCTGGTGTATCTGTGAAGTGTTTGCAAGTGGATGGAGCTGCCTCTGCCTTCTAACCTGTGAACTGAACTGCCAATTTCCAGACAACACCGGAGTTGCTTCAAAGATCCTTTCTAAACAGATCCACTACTTCCCCAACCCCCAACTGACTCCCCCCTGCTCCCCCCACCAACCCTCCCCCCCATATCCTTTCTTTTCCACTACTTCTAGTAGGTGTTGGGCTACAAGGGAGGTTAAAACTTTTAAGAACTTTGATTAAAAAATAGGATTTGAAAAAAATTCAAGTTACATACTGACCTACCCTTTGGCTCTTATTAGCCCTCTTTGTGTTATTTGCTTAAATTTCACCTTGTCAGAAAGATCTTTTCCAATATTTTCTGAAAAAATCATTACATTATTACACCTTTTCACTCCTAAAGCCTAGAGTGCCCCAGGATTCAGTACCTACAACTGGCACTTAACCTATTTTTACACCATTTCCTGTTCAATATTATTATTTTACACGAAAATGAAAGCTACCTGTTATATATCTGAAAATATTTAAGTGAAAAGCTGTTTAATAGAAAAGTAACAAAATTATGGAAATCTCAAGAGGAAGTTTTCTAATCCCCCCCCCCCACACACACACACATACACAGGGTTTCTCTGTGTAGCCCTGACTGTCCTGGAATTCACTCTGTAGACCAGGCTGGTCTCGAACTCAGAAATCTGCCTGCCTCTGCCTCCCAAGTGCTGGGATAAAAGGCGTGTGCCACCACTGCCCTGCAGTTCTCTAATTCTTTTGTTTCTTTTGTTTTTTTTTACGTGTAAGTTTTTTTTTAAGATTTTTATTTATTTATTATATGTAAGAACACTGTAGCCATCTTCAGACACTCCAGAAGAGGGAGTCAGATCTTGTTAAGGATGGTTGTGAGCCACCATGTGGTTGCTGGGATTTGAACTCTGCACCTTTGGAAGAGCAGTCGGGTGCTCTTACCNGCTGAGCTATCTCACCAGCCCATTCTTTTGTATTTTTAAAAGAACAGAAGAGAACTGGATGTGGTGGCACTCACTTTTAATCCCAGTCCTAGGGTTTTATAAACTGAAGCACCACCCCCTACCCTGCCACCCACACTGACTAGAAGCTGCACCTGTTCTAGGGACTCTTCAAGGCCAAATGAGTGATTATGGAGAGTGAAAATGTTGCAGACCAGAGAGATATTATCTGGGCTAATTTTAGGTACTTTGAAAGGCAGTCATTATTCACGTCTATGTCTGACATAACATTTTTATGACAAGCCCTTTATAATTAGCTACCAAAATCTAAGCATTGTACCAGATAGTATATGGGTAGCACAGATTCCCCTCCTTTGCTGTAACTTCCCACTTGTCCCCACCAATACTTTTGGCACACGCCTTGATATATACTTTTCCTTGTTCTGTAACTAAGTTTTTTCTTTCCATTTTGGCTGATTGGTTTAGGTGTTTGCACTCACAAGAAGGTCTGTGTAGTAGAATTATACATGGTAACCGAGCAGTGTGCTTTATCCTGTGGAGTAGAGTTATAGATAGTAACTGAGCAGTTTATTATGTGGAGTAGAGTTATAGATAGTAATTGAGCAGTCTGCTTTATTCAGAGTTTAAGTCCATCTAAGAAGAAATGATAAAAGTTGATAGCTCACAAGAGATTAATAAGAGAATTTAGAAAACTACCAGAATTCAAGAAATATATTAAAGGATTGTAAATAAAAATGTATAGGCTGTCAAATAAAGAGAAATTCTAAGGAGCATTATTTTTCAGACTTCTGTTCACCGATTTCTGTTTCCTGTCCTCAACCAGAAAACCTGGAGTTGCTTCCTCACTAGCTCACTCCACTCTCCAGAAATGCCAGAACAGAACTATATCTATGCCAAAGGAACAGATTTTATGGTATCCTTTAGTAAAACCTAAAAAAGAGGTCAGAAGTGGTAGTACACCCCTTTAATCCCAGTATTTAGGAGACAGAGGCCGTCAGATTTCTGAGTTTGAAGTTAGTCAAGTCTACAAAGAGAGTTCAGTCTGCCCCCCCCAAAAGGGATTGTAAATAAGAAAAATGTATAGACTGTCAAAGATAAATTCTAAGGAATCTAAGTTTTCACATCCAGACTGAAAAACTGAGATTTGGTAGAATTTGCTAGGAACTTTGAGTCACCCTACCTACACAATAAAGCATTTTCTGACATCAAAAATTAGAAATCTCCATTTGTAAGTGTAGCCCTTTTTACAAAGCCACTGTTAAAAATAGATTTGACTGAAGTCTATATAACAAGCTTCCTGAGTTCACCTTTACTTTCACAGACACTACATACATTTCTACTGTATTCTGTGAATGATGGTTTCATGTAATTGTGCTTGTGGAGTTTATGACATGCATTCTGGCAGTGGGGTTTTTATTGGGTGGTTGCTTTAATCTAAACCAGCCCTTAACCAGACAGAGCAGCAAACCTCTTTCCACTTCAGTGTTATACTTAACAAACAAACAAAGGTTTATTTCATATGTATGTGCACCACAGGATAACTGCTGCTGGCAGAGGCCAAAAAATGTCATCAGGCCAAACTGGAATTATGGGTGGTTCTGAGCACCATGTGGGTACTGGCAACTGAGCCTGGATCTCCTGCAAGAGCAGCAAATACTCTTAAGCTCTCAACCATCTCTCTAGCCCCAGTTTTCTATTTTTAGCATGGGATACACTAATGTCACTATCTATACTCAGGATGCCTAATATAAGGGGGTATGTATGCGCACACGCACCCACACTTTTAGAATAATTTCTGAATTTAGAATTATGGCATTAATATATATTTAGGCTGTTAGCTGTCTGCCTATATTGTCCCTTCTTTCCCTCTGCAACTGTCTCTTGGGAAAAAACTTATCCTGGCCTTTAGCCAAACCTTAATAAAAAAAAAAAAAAAAAAAAAAAAGAAA
>NC_034604.1:4220630-4232420 GCF_900095145.1 Mus pahari | reverse complement strand
CGGATTTCTGAGTTCGAGGCCAGCCTGTTCTACAGAGTGAGTTCCAGGACAGCCAGGGCTATACAGAGAAACCCTGTCTCGAAAAACCAAGAAAAAAAAAAAAAAAAGACTTGACCTCAGTCAGAACTAACAAAATTACAAGTATTGCAGGTTGATTTTGAGTTTCTTGATAGAATGATTTAGATCTGCATTTTCAAATGTTAATTTTGGAAAAACTACAAAGAAAATACTACAGGTTCACAAGAGAGATAACTAATATCTTGTGCTTAAAGATTGATTAAATTGTTAAAATCTGCTTTTATTAAATGCTGAGGAAATTTCTAAGATGCTCTTTTCTAGGCAAACTTAAAATATAAATTTATAGGATTTAGAAAGAAATGAAAGAAGCAGCTTATATGTAGAGACATTTTTACATGGCTTATGGGCTTTGCATATGAAATATGCATTTTTTTAAGGTTGAACTTGCTACTTTTGATATTTGGAAGATAAAGTTGTCTCTCGTGATAGTTATTTTTTTCTTACCTGATACAAGCTAGGGTCATCTGGGAAGAGGGAGCCTCTGTTGAGAATCTACCTCTATAAATTGCCTGTAGACAAGTCTGTGTGGCACTTTGTTGATTTATGGTTGACATGAAAAGGCCCATCCCATGGTAGGCAATGCCGTCCCTGGGAAGGTTGTGCAATAAAGCAGACTGAGCAAGCCATGAGGAACAAGCCAGTAGGGAGCTCTCTTTCACAGCTCCTGCTTTAGTTCCTGACTCAAGTTCCTGCCTGCTTCAGAGATGGACTATAAAATATAAGCTGAAGCCCACCCAATATAGTAATGCACATTTTAAAACTTAATTCCAACCTTTGGGAGGCAGAAGCAGAATTCTCTGTGAGTTCAAGGACAGCCGGGTCTACTTAGCAAATTACAGTACTGTAAAAACTACATAATGAGATCCTGCCTCAAAAACACAACCACAAAAAAAAAAAACAAAAAACCACACACACACACAAACAAACATTAAAAAAAAACATACAGGCTGAAATACACCTTTCCGTTCCAAGATCTTTGGTCATGCTGTTTATCTTAACAATAGTAAGAAAACTAAGGCATTACTCAATATTAATTCAATATTAAGAGTTAATACATTCTATTATAGAATTAGATATTTTAATAGCTAATGTTTTATATGTGTGTGTGTGTGCATATACATATGTGTTGAATAGGTAGCTGAGAAACAATTATCAGAGGTTCTCCTACCTCCAGCTCCCCAGTCAGAATCATAGACATGCCTAACTGTACCTTGTTTCTACATGGTCGTTAGGGAGCTGAACCCAGGTGCTTATGTTTGTGTGGCTTCTCTCTTATACACATTAAAGAGTAGCTATTTTGAAAGGACACTCCAAAATGTATAGTAGGGCTATAGTGGTTATGAGACTTCAAATAGAAGTTTTGGAGTTTTCTGCCGGGCGTGGTGGCGCACGCCTTTAATCCCAGCACTCAGGAGGCAGAGGCAGGTGGATTCCTGAGTTCAAGGCCAGCCTGGTCTACAGAGTTAGTTCCAGGACAGCCTAGGCTACACAGAGAAACCCTGTCTCGAAAATCAAAAAACAAAAAACAAAAAAAAAAAAAAAAAGAAGTTTTGGAGTTTTCTAAGGAATGAAGAATGTAATTCAGCAACACAGGAAAATAGATTAAAAAAAAAAAAAAAAAAAGACAGGAGGCACAGTAGCTCTTATGAACCAGTTTCTGGTATCCAGAGAGAAACTGAATGTAATAGCATAAGTTCCTCCCTTTCTATCCTCACTTCCTGCCTACCAATTCTGAAGCATTTTTTAAGACAACATGCTTTTAAAAAGAGAGAGAAAAGAAACAATTTTACATATATATGTGTGCGTTTGTGCATATGTATGTATGTATTAGGTATGTATAAAATGCAGCTAGACACATAGCAAGGCCCAGGAATGAATTATAACTATATATATATATTGAATTCATCAAAGTAAGCCTTGTTTATAAAAAGACAATATTGGATTTATGAATCTCTATATTCAGCCCCACGTGGTGGCGCACGCCTTTAATCCCAGTGCTCGGGAGGCAGAGGCAGGTGGATTTCTGAGTTCGAGGCCAGCCTGGTCTACACCCAGAGTGAGTTCCAGGACATCTAGGGCTACACAGAGAAACCCTGTCATGAGAAACAAAAAACAGGGTTGATGAGATGGCTCAGCAGGTAAGAGCACCTGATTGCTCTTCTGAAGGTCCTGAGTTCAAATCCCAGCAACCACATGGTGGCTCACAACCATCCATAACAAGATCTGGTGCCCTCTTCTGGAGTGTCTGAAGACAGCTACAGTGTACTTACATATAATAAATAAATAAATCTTTAAAAAAAAAAAAAAACAAATCTCTGTATTCATTAAGTCATTAGACTTTTTACAGATGGTGAGATAGCTTAGCAGATAGAAGCATGTGCTGTGCAAGCCTGAGATACCTGAATTCTATCACAAGAAGCACAGTAGAAGAAACGAGAAAAATCTCTCCCAGAGTTTGTTCTCTGACCTTCACACATGCACAGTGACATTCTTATACTCCACTCACATACACAGCATAACAATAATAATTTTTGAAAAGTTAAATATAATTTGTCTTAGCAGAAAATGTTCTTGTGTTGCATGTTACACAGTGCTATATGAGTAGGTTTCTGACATATTCAATATGATAAAATGTAGGATATGATATTTTATAAATTTTCAAATATGCTTTTTAAAAAACTACATAAATATACAAATATTATAGGTCTGGTCTGCAGCCACTGTTTTCAACAGACACTGTTTAGCCTAGAGAATAAAACTAACCATTTGCTAACCACCTTAGTTTTTCTTTTTTTGGGGGGGGTGGGGGTGGTGAGACACGGTTTCTCTGTGTAGCCCTTGGCTGTCCTGGAACTCAGTTTGTAGACCAGGCTGGCCTCGAACTCAGAAATCCACCTGCCTCTGCCTCCCAAGTGCTGGGATTAAAGGTGTGCACCACCACACCCGGCACCACCTTAATTTTAAAAAGGAACAGAAAACTTTTCTATCCATAACTAATTAAAGGGTTAACATGAAGAAATTTAGCTGTGTGTTTTCTCTCTGCCTTTTTTTCTACTGAAGTAAAATAATTGTTCAGAGTCATCTGATACATCAGCTAGGCTCTCCTAGAATTTAATGTTCCACAACTCTCAGGGTCTTCAAAGATTTAAAAAATAAAATAAAGAATCTTGTTTCCTTCCTTTTCTGTCTGTCTGTCTTTCTTTCTTTCTTTCTTTCTTTCTTTCTTTCTTTTTTTTTTCCCTTTTTTTTTTTTTTGATGGCTCAGTGGTTAAGTGCTCTAGCTGTGCCTCCAGAGGGCTCAGCATCCACATAGCAGCTCACAACCATCTGTAAATCCAGACCCAAGAATCCAATGTCATCTTCTGCCCTCTGAGCACTACATGCGCGTGATGCATATACACATACAGACAAAACACCCATACACGTAAAATTTAAAGATGTATAAAATAAAAAGCCTAAGCAGCAAGTCTGCCTAGGTCCTAAAAGAGCCTACAGCTGTATGCCAGCAGGGTGTTCTAGGTGGTTACCGTGTGCCACCAATGTCATTTGGATTAAGCTAATATCATTATGTTACTTTGTCTCATGGTATTAATATGGAGGTTTTTATGGTAAATTTTCTTTCCTAAAGTAAAGGAGTTTTTAATAGAGAAGGGTAAAAACAAAACTAGAATGTTAATTCTATCATTAAAAGGTTTACAAAAGACTGGGATTAATAGAAAGATACACATATATTAGTTTACCATAGTTAAAAATATTAAAATTCAGGGAAATGGAGGATTTGTGGAGGAAAAACTAGAATGAGACAAGGGAGGGGGAACTCTGGGATATAATGGATGAGAGAAGAATAAATAAAAAATAAAAATAAAATAAAAATAGAGCTGGAGAGGAGTCTCAGCGGTTAAGAGCACTGACTGCTTGCTCTTCCAGAGGTCCTGAGTTCATTCCCAGCAACCACGTGGTGACTCACAACCATCTGTATTGGGATCTGATGCCCTTTTCTGATGTCTGAAGGCAGCGACAGTGTACTCATAAGAATGAGATAAATAAATCTTTGAAAAAAATTAAAAATCAGCTTGGCTATGGTAGCGCACACCTTTAATCCCAGCACTCCAGCGACAGAGGCAGGCAGATCTCTGCGTTTGAGGCCAGCCTGGTGCATATATACATGTATGTATATGTATTTAGAGAGATACATAGATATTAAAAATCTGTTAACACCATAATTTAGTTCCCAACACCCATGTCAGGCTGTTACAAGTGCCTGTAACTGGTTCCCAGAGGCCTGATACCCATTTCTGGCCTCTATAAGCACCTGAACTCATGTACACACAAACATGCAGACACACAGTAATTGAAATTTTTAAAAATATACTTTTGAAAAAATCCCTTCAGCCTGGAGGAAAGGGATTTTATTGGGTTCATCTAACCACCCCCTATGCTATAAAACATAAGTACATAAATTCCTTAGATTTCTTACCTCAAACTTGTGCCAACTTGTGAAAGCATGTCCACATGGACTCATACTTCACCGCTAACGCTTCTTATATCTCTAAATCCTTTTATACTTAGGGATTTTTTTTTAAATGAGAACTTTAATTTTTTTCCTTGGTATGTTTTCCTGTTGTGAGAAATAGGAATGGTCCTTTTGGTAAAACTAGAAACGATGGTGGTAGGCCCTTTCATTAATCATGTTTTTGCTATGACAGCTTACCAAGATCTTGTTTTACTTAACTCATGAATTCATATTTAAATGGTCCAAACCTCACTGCCTTCATAAAGTAATTTCCTCATCACACAGTATGATTTGGCCTTAAATATACCGTTTTTAGATTGTTGAAACCTTAAAGTTTCCAAAAGGAACTGCATTTTGGGTATACCTTTATTTTAAATACAAGTGTGCAGAGAGGGTAAAGCACTACTTCCTGATAAGAAAAAGGGAGATATAATATCTGGATCCAACCAAGTGGTTAACTGTATCACTATGTATATTAAAATGTTAGATTTAACAAATTAAAAGCTTCAAGAACTCCTACTACACTGAAACTTCTCCAGCTCTGGGTTGATCCTTTTTATTTCAATTGTATAAAAAGTCTCCAATGATAACAAAGCTCATTGTGTTTTTTTACTTTATAAGAATTCATGTTTCTTGATTGAGTCATTAGAGTGTCTCAGTTACTCAGAACTTTTAATTGAATAATATTTATATTTTGCCAATGAAAGTAAATGATACTATTACAAAATTGCTTCTATTGTGGTTCCAGTTTCTTTTCTGATTATAAAAAAATATGATTTGGCTATGTTCACAAAATCTATAGAAAAACCTGACTTCTCACAAGTTTAATCTTTTCATCTCTGTTACTATTTGATATCTGGGAAAGGATAATTTGCTTCTTCTGTAATACGACTATCCATTTACATTCCTACATTAGAGCCAAATGTGATAACAAAATAATAGTTTGTTACAAAATTATGTATCACAAGAAGTTATTTTTTAAATTTTTATTTAATCTTTTTTTTTTTTACACTCCAGATTTTATCCCCCTCGCCAGCCACACTCTGACTATTCCACATCCCATACCTCCCACCACCCCTGTCTTCATGAGGATGGCCCCACCTCCCCTACCGCCCACCCCACCAGACCTCCCCATACCCTGGTGCCTCCAGTCTCTTGAGGGTTAAGTACATCTTCTCTGACTGAACCCAGACCCAACAGTCCTCTGCTGTATATGTGTTGTGGGCCTCATATCAGCTGGTGTATGCTGCCTGGTTGGTGGCCCAGTGTCTGAGAGATCTCAGGGGTCCAGGTTAATTGAGATTGCTGGTCCTTCTGCAGGGTTGGCCTCCTCCTCAGCTTTCAGCGTTCCCTAATTCAACCACAGTGGTCAGCAGCTTCTGTCCATTGGTTATGTGTAAATATCTGCATCTGACTCTTTCAGCTGCTTGTTGGGTCTTTCTGAGGGCAATCATGATAGGCCCCTTTTTGTGAGCACTTCATAGCCTCAGTAATAGTATCAGACCTTGGGGGCCTTCCCTTGAGCTGGATCCCACTTTGAGCCTGTTGCTAGACTTCCGTTTCCTCAGGCTCTTCTCCAATTTTGTCCCTCCAGTTCTTTCAAACAAGAACAATTCTGGTTCATAGTTTTTTACTGTGGGATGGCAACCCCATCCCTCACTTGATGCCCTGTCTTTCTGCTGGAGGTGGGCTCTACAAGTTCCCTCTCCCCCACTGTAGGGCATTTCATCTAAGGTCCCTCCCTTTGAGTTCTGAGAGTCTCTCACCTCCCAGGTCTCTGGTACATTCTGGAGGGTCACCCCCACCTCCTACCTCCTGAGGTTGCCTGTTTCCATTCTTTATGCTGGCCCTCACAGCTTCAGTCCTTTTCCCCCACCTAATATCTTATCATTTTTCCCTCTTCCTTGTCCCCTTTCTCACCCAGGTCCATCCCTTCCTTCCCCCTCTCGTGATTGCTTTCATCTCCTTCCCAAGTGGGATTGAGGTGGCCTCACTTGGGCCTTTGGCTTGTTAACCTTTTTGAGTTCTGTGGACTATATCCTGGGTATTCTGTACTTTTTTTTTCTTCTAATATCCACTTATTAGTAAGTACATACCATGCATATCCTTTGGGGTCTGAGTTACCTCACTCATGATGGTATTTTTTTTCTAGTTACATCCATTTGCCTGCAAAACTTAGGATGTCCTTGTTCTTAATAGCTGAGTAAGAACATTAATTCATTCTTAATTGCATCATGTAAACGAACCACATTTTCACATTTTCTGTATCCATTATTCTGTCTTGGGACATCTGAGTTATTTCCAGCTTCTGGCTATCACCAAAAAAAAAAAAAAAAAAAAAGCCACTATGAACATAAGTGAAACACATGCCTCTATAGCATGGTGGGGCATCTTTTGGGTTATATACCCAAGAGTGGTATACCTGGATCTTCAAGTAGATCTATTTCCAATTGTCTGAGAAATCTCCAGATTGATTTCCAAACTACTTGCACCAGTTTGCAATGGAGAGTGTTTCTCTTCCTCTGCATCCTCCCCAATGTGTGCTGTCACCTGAGGTTTTGATCTTAGCCATTCTGATTGGTATTAGGTGAAATCTCAGAGTCGTTTTGATTTGCATTTCTCTGATCACTATGGACTTTGAACATTTCTTTAAGTGCTTCTCAGTCATTCGAGATTCCTCTGTTGTGAATTATCTGTTTAGTTCTACACCTGATGTTTTTTTGGTTTGGTTTGGTTTGGTTTGGGGGTTTTGGTTTGTTTTGTTTTTATGAGGTTCTTTGGTTTTTTGTTGTTGTTTTGTTTTGTTTTGTGTGGTTAGCTTCTTGAGTTCTTTATATATTTTGGATATTCACCCTATATCAGATGAGAGGTTAGTGAAGTTTTTTTTTCCAATCTGTAAGTTGCCAGTTTGTCCTATTGACTATGTCCTTTGCCTTACAAAAGCTTTCCAGTTTCATGAGGTCCCATTTATCAATTCTTGATCTTAGAGCATGAGCCATTGGAGTTCTGATAATTTTTTTATTTAAAAAATCTTTTCTAAAATTAGACTAGCCACTACAGAAGAATATAGCTATTGAATCAAACTAGCTAGGAGAAAAACAGGAACTAAAAGATAACAACTTATTTTCCTAACATCAAATAAAATATTTTGCAGAATACAAATAACTGTAGACACAAGCGAAGACATATAGTCAGTCTGATTAATTGGTTGGGTGGTTAAAATGCCTGTTCTCTTAGATACTTTTACTTCTTTAGGTCATACTGTATTCTTGATTACTTTAGTCCTAATATTCCTACTGTCACAGGTGAGTGTTAAGTCAGATACAGAGGGTAGGGAAAAGAAAAATCAGACCCTATCATAGTTCATCGATTTGATATGATCTAGGGATTTATTCCTACACGACTTGGGCAGCTGTTTCTCTCTCCTGAAGACTGCTTTCCTGCCTGCCCAGCTCCATTTTTTGATGTTTATCAAACTCTAAGAATGAGCTTTTTTCGGCACCCTGAGACATAAAAGAATAGCTCCCACATACACATAATGAGATTAGCCAACAGGGGAAATTCTCAAATCCATTATAATGCTTTCTTAACAGACCACAAACTTTTGCTAATCCAAAACCTAAGAATGGTACCAGACAGCATTTTATACTTGTAATAGTTTGCCTGTTTTGCTAGAATATGCCAATATATCTGGTATATGCCTTAATTTGGACAGTCTGTGTTGTGTAATAAAATTTCATGTAACCCATTCCATTGCAGAACATGTCTTTAGCGACAACTTTAATCCATGTTTCTAGGTCATCATCATTCATATTCATATGATCTAGAGACATGGATTACTAGGTTACTTACATAACAAGAATAAGCTACCTCTGATTGGGTAGATGGATAACCCACTAAGAGATCTGGCTGTTCTTCCAGAGGATCGAAGTCTGATTCGAGCACCCACATGACAGCTCACAACTGCCTGTAACTCCAGTTCCAGGGGTCCAATGCCCTCTTCTGCCTCCGAAGGCACTGCATACATGTAAGCTACACATAGTTACATGCAGACAAAACACTGGTACAGGAAAGAGTGTGAGGAAGGGAGAGAGGGAGAGGCAAGGAGAGGGAGCAAGAGAATGCAAATGAGCAAGCTCTTACCTCTGAGGTGAGAACTGTGGTTTTGCTTTGACATTTTTCTGATCTCTAAAGAAGGGTATTATTTTGTTTGAAAAGTGAGTAGAATTAGGTAAATAAGTGTGATTATCCCTGATGTATACACTCTCTACTTGTGGTTGCCATCTATTTGTTTTTTTAAAAACAAGCTTTTCAGTTATTTGTTTTTTGAAGCAAAGTCCCAAAACTGTAGGTCAAATAGGCCTTGAACTTGAGGCACCCTTTTTGTCTCAGCCTCCTTGGTGCTAGGCTTACTGGTACAAGATACAGTGCCCAGTTTAAAAAAAAAAAAAAAAAAAAAAAAGCAAATGAAAACTTCAAGCATATGAAATATAACTGCAAGGAGAGGCTTTGATTTCTCAAGTTGGTGGTAACTCAATTATGAGTACAATTAGTATAAATACCAACAAAATTAATATTTTGTAAAGGTAAATTAAAACCTCTAGAATAGCAAATATATAATATAATATATCCTGGATAGGAATAAAGTAATGTAGTTAGGAGGCCACATAAGGGTTACTTCATGAGTCATGTGTTGGCAGTAGAGAGAAGTGCTAGCCAATCTTTAATGTTCATCTCAAACTGAGAGCTATACTCTAAACCCTTTGTGTGGTGTGTGTATGGAAAAACTTCAGCTCAAATTAATAGAATTTGATCACACAAATAGTAATATGCTACTGCAGACTAAAATAACAGGTCTGGGCTGGGAAGCTACTTTATTGGTAGTATCTGCAATGACAGCATGAGGACCTGAGTTCAAATCCTAATACAACATAAAAAGACAGGCCATGCTGGCTGAATCAAATGGATCTGTGGTATTGCCATTTCTGTCCTCAAATTTTTTTCACCTATTCTAAGTCATTTTTTTAAGTTCCCATCCTCCCTAGACTCTCCCTACAGGGGCCTACCACAGTTTCACTTACTTGACACTGTTGCTTCCTTCAGTCCAAAGTCAGTGAAGGCACTTCAAGCCTTTCTCCTGCATCTGTCACATATGCAAACTCACTATGTGGAATGATGTTTGTCACTAAAGTGACAAGAAGCCTGACACACCACTTCAGGAAAAGTTGGGGGGTACAAGCTGAAGGGTGTACAGCCCATCATGATGAGAATTGGTCCATTTATTGGCAGGAGTATAAGGTGACTGGTTACTCTGCATCTTCCCTCAGGAAACAGAGCCTCTGTGGTGGCTCACACCTTAATCCCAGCACTCACCAGGGAGGGAGGAGAGGCAGGCGTATCGCCAACATTCTGGATTCTCCAAGGCAATCCAGGCTTCACCTCCACAGTTTGACACAATGGCTTTCCATGAAGGGACACCCCTGACACATGCCTAGTCTCAGAGGTTTTTCTTAGTCATGGATGCCAATTACAGAACCCCTCTCTTCTATCCTTGACTGTAAACCATATGGCCAAAGCTGCCAAATTTTGCTGCTTGTTGAGGACATGATCCCCTGTTCAATTACATCTTCACCAGCTTTCTGTTTTCAAGGGTTTCCTTTCAATGTCTCAGTTTGACTGTCCTGAAACTGGATCTGTAAAACAGCAGGTTGACCTCAAATTCAGAGGTCTACTTGTCTCTGCCTCCAGAATGCTAGGGTTAAAGGTGTGTACTACCACACCTGGCTCAAAGTTTTTTTTTGTTTTTTTTTTTGTTTTTAAAGTCCTTTTCGCCTTAGAATCTTGGCTGGATGGGATCTTGCCCTGACATCACCACTCCCCTTATGTAATGTGACATCAGGATTTTCTTTAATCTGTTTATCTCCTTGAACCAAGGATTTAGCTCCATTCCATTTCCTGGTGCCCCTCTTCTATGTTCAAATTGTACATTTTTGTACCTGTACCTCTGCATTATAGATCTGCATGAGCATCGCCACTAATAACCAAAGACAAGGTCCACACTAAGCTGTTTTGAAATCTTGGCAAAAGCAGTTAATCCAAAACCCTTTAATTTAGCTTTGACAAATTTTGTTTTTACAAGGGTAGAAAGCAGCCACATTCTTCATTAAAATATTACAAAAAGCAATACCTAGGACATATACTAACATTTCTTTTTCCTCTGAAACCTCTTTAGGTAGGCCTACACAGTTCAAATTACCCTTAGCACCACTGTCTCCCTTGCTCCTACTAAGATGGCCCATTAAGCCCCATTTAAAGTGTTCAGCTGCTTTTCTAATCTAAAGTCCCATTTTTCCAAACAAAATCATGGTCAGGCCTATCATAGCAACACCCCAGTCCCTGGTAACAACTTCTGTCTTAGTTAGGGTTTTATTGTTATGAAGAGACGCCATGACAACAGCAACTCCTACAAAGGAAAATGTTTAATTTGGGCTATCTTACAGTTTCAGAGGTTTAGTTTATTGTCCTGGTGGGAAACATGGCACTGTGCAGGCAGACATGGCGCTAGAGACAGGGCTGAGAGCTCTATTGGGAGGTGAAGAAAGAATGAAGAAAACCAGTTAAGAGGCTACTGATTTTCTAGTGTCACTATTTCTAAGGTCATTTTCTTTATTTTTACTCTTCTTACACACTTCCAGTTATCTATATTCACTATTTCTTTTCTTGCTGATTTGTTATTTTTTCCATTTCATCTAATTTGTTTTCACTTTGTGAATCTTACTTTAAGAAATTCCTTGACCCCACGTTTCTTGCCTTTAGGCTGTCCCCTTCCTCGTGTCAGCTAGATGTTCTGTTAGTCTTGTCTGTGGCTCTCACAGGCTTCATTATTCTGTTCTTATTTCAGAAGAGTCAATCAGACCTCCACCTCTGTGATATCACCAATGCAGATTGCCTCAGGATGCTGCTTCTTCATGAGGGTGCTGCTTATTCAGAGGGAGGTGGGCAATAGCTTTTTGTATCTCTTGTATGGTTTTCAGTAATACCTGTGTATTAGTCAGGGTTTTACTGCTGTGAACAGACACCATGACCAAGGCAAGTCTTATAAAAACAACATTTAATTGGGGCTGGCTTACAGGTTCAGAGGTTCAGTCCATTATCATCAAGGCAGGAGCATGGCAGTATCCAGGCAGGCATGGTGCAGG
>NC_034604.1:4216703-4218156 GCF_900095145.1 Mus pahari | reverse complement strand
TGTGTGTGTGTGTGTGTGTGTGTGTGTGTGTGTGTGTGTGTGTGTGTGTAGGTAAAGATGTAGGTATGTGCATGTGAGTGTAGTGTTCAGCGGTGTTAGGTCACCTGTAGCTGAGTTACAGGGGATTCTAAACTGCACAGTGTGTGTTTGGGACCTGTACTCTGTTACTCTAAAAGAATACTGCATCTCTTTGGCCTTTCCAGCCCCAAGGAAAAAAATTTAAGGTTGCCCATGATTTTGTTATATCTATCTTTTCTGGGCATTCTTTTCTTGCTTATCTCACAATATCTGACACCCTTTTTGCACCCTCTTGCACTCTTGCCCTATCACTTCTGTGATACAATGTATTCTGTATTTTCTTTCTGCTACACTGACCACTCCTCTTGTTCTTTTTCACAGACTCATACTTTCTATTCTACTGTCATTCATTAGTCCTGTGGAGGTGATGTCAGCAAAAATGCCAAGAATGGGGGCTGTAGAGATGGATGGGAGGTTAAGAGAACTAGTTGCTCTTGCAGAAAACCCAGGATCAGTTCTCATCATCTACATGATAGCTCACATCCATACATAATTCCAATTCCAAGGCATCCTGTTCAGTTTTCTAACTTCTGTGATCACCAGGCTTGCACATAGTGCACATATATACATGCAGGCAAAATATTTATACACATTAAATAAAATTTAAAAAGCTTTTAAAAGTTAAATGACAAATACAGAACGCTGGACCCGTCTTACAAACACACACATACAAATCCCATTGAATAAACTAGCAAAAGTTGTCAAAATCACATTTATGTGGACTTTGGAAAAATACTTTAGTAAAAGCTGAGTATATCTCAGAGGAGAGTTGTTTGTCTTATATTTACTGTCCCCTTTTCCCTAGTTCATCAGTTGAATATAACAGATGCATTTTGGGTGCCATAGAAAAAGAATGGACCTTGTTCTCAAAGGACTGGGGTGGTTTACTTTAGCCTGCATGGCGACTCCGTAGAGAACTGCTGCAAAGTACTTGCTTTAATTTTACCCAAATGTGTTTTGAAACACAGAACCGACTCTTCACTCAGAGAATGTTTATCAAAAATAGTTAAAAGCATGTATATTATGTATTGCCACCTAGACAAGAATTATGGCTGGGGTAAAAAAAAAATAGAATCAAAAGTGGCTCAGAGAGAAAATGGAGAAATAAGATATTTTGAGGAGCTTCTGAGAAGGATCCCGTGTCTGGTTCCAGTCACCCGGCGCCTTTCCCACATGAGGAGGGGTGTTCGCGTGGGAGCAGTCTCCGGGACTGAAGCGGCATCTGGCACCTTTTCCGCCTGAGGAGGGGTGTCTGCCCGGGAGCAGTCTCCAGGCCTGATCCAGCACCCAGTGCCTTTCCTGCCCAAGGAGGGGTGTCTGCCCGGGAGCAGTCTCCAGGCCTGAGCCGGAAGGTGAGCCATCTTTGCTCCAGTGC
>NC_034604.1:4208208-4216692 GCF_900095145.1 Mus pahari | reverse complement strand
AAAAAAAAAAAACAATCCAAAGGGGGGAGAGATATTTTGAGGAATTGAAGTTGCCAAAGCTCCCACTCTTATATTGGACATAGTGACTTATGTTGGAATTTCAGCACTGGCTAGATGGAAACAAAAGGATCAGAGAAGCTCTAGGTCATCTTTCACTTAGTAGTAAATTTAAGGTTATATTAGACCAGGAGTTTCAACTCTAACTCATCATGTCTGCCTAGGACTCAGTCTCACCTCAGGAAGGAAAAGTTTAGATGCATTGTGAGCTGTTTACCTGAAAACTGATGGCATGCTATAATGCAAATGACCTATTGACAAAAAGTTTCTTGTTTTTATTTCAGAAACTACTGGAAATATCTGTTAAGATGCTAACTAACCATTAGGTCAACAGAACAGCTATTTCACAGTTGTACAGTGTTCACAAAAACCACAGAGCAAACAGTAATCAAGCAGAGTGAATATCAGCAACAAAGGCTAGAGAGGGAAATCTGATAATTACATTCAAAAGACATTATTTGTAATGAAGACTTCCCTTTTGGAATATATGTGAAGGTGTGTGCCTACCTGTGTGTATGTGTTCTGTATGCATAGAGGCGTCTATGGACGCTGGAAGGGGTCGTCAGAATCCCTCTGAATCTGCAAGAGAATCAGAGGCTTTTGACTGAGGAGTCAGTTCTCTAGCCCCTTACTAAAGAATTTCTGAGAATGGAAGGGAATTAGACCATCCCTGAAGGACAGAATTTAAAACACTATGTAGGCTTTCTATGGCTTTTTTTTTGGGGGGGGGGGAGCCTTACATATCTCTAACTTGCCTCAAATTGGCTGTGTAGGTAAGGATGGCCTTTTGACTTCTCATCCCCCTGCCTGTACCTTCCAGATGCTATGATTACAAGTGTGTTCCAACATATCCATTGATTCTTTTAAATATTGCAAGAGCTGACATAGGTGATGATCAAACAACTAAAGTGAATCAAAAGGACAAAGTCATAACCATTACAAATGTTCATGAAGATAGCAAAGCCAAACAAGGAACCAAATACAAATTCTGACATTGAAAACTACTATATCATAGACATAAAACTGCTGTGAAATTTTCACTGCACATGGGAACAGTCAGAATAGAGGATATGCCAAATTTGTGATAAGTTGATTGAGATCTGATGCTGATTCTGAAGAACAAGAAAGGAAAAAGTATGAATAAAATGAATAAAGATCCTTAGAGACTTGTGGGCCATCACACAGCATACCACTGTACATAAGGGGTACCCAGTGGGAGAGCAGGAGAAGGGAAGAACGACTAATAAAAGACATAATGGCTGAACATACTCCATACCTGGTGAAAACTAAATCTGTATGTCCAAGAATCCCATTATCAGGCAGGATAAACTCAGTCCCACACCAGCTCACATGGTAATCAAACTGTCAAACAGATGGTCCAAGAGCAGTCTAAGAGCACCAAAGAGAAGTGACTTGTTCCCTCAAGAATTCTCAGTACAATTCCTAGCTGACTTCTCATCAAAGGCCACAGGAAGACAATGAGACTGCTGAAAAAAAAACCTAGCAAAGAATTCTCTATAATAAAAACACTCTTCCGTGTGAAGGGAGACTTAAAGACATTTCTGGATAAACAAAACCAAGAAGAATTTGTTCCTAGTACCCAGCCTCCAAGGGTTACTAAAAGGAGATAGATAAAATAGAAAAATGAGAGCAATAAAAACAAGCATTTGTTTTGAAAAGTCCAATAAAGAGGGGGTGCATGCATGTACACATGCACAAGTTAAGTGTATATATATATATATATATATATATATATATATATATGTATATTTTTAAAAAACAAATCAAAAGGCTTTTAAGAAAATGTTATTCTCAACTGTACATTCAAAAAGTAAATTACTTGGCTGGACTGGGAAAATGCCTAGAGGCATACAAATTATCCAGGCTCAAGAACTAGAGTGATGGCTCAGTTGATAAAGTTATAAACATGCAAACCTGACTTTTATGACAGTACCCATGTTTTAAAAGCTGGATGTGGTCGTCCATGAACAATCTCAGAGATGGACAGCAGAGACAGTTAGATCTCTGGAGCTTGATAGTCAGAGAGCCTAGCCTGTTTAGCTAGTTCAAACCAGTGAGAGACCCTGTCTCAAAAAAGAGTGGCTAATACCCAGGTTTGTCCTGGGTCTGTACATGCATGTACACATGCACAGGAGCAGCTGTACACAAAGAGACACTCACATACACACCAATAGGTGCACATGCAAAAGACTCTAACTCAAAAAGAAATGACAATACTAGTGGGGAAGGGGGTTAATAATAAAAAATTATCTAGGAATGAAAAAATTCATACTAAATGATATCAAACATTTGGAAAAAGCAATAGTCCTCAAACTATAAGTTTTGTAATTTTAATTATATGTATGGGCATGTGCACATGAGTAAAGGTGCCCACAGAGGCCAGTGGTATTGGATCCCCTGGAGCTGGACTTATAAGCAGTTGTCAGTTACCCACAATTGGTGTGGGAAACCAGAACTTGTGTTCTCTGCAAAAGCACCATGCATTCCTAATGGTTAAGCCATCTTTCCAGTCCAGCCCTTAAAATCTTACCAAAAATGTCAACATGCAGGGCAATGGAAGCCATGCCACCCTGCCTATCAAGACATGTACGTACGTAATAAGCTAGTATGTGGTGGAAAGTAGGAAAGATGGAGGAATGGAGTGGCATGTGTACCCTGAAGAGAAGCAGAACTGGAGATGCAGCAGTGGTGAAGGGTGTGAGAGAGGGGTAATGTCCTCACCCAACAGGTGATGTGCCACAGCATGAAGCTTACACATGTGCATATACAGGTTCAACTCCTGAAGTGCTACACTGGACTACCAGGGGAAGGGTAATGCTAGCTGTGGGGGAAAAAAAAAGAGGTCTGAGATGAAGAACAGTTTCTGTTTTGGACCTCCTCGAAAGACCACCATGGTCCATGATGCCACTGAAGGGCATATTGGTGTCTGTGGTCCACTCTGCTGCCTCAGGGTGTGATGAAACGATGAAGCCAGAGATCCCTGTGGATGTGCATAGCCTGAATGGCTGACTGAAGCCTTGGTGACATTCACAGGATTTGCTGCCTAGGGCTCAGCATTTATGTGAGTGACCTGCGTTGTTCTGAGGCCTGTGGGCCATGCTGCCACTGAGGGCCATGAATGAGGTTATAGGTTGACACCACTAGGAGCAGCTTGTCCAAGAGAGTTGTATTCAGCCATAAGGAAGAATGAAATTACATCATTTGAAAAAAAAAGAGGATGGGACTAAAGATCAGAATGTTAAGTTCAATAAGCCCTACAAAAAGACAATATTACCTATTTTGCCTCATGTGGAATCTAGATGTGGTGTGTGTGTGTGTGTGTGTGTGTGTGTGTGTGTGTGTGTGTGTGTATCTCACAGGAAGAGAGAGAAATAAGTCTAAGAGGGTTAGAGAGACAAACAAGAGGAGATGATCAGAGAGAAAGTCCAACATCACGCTTTGTCTCATAAAAGGTAGAGAAATGAAAGCAGGTGAGCTCCGAAGAAGAGGGTAAGGAAAGGTGATGGGCAATGGCAATGATGTGTGTGTTGGAAGATGTCATAACGGTTTGCATGCTAAATCAGAGACAGCCTGGACATCATTAATTGTTAGGGAAAATCAAATCATAGCCACAGAGAGTCACCACATCACACCTGCAGTATTATGGGGATATGGAAGACCTGGAAACATCACAATTGCTACCAAAAGTTTAAGGTAACTAATTCCCCAATACCACAAGCAAGTGAACAAGAAAGAAATGCTGTCAAAGGAAAGTAGGTGCTGGGGAGGATGTAGTTGATGAAGTGCTTGACACAGGAACCTGAGGACAGTGATCTTCATATCAGCACCCACATAAAAATATCTTTCCATTGCCATACACATATGTACCTCACCCCTAGGGGAAGGAGGCTGTCAGGAAGATTATAAACAAGAGTCAGTAGGCTCAGCTAGCCAGCCTAGACAGTATCAGTGAGTGCTAGACTCAAAGATGAGGTGCAGACATCTGATTTCTACCTCTGGCCTCCACATGTGCACACACTCGTGTATGCCCTAGAGAATATAATTAATGCAGCTGCTGTGAAAGAGTTTGTGGTTCCTCAGACTTTTAAATGGTATTACTTGGGGCTACAGAGATGAACCAGCAGTTAAAAACACTTACCGACTTTGTTTAGTTCTGGGTGTCAGAACTCCAGCTCCAGGGAATCCTATGGCTCTGAGGTCTCTGCAGCACATGTGTAGTGAGGTGATGGCCTCTCCTCTGATATGTACATCTATTACAGGGTATTTTATTATTGTACCATAGAAAACACAATTGTTGGTAAAATATAAAAGCTTAAAGAGATGTCAGGTACAGTTAGGTATGTCCTGAAGAGATGCAAGTTGGGTGTGCCTCTGAAAGCCTCTACAGATAAGAAGAGTGGAAAGTTCCTGCTTATTTTAAAGCAAGTTGCTCGGGAGAGGTATTTTGGTCTCTCCTGTATGAGCTACCCCACTATAAAGGTGAAATGGTTCAGCTCCTAATGACCTGTTCTGGAGCACAACTTCCACCACCACCTCTACCTCTAGCACCACCACCACCTACCATCACCACCACAGCCTCCACCTCCACATCTACCACCTCCACCACCACCTCCACCTCTACCACCATCATCCACCGCCACCTCTACCACCACCTCTACTACCACTGTTAGCGATCTTTCTAGGGTCTGCCCCACAATTACCTGACAACAGCCAGGTATTTTTGACTCACTATAAAGGGTTGTTTGCCCCCTCCTCAACCGCTTACTTTCTTACCCTCATATTCTCTTATCCTCTTTGTCCCTTCACTCCCCATTCCTCTTCTTGCTCTCTCCACATGTTCCTGGTTCTCTCTCTCTCTCTCTCTCTCTCTCTCTCTCTCTCTCTCTCTCTCTCTCCTCTCTCTGCCTTTTTCTGCCTCTACTCCCTCAACTCCCCTCCCCTCCCCATGCCCTAAATAAGCCCTATTCCATACTATATTCATTGTATGGCTGGTGCCTCAGGGGAAAGGGATGACCCTGAATGGGCCCACAGAGGCACCCCCTTCCACCTCAACATACTTCACTTTACCTCACTCTACCAAACATATCCTGGCTCTTCTTTTTTATAAAACACAACATTGGTGCTGTGTGACTGAGGTTTAGAAACTCACAGGTTCACCTCTCCTTCTGCCACATGGACTTTGCAACTGCCCAATAGCTCGCTAGACCTATCTACCCAAATACCAATGAATTGGTAAGCTCCCTCTCCCTACCCCCCCACTGATCAGCATAAACATTCCCTGGTCCCAAGGGAGAGCTGTTGAGCTCACAGCCACCCTGTGGTATCCTTGAGGACAGAGACATTCACAGTCATGACTGACCATCTCACTGAACCTTCATTCTAGTACCTCTACCTCTAGGTGACTCCCTCCCTCTCGCTCTCTGAGAAGTGGTTCTCTCTTGCTGCTGAAAAAAAATCTTAAGCTTAGGAAAACCAGTCCCACAGCTGGTGATCTGGTGAACTGGCCTGGCTGTCATGTCTAGCTACCTTGTCCTGACAGGTTAATTTGGACCCATTATCCACAAACCAATAACTCTACCTGGCTGCTTAAAGGCACTTTTACAACTCACCTGTGTTACAACAATCTGTAAGCCCCCTCCCACTTCTCTTACAGCTCGATCTCAGTTCTGGTTCCCTGCCCCCTGATTCTGTCATTGATGTGCATTTTCACCCTGCTACACATTTTTACCTCACTCTCTTGCTCAGGGCAGCTGACTGCCACCTGACTATTCGAATCTCTTGCTCCCTGCCTGGTACTCTGCTCTGCTGAGCTAACACCAGCACTTCATAGTTCCCATGGCCACTGCTGCCTGCACAGCCCTGCCACCTGGTGTTCCATGGTGCAGGCAACTCACTGCCCTGAGCACCCAGAGAACACTCACTCTCCCACCTGAGCTGAATTGCTAGAAAACAGAACACTGCTTCAGGCACTGCTCTTTGTGCCCCACACCCCCTTCCTGATATTCTGCTCTGATGAGCCTCAGGCACACTCCTGCAGCCACTGCCAAGCCACTACACAAGCCTCTCACACTGTGTTGCCTAGATTCGTCTAAATGTTTGTCTTTGCCATAATTCTGTTGTTCCATACTTAGACACACAGCCACATTTCTACAGCTCCATTCTAAGGTATAACACATGACTCATATTGCTATCTAACTAGGGGCAGGCCTGCGACTGTCTGCCATCTTTGGAGTGGGCCGATAAGGTTTTGTTATGCTAGTGTTTCAGCACCATCTTAGATAACAGCAGTCAAGTGGCTGGCTATAGCTTCAATGCCATCTTTGTTATGGTGAGTCCCAAGTTCTGCCTATCAAGGTCATTTAACAATTAAGATCCTGCATTGGTAAACAATGATTTCTAAATGGTAAAAAGTTAAATGTTTAGCCTTAAATGTTTAGCCTTGTTTTTGCTATTACCATCCAGCTACAATGTGCTCTCTTTAAATAAATGTACTTCATAGATACTGACTCTCAATCTTGTCAGAAATCTGCTAAATATAACATTAAATGTTTAAACTTATTATGAAAGACAGAAACTGCCAAATCCTGACAGTTTATACACCCCCCCCCCAAGGTCTCTGAAGAAGATATGGGCACAGTAACAAGATTCTACCTACATTGTGGTATGATAGCACTGAGAAACACTGCTCCATCGCCTTGCCTACTGCCAGGGCTTGGCCTACACTGTAGACAGAGGATACCCAGAGAGTTAAATATCTTATATTACATCAGTCAAGGTGGGTCATTACTCCACAAGAAAGAACTGTTTGTCTTCTGGGCCTGACAGCCAAACTGACTCTGCCCAAGTTTCGATGGAGACCACAGGGACCTGGAAACTGTTTAGGTAGTGGACTATATAGACCAACCTCTGTCATTTTAATTAATACATGACACCTAGATTATAATTTATTCTTCCCGGATTTCTGACTACAATGACAGCTAAGGTAACTATAACTTTACAGCTAGAAAACAGACTTCTAGCTCCTTACCCCAAGGTAATTCACCACCTTATTAGTTCATTAGTAAATTTGTTAACTAGCTAAGACTGCCAGATGTCTTATTAAAGTCAGACAGGGTTGTCTTGTACACAGACTTCACAATAAAAGATACGCAAGTTCAGATGTAAGAATCCACAGATGTAACCTTCTATTACTTGTAGGGGTGTTTCTGATGCTGTCCTGTTCCCCAATTGGTTCTTGATCTGTCAGTAAAGAAGCTATGGACCAATTGCTATGTAGAAGGGATAGGTGGAGCTTCTAGGTCCCTGGAAGCAAGCAGAGAGATGCAAGTGGGGAGAGACAAGTTCATCATGCTTCTGATGGAATAAAAAGTTGGCCATTCATGTGAGACCTCGAAATGCAGTGACCACACAGGCCACTCCTATATGTGAGTAGTCAGGGATGTTTAGCAGGCACTAGATGTAACTGAGCACTAAAGTTTAGCACAGGCAGGAGGTTTTGAGCTAAGAGTATTGATTAGGGCATGCTAGCATCGGGTGTTTAATAATGCCCAGCAATTGTGCCAAGAAGACAAATTGAAAACAAAAAACAAGGCCATCTCTCTTCTTAACCCCAGCGGAGGCAGCTGAGCACTTGGGAGGACCCTACACACCATAGGTCATTGGGATCACGGGGAGAGTCAGCCTACAGAGAGGGCTCTGACCACCCCAGGACTCATAAGGAGGATCAGAGCTCCAGACTTCTGGGCACCTGCCTTTTGAGAGGAGAGATTGCCTGCAGAAAGTGCTCTGACTATGGGGACTCAGGGGAGAGTTGGATTCCCAGGAGTGCTGACAGAGGCTAACAGAATCACAGGAGGATCAAACTCTAACCAGAGACAGCTTGGACATTAACACCAGAGATTTCCAGGTGACTAAAGACAAAAGTAAAAATCTTACTAACAGAAACCAAGAACACTGGGCACCATCAGAACCCAGTACACCCACCACAGCAAGTCGTGGATACCCCAACACACCCAAAAAGCAAGATGTGGACTTAAAATCATATCTCATGATGGTGGTAGAAGATTTAAAGAAGGACATTAATAATTCACTCAAAGAAATACAGGAGAACAATGCTAAAGAAGTAGAAACCCTTAAAGAGGAAGCACAAACATCCCTCAAGGAATTACAGGAAAACACTGCTAAACAGGTAGAAGTCCTTGAAGAACTACAGGCAAACACTACTAAACAGGTAGAAGAAACACAAAAATCCCTTAAAGAATTACAGGAAAGGACTGCTAAACAGCTAGAAGAAACACAAAAATCCCTTAAAGAATTACAGGAAAACACAACCAAACAGGGGATAGAATTGAACAAAACCATTAAGGATCTGAAAATGGAAGTACAAACAATAAAGAAAACCCAAAG
>NC_034604.1:4206681-4207797 GCF_900095145.1 Mus pahari | reverse complement strand
GAACTCCAAATAGACTTGACCAGAAAAGAAATTCCTCCTGACACATTATAATCAGAACAACAAATTCACTAAATAAAGACAGAATATTAAAATCAGTAAGAGAAAAAGGTCAAGTAACATATAAAGGCAGGCCTATTAGAATTACTCCAGACTTCTCACCAGAGACAGTGAAAGCCAGAAGATCCTGGACAGATGTTATACAGACCCCAAGAGGACACAAATGCCAGCCCAGGCTACTATGCCCAGCTAAACTCTCAATTACCATAGATGGAGAAACCAAGGTATTCCATGACAGAACCAAATTCACACAATATCTTTCCATGAATCCAGGCCTTCAAAGGATAATAAGGGGAAAACATCAACACTAAGAAACTGCACCCTGGAAAAAGGAAGAAAGTAATCCCTCAACAAAACCAAAAGAAGACAGCCACAAGAACAGAATCCCTACTTTACCAACAAAAATGACAGGAACCAGAAATTGCCTTTCTTTGATATCTCTTAACAACAATGGAATCAATTCCCCAATAAAAAGACATAGACTAATAGACTGGCTACAGAAACAGGACCCAACATTTTGCTGCTTACAGGAAACCCACCTCAGGGACAAAGCCAGACACTACCTCAGAGTAAAAGGTTGGAAAACAATTTTCCAAGCAAATGGTCTGAAGAAACAAGCTGGAGTAGCCATTCTAATATCTAATAAAATTGACTTCCAACCCAAAGTTGTCAAAAAAGACAAGAAGGGGCACTTCATACTCGTCAAAGGTAAAATCTACCAAGATGAACTCTAAATTCGAAATATCTATGCTCCAAATGCAAGGGCAGCCACATTCATTAAAGAAACTTCAGTAAAACACAAAGCACACATTGCATCTCACACAATGATAGTGGGAGACTTCAACACCCACTCTCACCAATGGACAGATCCTGGAAACAGAAACTAAACAGACATATGGACACTAACAGAAGATATGAAACAAATGGATTTAACAGATATCTACAGAACATTTTATCCTAAAACAAAAGGATATACCTTCTTGTCAGCACCAAATGGTACCTCCTCCAAAATTGACCATATAATCGGTCACAAAACAGGCCTTGACAGATACAAAAATA
>NC_034604.1:4204674-4206670 GCF_900095145.1 Mus pahari | reverse complement strand
GGATGGACAATCCAGAGACTGCCGCACCTGGGGGTCCATTCCATAATCAGCCACCAAATGCAGACACTATTGCATATGCCAGCAAGAACTTGCTGAAAGGACACTGATATAGCCATCTCTTGTTAGGCTATGCCAGTGCCTGGCAAATATAGAAGTGTGTGCCCACAGTCATCTATAGGATGGAACACAGAGACCCCAATGAGACCCCTAGAGAAATTACCCAAGGAACTGAAGGGGTCTGCAACCCCATAGATGGAACAACAATATGAACTAATCAGTACCCCCAGAGCTCGTGTCTCTTGCTCCATATATAGAAGAAGATGGCCTAGTCAACTGTCGTTGGGGAAAGAGGCCCCTTCGTCTTGCAAACTTTATATGCCCCATACAGGGGAACGCCAGGGCCAAGAAGTGGGAGTGGGTGGGTAGTGTAGCAGGGTGGGGGGAGGGTATAGTGTACATTTGGGGTAGCATTTGAAATGTAAATGCAGAAAATATCTAATAAAATAATAAAAAGGAAAACAAAAAACAAACAACTGTGTGTGTGTCCTTTATCCATTGATTCAAGGGTAGCAAAAAGTCACATGCAACCGTTACTTCCTTATCAGTTTCCAGTGACTAAATGCTTCATTTTTACTCTCCTTGGTATGCCATTGTCCTAACATTAACCAATAGAGTTATTATAAATTAACCTAACTCTAATAAAACATTCCACTATACAATTCACTTTTATAATTACAAGTTCAGTTCCCTTTGTTTGCCTTTTAACTATGAACTTAAGTGTTTCTCATGCTAAATCTATTCTACAGCTATCATAGTTACAACTATAAGTTTCTCTTTGGTTATCTTTTAACTATAGAGTTACAGTATTTCCCATGCTAAAACAACTATCATATTCTCAAAGTCAAGATTTTGAGTTTCCTTTATCTTTAAATGTAAACTTAAAAATGCTTCTCATGCTATTCAGTCTCCTAGACAGAAGAAAAAGGCTCTTTTTGTTCCTGCTCCACAAAAGGTTTTTTTTCTTTCTAAGCTCATCTTTAAAAAGTATCATGTTGCTAACAAATTTATCTCTTTTGTAAACTTATAAACCACAGGAAACCTACATACATCTACCTCTCATGGACCAAACAAAATTCATCAAGGTAAGTATGCCTGCCAATCAATAGCCTAAGTTCCCACTTGCCACCTATTGCACAGGGTGAGATTCCTCTGCTGTGCCCTGGGATTGAGACTCCCCTCATCTCCAACCACCAAGATATAAGAGTTTCTAATGTTCACCTGTGATGGATTGTATATTCTTGGACCAGGGACTGGTACCATTTGGAGGTGTGGCCTTGTTGGAATAGGTGTGACCTGGTGTGTCACTGTGGGTGTGGGCATAAGATCTTCACCCTAGTTCACTGGAAGTCAGTCTTCAACTAGCAGCTTTCATATGAAGATATAGAACTCTCAGCTCTGCCTGTGCCATGCCTGCCTGGATACTGCCATGCTCCCACCTTGATGATAATGGGATGAACCTCTGAACCAGTAAGCAAGCCCCAATTAAATGTTGTTTTTATAAGACTTGCCTTGGTCATGGTGTCTGTTCACAGCAGTAAAACCCAACTAAGACAGAAGTTGGTACCAGGAGTGGGATATTGCTGTGATAAGCCTGACCATGCTTTTATTTGAAAGAATGTGGACTTTGGGACTTTGGATTTGGAAAGCAATGGAATGCTTTAAATAGGGCTTAATGGGTCATCCTAGTAGGAATATGGAAGACTTTGTTGCTGGAAGTACTTTGAACTATGTTGTCCTGTCCCAAGAGATTTCAAAGGAGAATTTCAGAATGTGGCATAAAGACTTTTTGGGTTATTTTGGTGAAGAATGTGGCTACTTTGTGCCCTTGACTGAAAAGTCTGCCTGAGGCTAAGGTGAAGAGACTCAGATTATTTGCATTGTCAAAGGAAGTTTCAAAGAAGCCCAATAGAGACTTTGTTCTCTGGTTAAGTCTTAT
>NC_034604.1:4202156-4203543 GCF_900095145.1 Mus pahari | reverse complement strand
CAGTCAACAAAGATGAAAAAGGAGTGGAGATCTGAAGACTGCTTTGACATCAATCATGAAGATGCATTGTTTGGAGTTTGCCTAGCTAAACCTATCTTTCCTTGGGAATTACAGTTAAGTGATTGGATGAATCTCAGAAGAGACCTTGAACTCTGAATTTTTAACCTTCTTGAGACTGCTATAGACTGTGAGGACTTTAAAAGTTGGACTAAATGCATTTTGTATTATGCTATGTTTAAGTATGCCCCCCCATAGACTCCTGTGTTTGAACAAGTGTATGGGGGCCAGCGAGTGGAATATGATGGATTGTATATTCTTGGACCAGGGACTGGTACCATTTGGAGGTGTGGCCTTGTTGAAATAGGTGTGACCTGGTGTGTCACTGTGGGTGTGGGCATAAGATCTTCACCCTAGTTCCCTGGAAGTCAGTCTTCCACTAGCAGTTTTCAGATGAAGATATAGAACTCTCAGCTCTGCCTGTGCCATGCCTTCCTGGATACTGCCATGCTCCCACCTTGATGATAATGGGCTGAACCTCTGAACCTGTAAGCCAGCCCTAATTAAATGTTGTTTTTATAAGACTTGCCTTAGTCATGGTGTCTGTTCACAGCAGTAAAACCCTAAGACAACACCTAAGAAAAAATTTTTCTCTCAAAGATACTTAACTTTATTCTCTACCTCTTGTGTGTGTGTGTGTGTGTGTGTACTTGCGCACACACATGTGCACGTGCAAGCATTGCACATCTTGTCAATTCCAGGCATTTACTCAAAATCTACATCCAGGACAGCTCCATAGAAGCAACTCACAGATACTCCATTCTACTCTCACAGACACAGATACTTCTACTGGACCTACCCACAGATAATTCCACAGACCCTGAATAGCAAGAAAAGAGCCTAGATCAACATCCCCATACCCATTTTCTTATGTTTCCCAGAGTCACATTGCCCCAAAGTCAGCAGAGAAATAGCTAAAGACATCGAGGATCCTATACTTGCTTCATTACCAGCTCTTTCAAGTTTTTCCTTTTTTTTTTTTTTTTTTAAATTAAACTGAAACAGAGGAATGTTAGCATTCCTTCTAGGCTCTGCCCCACAATTACCTGGCATTAACCAGGTATGCCTGACTCACAATAAAAGGTACTGTTTGCCCCCTCCTCACAATCTCACTTTCTTACCTTCTTACTCTCTTACCCTCTCTGTCCCTTCTCTTCCCATTTCCTTTCCCCCTCCACATATTCCTGGCCAGCCTCTCTCTCCTCTCCTCTCCCCTTCCTCCCTCTCCTTCTCCCCTCTTCTCTCTTTTCTCTCTTTCTTCTCTCTTCTCTCTCTCTCTCTCTCTCTCTCTCTCTCTCTCTCTCTCTCTCTCTCTCTCCCCCTCTGCCTT
>NC_034604.1:4193013-4201436 GCF_900095145.1 Mus pahari | reverse complement strand
CTGGAAATGTATCTTAGTGAACACTTACCTAGCATATGCAAGGCCTTATGTTCAGTCACCAAATATCAAAAGAAGAAAATAAGCTTGCAAGTGCTCATAGCATNATTACTCAGAGTAGTTGAAAGCTGCACCCCAATGCAGACTCAACTGTGGTATATGCACATGATGGCTGTTGCTCAACCATAAGCTAGAATGTAGTATTTGTGTTCCAGAATGGATCAATCTTGAAAACATCTTATGTGAAAATAAGTTAGACAGCAAAAGCAAAGTAGGCTGTGATACCATTCTTATACCAGTAATAACTAGAATAAATAAATCTATAGTGACAGGGTGTGGACTAGCAGTTGCTGGTGCCTAGAGAAAAGTAAAAATAGAGTTATTACATGGCATGGGATTGATGTTTGAGTGGTAAGATTATTCAGGCCTAAGTAGTGAAGGTTATGAACATTGCAAATATGTTCAAGTCATAGGACCATGTGCATAAATGATGAGAATTTAAGTTTTACTGTATGTCAACAACAACAAAAATGTGTCTATTAGCCTTTTGGGTGTTGTTTGCTTATGGATGGGCCTCAAACTCACAATGATCTCCTGCTTTAGCCTCATTGCTAGAATGAGGTCCACACCAGCAGGCCTAGGTTGAAATTCTCCCTGGGTTTGCTTCCATAGAATTTGGTTGGATGGAATACACAACCCCAGGGGCTTGACTTCCTAAATACTCCTTCCATCTGCTTGCTCTTCTTTATAACACTGGAGTCATCCAAGCCATCATCTTTGGTCATTGTGTCGGCTCCAATCTGAGCTTTCCACATCCATAAAAACCCAAAGAAATCTGCTTGGCAGATAACTCAGCAGGCAAACAACCTCACCCAAAGCTTGACAAGTTGATTCCTGGGATTTGCATAGTAGAATAAAAAAGAGAAATACTTGTAGGTTGTCCTCTTCCCTCCACCACAGTATGTTGCACCAGTACCATTATATCAGTAAATCCTACTTTCACACAAATAAATAATGGAGGGGGGCTGGAGAGATAGCTCAGCAGTTAAGAGTACTGACTGCTTTTCCATAGGTCCTGAGTTCAATTCCCAGCAATCACATGGTGGCTCACAACCATCTGTACTGGAATTAATGCCCTCTTCTGGTACTCATATACATTAAGTAAATAAATCTTTTTTAAAAAATAAAAATAAATAAATACATAATGGAACCTTTAAAAGATGATATAAGAAACTATGAAATGGGCCCAAGAGATGGCAGTGACTGCTCTTCCAGAAGTCCTGAGTTCAATTCCCAGCAACAACATGGTGGCTCACAACCATCTGTAATGAGTATCCAATGCCCTCTTTTGGTGTGTCTGAAGACAGTGACAGTTTTCTCACATACATGAAATAAATCTTAAAAATAAAGAAACAATGACATATTGTAAAGCATTATTTTGTAACTCATAAATCATCAAGTTTAAGATGAATTTAAGCAAAATATTGTTACAAGTTACTCAATTTCAGTTTCTCCCCAGATTTCAGAGCAGGAAACCTTCAGGCAACCATGATCACCCTGGGTGATGAGTTTAAAGGCTGACAACATTGTTGCTCTGCTGTGATTCCACCTGTTTGTTTGTACTCTGAGACAAGGTCTGGTAATGTAGTCCAGGCTGACCTCAATCTCACAATCCTCTGTCCTGAGTATTAGGGCGACATGTGTGCTGTCTTGATTTATTTTAATAATAACACGGTTGCTGTGCCTTGAACCACCCCACCCCCACCCCCAGCATCCAAGACACCTCTTTTACTCTGTCTATGGTCATTCTTCCTTAGATCTTATTCCTAGAAACTCTCAAAACCTCCATTGTCTCAAATTAATACACCACTCTCTTTTTAGCACTTACTTATTTGAGGTGTGTGTGTGTTTAAGTAAGTTCAGAGGCCAAAATCAGGTTATTGGGCTTGGCAGCAAGCCCCCTTAATCACTGAGCCATATCGCTGCCCTCCTCATATATGGCTTTCTCAAACCACTCCCTCCTTCACTTCTACTAACTCATCTTATATCCTAATCATTCCTTTCTTTGGGAACTGTGATGTTTTGATTCTCTCACTGTTTAACTGTCCCAGATTACATTACATAGTCAGCCAATGATCATACCATTAGGTATTTCCTCAATTTCCTTGCCAAATTCTTTATTTGTGAAGGCAAAACTGTAACTCCAGTCAGTGTTTATCTATTCCATTTTTCTTTTATGTAGTTGAATGTGACTAGAAGAAAATATATGTATTAAATTTAGAAGCTTGAAATGCAATCTCACAATACTGCCAGCTGATCAAATTTTCTCCAGTTTATTCATTCTTCCTGTCAGAGTTAGCAAAAACTTGGTAGTTAATGAACAATAGGAACTTCTTCTTCTTCTTTTTTTTTTTTTTTGGTTTTTTTGTTTTTGTTTTTTTTGTTTTTTTGTTTTTTGGTTTTTTGGAGACAGGGTTTCTCTGTGTAGCCCTGGCTGTCCTGGAACTCACTCTGTAGACCAGGCTGCCTCGAACTCAGAAATCCACCTGCCTCTGCCTCCCGAGTGCTGGGATTAAAGGCATGCACCACCACGCCCGGCTAGGAACTTCTTTTTTGAATTCCATTTTTTTAATGTGTGTGTGCCCATCCATCTGTCTGTGTGAGTCAGTTCTCTCATTCTGCCATATGGTGCTGGGGATCAAACTCAGTTCATCAGTCTTGGTAGCAAATGGATTTATCCACTGAGTTTTATCATTGGACAAGAAATGTATTTCTTACAGTAAAAAAATTCTTGATCAAACCATCATCAGATTGGTGGTTGCTGTTGGCTGTGGGGTTATAGTTGGAGGTGTAGAAATGAAACCTAGAGCACAATGCAGTCAGGGCAGACCTTGAGGCATGAGTTTGGGGCTTAAAGAATTCACCAGATTGGGTTACTGGCATGAAACTATTTTCCAGAGTCAGTTATAGTGGCACAGGCCTTTAATCCCAACACTTGGGAGGCAGAGGCAGGTGATCTCTGTTGAGTTCAAGGCCAGCCTGGTCTACAAAGTGAGTTCCAAGACAGCCAGGGCTATACAGAGAAACCCTGTCTCGAAAAACAAACAACAATAACAAAAAGAAATCTATTTTCCAGATTCTAGAGATGAGGCTCTCAAGACCTTAAAAAGAACATTTATTATTACATAGCACTATGTGTCATAAGTACATTTTCATACAAGTATATAACGTACTTTGACCATGTGTCCCTGTGTGCCCCATCCTTCCCTTTCTCTGAATTGTTCATGCAAGACCTTTTTTTTTTTTTTTTTAAGATTTATTTATTATTATATCTAAGTACATTGTAGGTGTCTTCAGATGCACCAGAAGAGGGCAACAGATCTCATTACCAATGGTTGTGAGCCACCATGTGGTTGTTGGGATTTGAACTTGGGACCTTTGGAAGAGCAGTCAGTGCTCTTACCCACTGAGCCATCTCTCCAGCCCATGCAAGACCTTTCTTAGAAGGCTATTCCATATCAGGATCATGAGGGCTCCATACTCAGGGCCAAATCATCTTCCAAAGCCCCCCTTAGGAGTTCAGATTCCAACATATGGGAGGGAGGGGAGCGCAAGCACTCAGACCACACCATTCACCTGACTTGGACTAAATAATTTCATTCTGAAAATACTGAGTACTTTTTCGTGTGTTTCTTGTGAGACGTGGTCCTGATATATATAGTTCAGATGTCCTAGAACCTACTATACAACCCCTACTGACTTTGAATTGTCAGTGCTGTCACTTCATATTCCTGAGTGCTGGAGTTAAAATCACATACTGGGCTGGTAAGATGGCTTAGTAGATTAAGATGCTTGCTGCCAAGCCTTTCAACTTGAGTTTGATCCTAAGAATTCACATGAGCATCTCCCAACCCACAAAAATTGTTTTTGAAAACACCTATCACTGTGCCTACTTATCTATCCCTTTGAACTCCTAGTCTTGCCCACAGTGATAACTTTTTTCCTGTTTCCTAGAGAAGACTGAAACAATCAAAAGAGACCAGGTGTTTATATCCAATCTTATCAGCATCTGAGCTCTCATACAGTGCTTTCCAACCCACTGATAACATGTATGACTAGGCAGGCTCTTTGTGTCCTTATCTTAAGTCAGAGGCTGTGTCCTGTGTTAGAAGTCTGCAAACTTTAGCTTGGGAGGCAGATACTGATTATAGTGTTTTATGGCTAAGAATGATTTTCATGGGATATAGAGATAACTCAGTGGTTAAGAGCACTGACTGCTATTCCAGAGGACCTGAGTTCAAATCCCAGCAACCACATGATGGCTCACAACCATCTGTAATGTGATCTGATGTCCTCTTCTGGTGTGTCTGAAAACAGCTACAGTGTACTCATACATAATAAATAAATAAAACTTAATAAACAAACAAAAAATAATTTTCAAAATTTTAAATTGTTGGGTAGAAAAATATGCAACAGGGATGTGATGGAGATCACAAATTTTAAAATACTATCTGGCCCTTTACAGAAAAACAGAAGAAAACAAACAACAGCAAAATCATTGCTGATTCCAATCCCAGACTGTAAATGTAAATGTAGCTTATATTTCTCCAGATGAAGTGATGAGATGAGACCCATACCTAAACTTTACAAATACACAGCTTGGACAGAGCCAGAGCATTCTTTCTCTGTTCTCACTATCCCTAGGCCTAGGCCTCAAAGCTTCTAGCCTCCATACTATCTACATTTCCAAGCTGACTAATATAATCGGGTTTCTCTTGGCTTCTGACTGAATTGCTCTGCTTGACCTCATATTAACTTTGGCAATATGTTCTAATTTTCTGGCTCATTCTGTTTTCACCTGTGTCTAGCTTGTTCTCTCTGCAACCTGTCTCTGTAACTGTCCCTGTAAAACTGCCTCCACTCTATTTCTCTGTGATGCTCCCTTAAGTCACCTTTCTAAGGCATATCCTATCTCTGACTCATTCTGTCACATCTTACTCTGATTCATCACTTTGTCAGCCCTTCAATTAGGCATCACTTTCAAACATGGCTGCTTCCTTCTACAAATTTACCCAAATTGTTTGGGGTTAAAGGTGTGTACTAAGGGTAAGTCTGCATTGCAGACAGTGTGATTAAAGGTGCAGGAAGTGTCTGCCTTCCACACAGACAGACGTAGATTTTTGGATATGATCCCTTGCCAAAGCAGTTGGATTAAAATTCCTCTACAGCAGATCCTGTCTCCTCTGAGAGCTCAGGACTAATATGCAATCCTACCTCCAACAGAGTTTTCCTCCGGTGAAGACCACTTCCACCACAAGCCCAGCATTGATAGTTTCCCATCTTTTTTTAAAATGGTATTTTCTTTATTTACATTTCAAATGTTATGCCCATTTCTAGTTTCCCCTTCTAAAATCTCCTATACCCTCCTCCCTCGTGCTGCTCCCCAACCAACCCATTCCTGCTCCTGACCCAGGCATTTCCCTGTAAGGGGGCATAGAGCCTTCACAGGACCAAAGGCCTCTCCTCCCATTGATGACCGACTATGACATCCTCTGCTACATATGCAGCTAGAAACACTAGTCCCACCATGTGATTTCTTTGATTAGTGGTTTACTCCCAGGGAGCTCTGGAATTACTGGTTAGTTCATATTATTGGTTCTCCTATAGGGCTGCAAACCCCTTCTGCTCCTTGGGTACTTTCTCTAGCTCCTTCATTGGTGTCTTTTGCCTTACAGAAGCTTCGCAATTTTATGAGGTCCCATTTGTCAATCGTACAGCACAAGCCAATGCTGTTCTGTTCAGGAATTTTCCCCTAGTGCCCATATCTTCGAGGCTTTTCCCCACTTTCTCCTCTATAAGTTTCGGTGTTCTAGTTTTATGTGGAGTTCCTTGATCCACTTAGAGTTGACCTTTGTACAAGGAAATAAGAATGGATCAATTTATAATCTTCTACATGGTAACAGCCAATTGTGCCAGCACCATTAGTTGAAAATGCTGTCTTTTTTCCACTGGATGGTTTTAGCTCCCTTGTCAAAGATCAAGATAGGTGTGTGGGTTGATTTCTGTGTCTTCAATTCTATTCCACTGGACTACCTGTCTGTCACTGTACCAGTACCATGCAGTTTTTATACAATTGCTCTGTACAGCTTGATGTCAGGCATGGTGATTCCACCAGAGGTTCTTTTATCATTGAGAAGAGTTTTTGCTATCCTGGGTTTTTTATTATTCCAGGTGAATTTGAAAATTGTCCTTTCTAACTCTGTGAAAATCTGAATTGAAATTTTGATGGGGATTCCATTGAATCTGTAGATTGCTTTTGGCAAGATAGCCATTTTAACTATATTGATCCTGCCAATCCATGAGTATGGGAGATTGTGAGTTTCTGCCAGCAGTAAAACTTTAATCTGGGTTCGTCCTGAAAGGTGGAGCTGTCTGAAAGGGAATAGATGGCGAGAGAAATGGGGCCAGGACAAAAGGTGTTTTTATCGAAGCCCAAGGTTTAATGAAGGGAGCTCAGTTTATATAGCATGGGAAAAACCCTAGTCCCCAGCCCCAGTCTTTGCAGGCACAGGTGAGTGTCCATAGGCAGGTCAAAAGGATGTTGTCTCTGGGACATCAAATGGTCTTCTCAGCAGGCGGTGGAGACACTTTGAAGGATAGTGACAGTAGAGCAGCTCTGGCATATCTGAAGATTACCACCAGTGGATCTTAGTGACTGCAGGGGGCTGGGCTTTGAAAGACAGCAATTAGTATAAACAGTAAGGCAAGCTTGGCAGATCTGAAGACCACCACTGCAGGTGGTCCAGTGGCAACAGAGAGCTGGGAGGCCCCAACATCTCCGCCCTTATTATTTGGTAAAAATTAGCTGGACTGGCACAAAATATATTTATGCTCTATCATCCTGCCCAGGAATTGTGGTGGCTGGTGGCCGCACCTGACGCTGATTTTCCCGAACTGTTTTTATTGGTCCAGGGGTGGGAGCAGGCAGCTTGAGGAGGAAGCCAGGTGCAAGGCTAGTCAAAATTTACATCCCACCACTTTTCCTGTAGAGTCCAGAGCGAAAGCCAGATGTCTCTGGACTTTGGTCTGTCTCCAGGAGAATATTAAAATCCATTTTCCTCTCTAAACCATGGCCAGCAAGAATCTATCTGTTGTATAAATTTTTTACCACTTGTTTTTTAAACCCAATTCCTTTCGCCTGAAGCAGTTCTTGAGGACTGCAGACATAAACCTGCCTAGAGACATCTTATTTAAACCCAATTCCTTTCACCTGAAGCAGTTCTTGAAGACTGCGGACATAAACCTGCCTAAAATTTTCTAATCCCATTTTCTGCTGCCAACCTAAGCGGTAACAGTGTTGGGCCAACACAGCACCAGCTTAGACTGTATCATGCCTACAACAATTTACCTGTTTTTTGGGGTGCACGATACGATACTTTCTTACTTTCTTTCATGGAGCTCCACACAGACAGTGTTTCCTCAGTTTGTCCCCGCCGTGTTCAGGTCCAGGTTGTTGGGTGCCAGCTGTGAGTTTCTGCCAGCAGTAAAACTCACTTCAATCTGGGTTCCTCCTGAAAGGTGGAGCTATCCTGAAAGGATGAGAGAAATGGGGCCAGGACAAAAGGTGTTCTGATCAAAGCCCAAGGTTTAATGAAGGGAGCTCAGTTTATATAGCATGGGAAAAACCCTAGTCCCCAGCCCCAGTCTTTGCAGGCACAGGTGAGTGTCCATAGGCAGGTCAAAAGGATGTTGTCTCTGGGACATCAAATGGTCTTCTCAGCAGGCGGTGGAGACACTTTGAAGGACAGTGACAGTAGAGCAGCTCTGGCATATCAGAAGATTACCACCAGTGGATCTTAGCTGCAGGGGGCTGGGCTTTGAAAGACAGCAATTAGTATAAACAGTAGGGCAAGCTTGGCAGATCTGAAGACCACCACCACAGGCAGTCCAGTGGCAACAGAGAGCTGGGAGGCCCCAACAAGAGATCTTTTCATCTTCTGAGATCTTTGATTTCTTTCTTCAGAGACTTGAAGTTCTTATCATAGAGATCTTTCACTTGCTTAGAGTCACACCAAAGCATTTTATAATATTTGTGGCTATTGTGAAGGGTGTTGTTTCCCTAATTTTTTTTCTCAGCCTGTTTATCCTTTGTGTAGAGGAAGAGCACTGATTTGTTTGTGTTAATTTTATATCCATCTACTTTGCTCAGTTGTTTATCAGATTTAGGAGTTGTCTGGTGGAAATTTTGGGGTCACTTAAGTATACTATCATATCATCTGCAAATAGTGATATTTTGACTTTGTCCTTTCAAATTTGTATCCCCTTGACCTCCTTTTGTTGTCTAATTGCTCTGGCTAGGACTTCAAGTACTATATTGAATTGGTATGGAGAGAGTGGGCAGCCTTGTGTAGTCCCTGATTTTAGTG
>NC_034604.1:4190684-4192893 GCF_900095145.1 Mus pahari | reverse complement strand
TGGGCCTTGAATTCCTAATCTTTCCAAGACTTTTATCATGAAGGGGTGTTGGATTTTGTCAAATGCTTTCTCAGCACCTAAGGAGATGATCATGTGGTTTTTGTCTTTGAGTTTGTTTATGTAGTGGATTACGTTGATGGATTTCCTTATATTAAACCATCCCTGCATCCCTGGGATGAAATCTACTTGATCATGATGGATGATCATTTTGACGTGTTCTTAGATTTGGTTAGCGAGAATTTTATTGAGAATTTTTGCATCAATATTCATAAGGGAAATTGGTCTGAAGTTTTCTTTCTTTGTTGGGTCTTTGTNTGNTTTAGTTATCAGAGTAATTGTGGCTTCATAGAATTAATTGGGTAGAATATCTTCTGTTTCTATTTTGTAAAATAGTTTGAGGAGAGTTGGAATTAGTCCTTCTTTGAAGGTCTGATAGAACTGTGCAATACATCCATCTCATCCTGGGCACTTTTGGTTGGGAGACTATTAATGACTGCTTCTATTTCTTCAGGGGATATGGGACTGTTTAGATCATTAATCTGATCCTGATTTAATTTTGGTAACTTTCTAGAAAATTGTCCATTTCATCCAGGTTTTCCAGTTTTGTTGAGTATAGGCTTTTATAGTAGGATCTGATGATTTTTATAGATTTCCTCAGATTCTCTTTTTATGTTTCCCTTTTCATTTCTGATTTTGTTAATTAGGGTACTGTCCCTGTGCCTTCTAGTTAGTCTGGCTAAGGGTTCATTTATTTTGTTGATTTTTCCAAAAGAACTTGGTCCTGGTTTGGTTGATTCTTTGTATAGTTCTTTTTGTTTCCACTTGGTTGATTTCTGACCTGAGTTTGATTATTTCCTGCCCTTTACTCTTCTTGGGTAAATTTGCTTCTTTTTGTTCTAGAGCTTTTAGGTATTCTGTCAAGTTGCTAGTGAATGCTCTCTCCAGGTTCTTTTTGGAGGCACTCAGAACTATGAGTTTTCCTCTTAGGACCGCTTTCATTGTGTCCCATAAATTTGGGTATGTTGTGGCTTCATTTTCATTAAACTCTAAAAAGTCTTTAATTTCTTTCTGTATTTCTTCCTTAATTAAGTTATCATTGAGTAGAGTGTTGTTCAGCTTCCATGTGTATGTGGGCTTTCTAATATTTATGTTGTTATTGAAGATCAGCCTTAGTCCGTGGTGATCTGACAGGATGCATGGGATTATTTCAATTTTTCTATCTCTTGAGGCCTGTTTTGTGACCCATTATATGATCAATTTTGGAGATGGTACCATGAGAAGAAGGTATATCTTTTTGTTTTAGGGTAAAATGTTCTGTAGATATCAGTTAGTCCATTTTCTTCATAACTTCTGCTACTGTCCATGTGTCTCTGTTTAGTTTCTGTTTCTAGGATCTGTCCATTGGTGAGAGTGGGGTGTTGAAGTCTCCCACTATTATTGTTTGAGGTGCAATGTGTGCTTTGAGCTTTACTAAAGTTTCTTTAATGAATGTGGCTGTCCTTGCATTTGGAGCATAGATAGTCAGAATTGAGTGTTCATCCTTGTCTTTTTTGATAACTTTGTGTTGGAAGTCAATTTTATTCGATACTTAAACGGGTACTCCAGCTTGTTTCTTCAGACCATTTGCTTGGAAAATTGTTTTTCCAGACTTTTACTCTGAGGTAGTGTCTGTCTTCTCCCCTGAGGTGGGTTTCCTGTAAGCAGCAAAATGTTGGGTCCTGTTTATGTAGCCAGTCTAAGTCTATGTCTTTTTATTTGGGAATTGAGACCATTGATATTAAGAGATATTAAGGAAAAGTAATTTTTGCTTCCTGTTGTTTTTCTTGTTAGAGTTGGGATTCTGTTCTTGAGGCTGTCTTCTTTTAGTGCTGCAGACAGACCTAACTTGGGTCCCCGATCTGCATGGAACGGGTCTCTGGTTGCAGGTGAGCGAGGATTTGGCAAATATGGGGTGACAAACATAGACACAAGGGAGTGTGTTATCTGAATGTAATGTTAAATTGAGCATCAGAATATTTATACAGAAGAAAATAGGGAAGTTACACAAAACAGAGGAATGCAAACATGGAAGGACTGGCAGGAACCAACTAGGATAGAATTCAGTGTTAACAGCTGGGATCAAAAACATCTCCACCTAAAGTCAGCTTAAGCTTAGTAGCCAGAGGCAAGAGTTTGATGCCCTTGCCATAGTTCCTATAGTCCACCTTCC
>NC_034604.1:4188268-4190673 GCF_900095145.1 Mus pahari | reverse complement strand
AGAGAGGCCCCTTGGTCTTGCAAACTTTATATGACCCAGCACAAGGGAAGGCCTGGGCCAAGTAGTGGGAGTGGGTGGGTAGGGGAGCCGGGGCGGGGGGGGGGCATATAGGGAACTTTCGGGATAGCATTTGTAATGTAAATAAAGAAAATTTTAAAAAGGTCTAAAAAAAAAAAAAAAGAAAAAAAGAAAAAAAGAAATGTAAGCTGAATAAACCCTTTCCTCCCCAACTGCTTCTTGATCATATTTGTGCAGGAATAGAAACCCTGACTAAGACAGGTTTGGTCTTCTCATTGTGTCCTGGATTTCCTGGATGTTTTGGATTAGGTGCTTTTTGCATTTTGCATTTTCTTTGATTGTTGTGTCAATGTTTTCTATGGGGTCTTCTGGACCTGAAATTCTCTCTTCTGTCTCTCTTATTTTGTTGGTGATGCTCGCATCTATGGCTCATGATCTCTTTCCTAGGTTTACTAACTCCAGAGTTGTCTCCCCTTGTGATTTCTTTATTGTTTCTACTTACAATTTTAGATTCTGGATGGTTTTGTTCAATTCCTTCACCTGTTTTGTTGTGTTTTCCTGTAACTCTTTAAGGGAATTTTATATTTCCTCTTTAAGGACTTCTACCTGTTTACCTGTGTTCTCCTGTATTTATTTAAGGGAGTTATTTATGTCCTTCTTAAAATCCTCTCCCAGCATCATGAGATATGATTTTAAATCTGAATCTTGATTCTCTGGTGTGCTGCACTATCCAGGACTTGTCGTGAGAGTACTGGGTTCTAATGATGCCAAGTAGTCTTGGTCTCTGTTGCTAAGTTTCTAGTGTTTGCCTTTTGCCTTCTGGTAATCTCTGGTATTATATGTTCTTGCTGTCTCTGGCTAGAGCTTGTTACTCCTTTGAGTCTGTAAACCTCTGTCAGCACTCCTGGGAGACCAGCTCTCTCCTGGCACAGAGGGCTATGGAACAGCCCCACCTCCTGTGTGCAGGTAGGACCCAGCTGTTCTGCTGCTTCTGTGGCCTGTGCACTCCTCAGTAGTCCTGCCTGAGAGAGTCACCAGAGAGAAAATTGCGATTTCTCCTGAGTCCCAGCATCAGAGCACTCCCTGGAGGCAGGTTTAGTCCATTATTATCATGATGAGAAATCATGATGAGAAACACTATTATGATGGCAGAACACAGGCAGACATGGTACTAGAGAAGGAACTGAGAATTTTATGTCCTGATCTAAAGGGAGTAGATGAAGACTGTCATACTGGGCATAGCTTGAGAACAGGAGACCACAAAGCCCCTACCATCATAGTTACACACTTTCTTCTTCCTTTTTAAAGATTTATTTATTATTATAAATAAGTACCCTGTAGCTGTCTTCAGAAGTGCCAGAAGAGGACATCATATCTCATTATTGGTGGTTTTGAGCCAGCATGTGGTTGTTGGGATTTCTCTCCTTTGGGAGAGCAGTCAGTGTTCTTACCTGCTGAGCCATCTCACCAGTACTGTGACATAATTTCTATAATCACGCCTCTTAATAATGTCACTCCCTTTGAGCCAAGTATTCAAACCCATGAATATATGGAGGCCATTCCTGTTCAAACCACCACAGTTTCCTTATGTAACTTCTCCTCGGGAATGTCAGTCAAGTCTGTGTCCAGCTTGCATCAAAAACATACTTCTGGTCATTATCATTACTGAGCTCATTTGTGTTCACTCAGTCTTTGTGTTGGTACAACTAACACCTTGTATACTACATATCTATCCTAACAAGGTATTCTGCTGCTTCTGCCTTGGATATTTTTTTTTCAAGGCTAAGGTTTGCACACAGGCTTTGTAATACTCTATGGCAACTGTACACCTTAGCTATATTTTTAGCCCTATCTTTGACCACTTCCTCATCCTTGCTACCCCTCTGCTCTTTGATTATTGTTCAGTTGCTTTCTACATCAACCACTGTGCTTCTGTACACTTCTTACAGTCCAGTGTTGCTGCCAGTGATGTGGGGGGTGGAGGGGTTGGTTTTGCTTTTGTTTTGGGGTTTTATTTTGTATGTGTGTGTCATGTGTGTGTACGGGGGATATGAGGACAACTTTCTGGAGTTAATTCTGTCTTCTTTCTTTCTACTCTCACTTAGGTTTCAGGTATTGAACTTGGGTATTAAGGCTTGCACCATCAGATGGCAGTTGACTTTACCCACAGAGCCATCTCCATAGCCAGCAAAGATGCTTTTAAACCATAAAGCACACTGTGCCACTCAGTATCCAATGGCTCCTTTTTTTTTTTTTCAGTCAGTGAAAGCTGGAAGCTTTGCAGTCAGCATCTCACAAATGTCTGTAACTCTAGCTCCAAGGCCCTTGATGCTGCCTTCTGACCTCTACAGGCTCAAGTGTGTGCATGTGCGTGCGCGCGCGCGCGC
>NC_034604.1:4178824-4188231 GCF_900095145.1 Mus pahari | reverse complement strand
CACACACACACACACACACACACACACACACACACACACACACATTCGTAGACATACAGACAGACACATGGACCCACACAAATAAATTTTTTAAAAAAAAACATAGGGGAAAGAGATAATTGTGTGAGTTTATTTATGTGAAGTATTTAGAGTTGTCAGATTCATAGACAAAGAATTGTGGTTGTCAAGGATTGGAAGATGGGGACTAAAGAGTGTTCATTTAATAAACACAGAATTCCAGCATGGTATGTTGAGAATAGTTGAGTTGTATATGTATGATATCAAAGATGATGCACAGCCACATGCCGACAATACTACTGGACTGAACAGTTAAATCATTCAATGGTACATTTTAAAATATACGCTGTTTTATAATATATGGTATATATATTTGTTTTTGTCTTTGAGACAGGCTTTCTCTGTATAGTCCTAGCTGTCCTGGAACTTGCTCTGTAGATCAGGCTGGTCTGGAACGCACATGCCCACCTGCCTCTTCCTCCCAAATTCTGGGATTAAAGGCATGAGCCTCCACTCACCACAGGTTTTATATATTATATCACAATTAAAATGTTTGGTGAGAAATTATTTACATGACTTAAATGATGTCTGTTCACATATCACTTTAAAATGTCTAATAATATACACAACACAGACTTTCATAGCTCTGGATTATTTGAGTTTCTGATCATAAAACTGCAATATTCAATGTAATCCACATATAATGCTCAGTATTACTTACATGTTAAGAAAGACTGGTACCTAGGCATGGGAGTGAACACTAGTAATCCCAGCACTTGAGAGGCAGAGGCATCCTAAGACCTGTCTCAAACACACAAAGAAAGAGCTCCATTTCTTCTGTGTCCCCATATCACACTGGGCTTTCACAACTCTAACAATTAATAAGAAAGCATGTTAGAACCAGTCAGGAAGCCCTGAGGCCTATTGGATCAGTGAATTACCCTGAAACAGTAGCACCAGTTACCTACTGGATGAATCATACAAGTGCACGTGGCCAGAGTTAGAGGAATATCCTAGCTTGGCTGGGTACTTCCTAGACAGAGTTCTGCTTCCTTAAGTTAATTCATCAATTTAAACCTTCCCCCCCCCAAATCAATACTTGACATAACCTTAAGTCAATGGACAGGAGCTCAGTTTTCTTTTCTTTTTTGGGGGAGGGGGTGAGGGGTGGTCAGAGTAGTCTCATGTAATCTTGGCTAGACTCAAATTTGCTATATAACCCAGGCTTCACTTGAACTCATCAACTTGCTTTTCCCTCCCAAGTGCCGGGATTATGAGTTTGTATTACTATGCCTGACAAGAAACCCCCCTTTTTTTGTAGGAAAGGAATTTTGTTTATTTGTTTTTACTATTCTTTTAGGTTTTCTTCCTTCTTTTCCTCCCTCTCATTCTCTTCCTCTGATCCTCCTCCCCCACCTTCCTTCTTCCTCCTTCTGTTCCTTCTTCTCATCCTTCTTTGCAGTTATTAGGGGCTAAGTTGAACCTAAGGCATTGTGCAGCATGCTGAACAATATGCAAACACTCTTCACCAGAATACAACCTAGCCAAGAAGGCTGGCTGGTTTTTTGTTGTTGTTTTGTTTTTGACTTTCTGACACAGGGTCTTGTGCTTCCCAGGCTTTGTATTGTTTTGCCCCCACTCCCAAGGGCTGAGATTAAGGTGTCTACTATCAGTCTCATTTTTTCAATGCTGAGAAGTAAACTTAGGGCTCTGTGCATAGGCAAGAAGTATACCAACTCATATCCCTAGAGACAAAGCTGATTCTTACATTCAAATATGTTCATAATTAACTTGTATTTCCCAAGACATGGCGACATCTCTTCCTTTGGGTCATGTTTTGTCCTTTTCTTTCCCTTCCCTTCCCTTCCCTTCCCTTCCCTTCCCTTCCCTTCCCTTCCCTTCCCTTCTCTCTTTCTGTCTTTCTGTCTCTCTGTCTCTCTTTCTGTCTTTCTGTCTTTCTTTCTTTCTTTCTTTCTTTCTTTCTTTCTTTCTTTCTTTCTTTCTTTCTTTCTTTCTTCCCTTCTTTTTAACAGCATTAGAAACTTTGTACACAGCTGGACATGGTGGTGCACGCCTTTAATCCCAGCACTTGGGAGGCAGAGGCAGGAGGATTTCTGAGTTCAAGGCCAGCCTGATCTACAAAGTGAATTCCAGGACAGCCAGGACTACACAGAGAAACCCCATCTCGAAAAAAAAGAAAAGAAAAGAAAAGAAAAGAAAATAAAATAAAATAAAAGAAAAGAAAAGAAAAGAAAAGAAAAGAAAAGAAAAGAAAAGAAAAGAAACTTTGTACACAGGCAGCATCTCTCAAGTTTAGGCATGGAAGCAGCATCTCTCTTTTCTACAAAGAAATGGATTTTGTTGCAACATTTTAATACATATACACTGTCACTTTTCCCCAACACCTCAGCATTTTAACAGGAAGGCATGTTGTAAGGAGTGTAAAAATTATTACTTTCTACTTTTATCTTTTCCCTGTGCTGGGGACCTTAATCATATTTGGCAAATTATCTACTATTGAGCCAATCCCCAGCCAAAATCCCCCACCCTCAGTTTCTTATTCTTTTTGTTTGTTTGTTTTCTTTTGTTTTGCTTTGTTTTTTGTTTGTTTTTGCTTTTGATGTGTGTGTATGTGTGTGTGTGTGTGTGTGTGTGTGTGTGTGNGAGAGAGAGAGAGAGAGAGAGAGAGANAGAGANAGAGANAGAGANANNNANACACACACACACACACACAGATTAATTTTATCTGTGTAGTCCTGACCTTGAACTCAGATCTACCTGCCTCTGCCTCCTGAGTGCTTTGATTAAAGGCATGCTCCACCACCTCCTAGTTTTGTTTCTTATTCTTTGAATGATCTCAATAGATCATAGGTTCCAGAATTGCTGTCAAGTGTTGTGGTAATTTCTTATCCCATTAAGCCCATATAAAAAAAACATGACCCAGTTATATTTATAAACTATATGCCCAGATTGGGGAGATCTATCATTATACTAATTTATTCCCCAGCTATGAGGCCTCTTGCTAGTTGCATCTTCTCCAGGCCATGTAGTTCTGCCTCATATTGGCTACCACCTCCTCTTCCTCAATCCTCTCTCCTTCTCTCTCCCTCCCTCTCACTTTCCCTTCCACTGCCCAATCACAAGCTCTAGCCTTTATCTGACCAGTTAGAATTGTGATTAGGTTCACATGAGATCACCTAAGTACTTGATCTACCATCATGGGCAACCCCTCTTGAGGAAGCACAATTAACATTAGAATGCAAACAGTACCAGTGCAATCCACAACAGTCAAGCCTCAAGGCTATTACATTATCTTGGAATCAAAGCAGGAGAACATGGAAATAGCTTCCTGGAGCTCCTTTATTCTCCTAATGTTACATGATTGCACCTTGCTAAAGCAACTTTGCTTATAAATCCAGTGCAGGTAGAATACTGGCATCTTGCCACCCTTCTTGTTGTATCTTGTTAGAATAGGGTTTCTCTTGATGCCACAACTGAACTGAACTGAAAGTGTAGCTTCTGCCCCATTCTCTTTACAGTTTTCAGCTTCATCAACCAAGCCTTCCAAACGTGTGCATGCAGGTATTTTGTTCGTAGTCTACATTCCTGCTAGACAAGTCAAGAAAGTTGTGGAGGCTATAGACTAACTCAACTAGACTGGAGTAACCAGGCACTGGCTTTTCATACTCTGAAAGCAGAGATTGCCTTAGTCCCATTCACCTATGCCCTGTGTTTTCTAATCAATTGTGTGTTAGTGTCATAGGATGATGATATGACTTCTGTGGGGATGTTCTTTTAAGCCCATGACTAGCATGCATTATGGACCCATGAAATCAAAGCACAAGATACTTGGGCACATGGAGGGTGCTGTGTCTGCAGTCTAGCTCAGCAGAGACATATGACTATAAATTTGGCTAGACTCCAAATTTATATTAGCATCATCATCTTCCCAGGAATAATAGAACTGTATGGTAGATTGAGATTGTTTATGATTTTTTATTTTTTAGAAGTGGATCCACAGTTTTCTTTGGTCTTAAGGAGGTGCTTGAGGGGGGAAAGTTAAAAACTACCGACTCAGGGACCAGTTATAATGTCATGCACCTGAATTCCCAGCTCTTGAAGGCAGATGCAGGAGGATCAACACAAGTTTAAAGACAGATTGGAGACCCTCTGTCAAAAAGCCAAAACAAAACAACAACAAAACCCAGCTGCTGCTGCTGCTGCTGCTGTTGCTTCTGCTGCTGCTGCTGCTCCTGCTTCTGCTGCTGCTATTGCTGCTGCTGCTGCTGCTATTGCTGCTGCTGCTGCTATTGCTCCTGCTGCTGCTGCTGCTGTTATTGCTGCTACTGCTATTGCTATTGTTGTTGTTGCTGCTCCTGCTTCTGCTGCTGCTATTGCTGCTGCTGCTGCTATTGCTCCTGCTGCTATTGCTGCTGCTGCTATTGCTGCTGCTGCTATTGCTGCTGCTGCTGCTGTTGCTGCTGCTGCTATTGTTGTTGTTGCTGCTGCTATTGCTCTTGCTGCTGCTATTGCTCCTGCTGCTGCTATTGCTGCTGCTGCTGCTGCTCCTGCTTCTGCTGCTGCTATTGCTGCTGCTGCTGCTATTGCTCCTGCTGCTGCTGCTATTGCTGCTGCTGTTGCTGTTGCTGCTGCTGCTGCTGCTATTGTTGCTGCTGCTGCTGTTGCTATTGTTGTTGCTGCTGCTGCTGCTTGAGGATTTAGGCCAGGAGAGGAAAAACTCTGTTCCTTTTGTAATGAACAGTCAACTTAAGATAATTCACTGCATAGTAGAGATTTCACACATAATGGGTGCTTAGCCATTCATCTATGTATCTCTTTATTTATTTATTTTTAAAGACAGGGTCTCTCTGTAGTCCTGGTTGTCCTGGAGCTTGTTATGTAGACCAGACTACCCTGGAACTCATAGAGATCTACTTGGCTTTGTCTTTCAGATATGGAGATTAAAGGCATGTACCACTATTCACTTAAATGCAACTGCATTTTGAGAACTATTTTACATTTAATCTTCACATAGCCTGGAAGGAAGATAGTCTCATCCCATTTGTGCAGACAGAATCCAAAAGCATAGAAATAACGTAATTGCCTCAGGTCACACAGCTAGAAAGAAGGGAGGAATTAGAACTTCACTAAGGATTTTCATTGTATTAGAATCCTCCTGTCCCAATGGTCAGTTTAGATATTACTATCTAATTTCGTCTATTACTGATAAAGATATACAGTAAAAGATCAGATAGCCTGAGCACATATTTTCCTGACTTTCCTCTACCAACTAATTAAGATAAATAATATAAGGGATTCTAAAAATGCCGGTTGTTGAATTGACAAACCCAAATCATTGATAAAAATCCTGCATATAGAACTGGCTACAAAGGGCAAAAGGCCCAGGAGCAAAAAAAAGACAAGTGAGAAGTTATACATAATTTTGGCTTAAACAGAAAGATAAGTAGAAACATTTGCTTGTACTTTGGAGATCATTTACAAACAATTTTCATAATTGTTTCATAACAGTTAATGAGTGAAGCAATTTTTTGTTTTTATTTTTTCTATTTTTTCAGTTATTTAATACTTTGCTTGAACTGTAAAAGCTGATTTAAAACATCAAATATTTCTCTAAAGTACCAAGAGTAATGAATGGTCAACACTTAAGTTGCCATCTTCAAGCATTTTTAGTCATGTGATCATGATTTTTTGTTTGTTTGTTTTAGTTTTGTAGTAGAATCAAAGTAGGAATTTGTAGTTCATCTGGGCATGTTGTTGCAAACAACAATCAGCTCTGTCTACAGTAAGTAAACTGGTATGTACTGGAAGAGCTTGCAGGATTTCTGGAAAACTGGGGAAATAGACTTAGACAGCGAACAAGACCCAACTTATTCTCAAGGATCAACAAACAAGTCCTTAGCAGGAGTTTAATGGTGATTAAACAAACAAGTTATTACATGACAAGGTCAGTTTATGCAGTATCCGTCTATAAATCCAGCCCTACAGAAGTTACTAGAAGGAAGACTCTGCCCTAAGGAGTTTAACTATATCCATGAAAACACAGGATATAAAGTAATGTCATACCAGCAAAATCAGAAGAATGGAAACACACACACTAACAAATCACCACAACCAAAATTAACAATCATTGATCAATAATAGCTGTCAATATCAATAGACTCAAATCCCCAATAAAAAAATATGGACTAACAGAATTCATACAAGAAACACACTTCGACATCAAAGATAGTCATTATCTCAGAGTAAAGAGGGTTGGAAAAATGTTTACCAAGTAAGTGGATCCAAGAAGCAAGTTGGAGTAGCCATTCTAATATCTAACAAAAGAACTTTTCTACCAAAATTAATCAAAAAAGATATGGAAGGATACTTCATACTTAGCTAAGCAAAAATCTACCAAAAAAAAAACCAAAAAACAAAAAAACTCCTCAATTCTGAATATCTATATCCCAAATGCAAGGGCACCCACATTTCTAAAAGAAAGATTATTAAAGCTGTCATGCTCCTGCAGCATTCTGTGGAGAAAACGCAAGCATGCCTTCTTCCCCATATTAAGTATCTGTTCAGAATCATGCCATATGCCAATAAGTGGATCCTTCCATGTCACCTAGACATGAGTATGCCTAGTTTTATGATACTATCAGGCATTTAGTAAGTTCTTTGACATACAAATTTTAAAATTTTTAAAATAAAAATGTGATTTAAATAATATCCACAGGGATATAATTCCTTCCCTTCTTTGTTTTTTTAAGAAGATATAGTTTTTAAAGTTTTATAATATCTTGTCTGAGAATTATAAAAAAATCTCAGTAACATGGGAAACATTAAAATGTTGACAAAACATCTCACATACTTGACTGTAATAGCCAGTTCCAATATCTGTTTTAATCTGATTTGGAACACCAAGTACAAAAACTTTTTTAACATAGGCAATGACTAATTATACTTTTAGTTGTTTCTCTTGTAGAGCAATTGTAACTAGAAAGCCTGAAAAGGTACCAATAGTCACATGTGCAGATTTTATTTATTTATTTAATCAGAAATAAGAGTATTCATTTGCAATAGTTGATTAAGTATAAGTCCTCAAGAATTAACACCATTATATGGAAACAGGTAGAAACTGAGGACACTAAGAACAAATTTTTACAATTTGACATGCACATTCTCTAAGAATACTAAAAATATTATCTTAAGCCATTACTATTTTGATGATGTAAAGAACGAGATTACATGGCCAATTATTCTTGTGTAAGGTCTATAATCTGCCTGGGATATAAATCTAGCATGGCATTGCCTTAAGAGGTCTTGTCCAGGCAATCTAGAACAAATTCTTAAATGTCCAAAGACAATCTTCTTAAAAGAACAGCATTTTTTCTTATGAGTTGTACATGCATAAACAATTGCAAATTTGAGAATTCATAGTATCTAAGAAATGAACAATTTTAAGCAATTGTATGCTCTGATATATATATCTATATATACTATTAATACACAAATTAAAGCTTGATTATTCAACAGTTTAAAACACCATCTACAGCACACAATTTAATTATCTGTGCTGAAGCAGGAGGAAGCTCAAAAGAATAAACATGTGATCCAATTACATATATTTTTCTCCCACAGAAGGACTGTTTTTAAATACAGTAAATGGGATGCATTCATGCATGAATTTATAGAAAGTACAAAAACAATTTTTAACCACTTATCTTTAGGATAATGATTATCAATTTTATCTAAAATGATGGTATGCAATAGGCCAAATATCAATATTCTGCAATAACCAATTTAATTGCTGTTTGGAACAAGGAAAAGACTCTTTGTCAGGTTTTTAAGACACAATTTTTTGTTATACTTTTTCTAAAATACGTGAATTTATCTTACAATTCTTAATTAGCACCACAGCGGCCTTATATGTTAAAATGTTAAAACTTTATTTGGAGATAAAGAAAGATTTTACATTAATGTTTTCTTTTGTCAAACAATTGCTGTGGGCACATTTAATAGCCATAACTAAAATAAGCAGCTAATATTTAATTACCATTGATTATATTGATAAAAATTATAAAAGCTTCCTTTATTTTCTGCAAAGGCTTTTGTTCTTTACCAGTTAATTTGTATCTCTCTAGATAACATCCAACAAAGGTTTAAGTCACCTTAAGACCTTAAGTTGAGGTCTTAGTCAATTAACATATCCTGGAACCTTTTGAAAAAAAATTGAAGCAAATCAATTTTTCTTTCTTAGATTTTCTGTACCACAATATTCTAGTATAACTAAACCCCTAAATATTAAAAAGATATTGCCTCTGAATCTTTTCTGGAGCAACAGCTACTCCCCATAACTTTAAAGCTTATTGTGTGAAGCAAAGATTTGAAGTAAGTTTCCCTTTAGAGGAATTAGCTAACAAAATACTTTCCACACTGAAAGATTCAAACTCTTAGCTTCTTGTATTGAAGCAGAGACAATAAAATTTTTTTCTTACATAATGTAAGACTATTAGCCATACCTAGGGGCAAAACCTTTCAATGGTCACAAACCCACTAGAAGCGAATCCTTTACAATTATCAGGATGCAAAGGAAAAAACAAACTTCCAAATCTATAATAATTTTATATGAAGTAGGCAAGCCAGATTGCAATACCTTTATAAATTCTACAGCCTGATTGACTTTTTATAAATTTTGAATTTAAACTTCATTTAGAATAATATCTGGATAAATCTGCAACAATGTTGTTTTAGCTAAAAAGAAATTCCCCTGAAGGCAGGCAAGAACTTCCCTAGACAAGGTTTGCAAAACAAAAAAAACACCACACAAGCCCCTCTGAGGCTGCTCTGAGCTTTGTATTAACTCAAATGTAAATTTTTTTTTTTTTTTTTTTAAATCTGAGCATACTGCCTGAGTCTTGGCCGTGTAGTGGGGAACAATTTGACTGTCTGTCTATTTCTGGACAGTCTTTCTTAAGATGATTATACTTACAACATTCCTTATAACTTTAGTACTTTGAAAAAGTTGCTTGCACGGTAATCCCCTGTAAGGCAGCGCCCATAGCCAAACTGACTGAATGAGAGTCCAATTTCTTCATGAAGATGAATATGTTTAGATAAGTCTGTCTTTGCTTTGTATGAGGTAATTACCATTGTAATCATCCTAATTACAATATATAGGTGAGTTAAAGATCATAAATTTGCAATCAAACTGCAAACTGCAGTCAGTGGAACACTGGCAATTTTAACCATAAGTTTTAAGTTTTTAAAGCAAATTTAGAATATATATATATATATATGTAAGCAAAACCCAATTTTGAACAATTTATTATCTTAAAAATCAATATCAGAAACATCACTTTAATATTATGAAGTTTGGCTGCCAATTT